>NC_138770.1:628954962-629377407 GCF_965119305.1 Pelophylax lessonae | reverse complement strand
GAAGCGAGGGGGGGGGAGGAAGGAAGCGAGGGGGGGGAGGAAGGAAGCGAAGGGGGGGAGGAAGGAAGCGAAGGGGGGGAGGAAGGAAGCGAAGGGGGGAGGAAGGAAGCGAAGGGGGGAGGAAGGAAGCGAAGGGGGGAGGAAGGAAGCGAAGGGGGGGGGAGGAAGGAAGCGAAGGGGGGGGGGGGAAGAGTTCCGGAGACGCATAGAAGTGGCTCCGGAGCAGGTATGCACGAGTGACCCCAGAAGAAGCAGCTTGCCATGGGGGCGCTCAGCAGGGGAGGGCCAGGTGGAAGCCCATTACACAGAGCAGGGAAGTGTAAATCTGTTTCTTCTTCAAAAAATAAACTACGTGACCCTTCACACTTCCTTTTAGTTTAGTTCTGCTTGGCTTTGCTGTGGGAGGTCGCCCCATTGAAAGCAATGACAGGCTGACAGCTCTCATCTCATCGGCTCGCATGTGATTGGTTCACAGAGTGATTACCTGCGAACTATAGTCCTGAACTCCTTTATTTTGGAGTCGATCATTCGCAGATTCACCCAATACACGGCGTGCACAGCGGCGATTTCCCGGCGCAGCCTTGGAGGGACATCACTGATCAGCTGGGTACAATGAAGGGTGCTCTGGAGGTCCCAGGCCCGGTCACCATGTCTCCCTGGTAACCATCCCCATCCCTATGAGAAGCCTGAGGCGGCCCAACAATGGAACCCAGTCACGTGACGTAGTAAGGACCACACCAGCCGCCATTCCCAATAATAGATGGCGGCCCTGACCTGGAGGGCGGACTCCCTGTCACCGGGACAGTACACTTACCTCTCAATGTACCGTTTATACAACAAACCCCGGCCGCCGCTCTCCGTTCTTTCCGTCCAATGAGTGAAAATGGCGGCGCTTTCTCGTCAGGAAGACCGCCCGGTGACGTCGTTTGAGATCTCTCTGCTAGTATTGGCTGACTTTAAGGGGGCAAACCTTCCGAGGCCTGATTGGCCGAAACGCTTTGAGCCCCCCAGCAGGAGGTCAGAGAACGTGTGTACGTACAGGGGGCGGGGCTACAAAGGCAGCGGGGCGCCATGTTTGAGAGATTCCGTACATTGTTTAAAGGGACAGTAACGCTGGTTTGACATCAGATGACCTGATGTGATCTGTCACCTGACCTTGCTGCTTTAAAGCGACCCTGTCACTACAAAATGTATGCAGAAAGAAGGATTGCTTGTAAAATAAAAAGTTCAATACTTACCTTGGCAGCAACCTGTGTGTTGCACCATCCAGCTCTTTTACACACCTCCCAACTTTCTGAGATGGGAATGTGGGACACCTATTAGCAAAAATAGGTAGGTGTAGGACACACCCCCTGCCACACCCCTTTAAAGGAGAATCATACAAAAAAATTGATTGGTTTCCACTATTATTCCTTTATATTGGCTTTTAAAATTTAAAGATGCAACAATTTATAAATTGGATGAAAGGTTTAGCACTTTTTGATGGATAAATAGTGCATTTTATACAGGGCTTTTTTCAGCAGGAACGCAGGGGAACACAGTTCCAGCACCTCCAGCACTGATTGTATGTAATGGGAAGGGGTGCTAGGGTGTGCTGGAGGGTCTATGATTTCTGGCTGTTGTAGGATCTATTGTTGCTGCCAGGGGTTCAATTGCTGCTACCGGTAGGGAGGATCTAGTGTTGAGGAAGTGGTCTATAGCTGTTGTTTGCTGGCGGGTTTATTGATGGTGGCTGCTGGAGGGTCTATTTTTGTTGGGGAAGGGGGGTTCCATTGCTGCTGGGAGGCTTCTACTTTTGAGTGAGGGGTCTATTGTTGTTGGCTGCTGGAGGGTCTGTTGATGCTGGCTGCTGGAGGATCTATTGTTGTTGGGGTAGAGGGTTAAAGTGCTCTTGGGAAGAATCTACTTTTGAAGGAGGTGGTCTATTGATGGCTGCTAGGGGGGGGGGTCTGTTGATGCTGCCTGCTCGGGGATCTATTGTTTTTGGGGTAGGGGGGTTCTATTGCTGCTGGGAAGCATCAACTGTCGAGAGAGGAGTCCATTGTTAATGGCTGCTGGAAGGTCTGTTTAGACTAGCTGCTGGGGGATCTATTGTTGCTGGGGTAGGGGGGTTTAATTGCTGCTGGGAGGAATCAACTGTTGAGGGAGGAGTCTATTGTTGATGGATGCTGGAGGGTCTGTTGATGCTGGCTGCTGGAGGATCTATTGCTGTTGGGGTAGAGAGTTCAATTGCTGCTGGGAGGAATCTTCTTTTGAGGGAGGGGGTCTATTGTTGTTGCCTGCTGGAGGGTCTATTGATGCTGCCTCCTGGAGGATCTATTGTTGTTGGGGTAGGGGGGTTTCAATTTCTGCTGGGAGGAATCAACTGTTGAAAGAGGGGTCCATTGTTGATGGCTGCTGGGGGGTCTGTTGAGGCTAGCTGCTGGAGGATTTATTGTTGCCGGCGGGGGTAATTTGTTGTGGGGGGTCTATTGTTGATGGCTGCTGGAGGATCTAATGTTGCCAACGGGTGTACTTTGTTGTAGGGGGTATATTGTTAAAAGGGGGTGCATTGTTTCTGGCTGCAGGGGGTATATTTTACAGCTTATTACTGTATTAACAAATTGCATACAAATTACTTAGCAACATAAAATTATACTTAGTTCTTTATTCTCAAAAAGGGGTTTTAGGGAGGGAGGGTGCTCGGAGGTGGGTAGGGGGCGGAGACAAGGAGGGGGACTTGAAAGGGGGAGGTACTGCACCTATTCTCTGAGAAAAAAACCCTGGTTTTATATACAACTATACAGATCTGACCAAAATGAGGGACCCATGAGGACGGACAGAGGGATTTTGTTCTGAATGAGGGACAGTCCCTCGAAATCAGGGACATTTGGGAGCTATGTATTTCACAAGGGGGGGGCAGGGCCGGACTGGCCTTCCGGGATAGCGGGAAATTTCCCAGCAGGCCGGCTGCCCTGGGGCTGCTGTCGGCTATGAGCTGCTCTGGGATGTTTTTTTTTTTTCACAAGAGCAGTGGCCGGGTGCAGCCCACTCCATTAAAACTGGTGCCTGGCGGAGTGATATGCTTTGTAGTGCAGTCAGGGGGCTTTCACAGTAAGGCCCCATGCACACAGGGCGTTCTTGCAGCTGCTGTTAGGAGCGTCAGACGGTTTTTTTTTTTGCAGCTTAAAAACGCCCATCCATGTTATTCTATGGCCTCATGCACACACAGGGCTTTTAGGAGCTCCAAGTGGCATAGGCGTTTTTAAGCTGCAAAAAAAAACCAGGACCAGTGTGTTCTGGAGCTGCAGCGTTAAGCTATAAAAACGTCTGACGCTGCTAAAGGCTGAATAACGTTGCTTATACGTTTTTTTTTTTTTATGTGAAAATCAATGGTTCCCATATGGGAACCTATTGATTTGAATGGAAGGCGCATCGCAAGTCGGATCAGGATGATCCGACTTGCGATGCGACTTGCGTTTTGAGAATCTTGAGGGGGAACTCCACGCCAAAATGGGAAAAAAAAACGACGTAGGGGTCCCCCCCCAGGTTCCAAACCAGGCCCTTTGGGTTTGGTATGGATTTCGAGGGGAGCCCCACGCTGAAAAAAAAAACGGCGTGGGGTCCCCCCCAAAATCCATACCAGACCCTTATCCGAACATGCAGCCCAGGAAAGGGGAGGGCACGAGCAAGCGCCCCCCCCCCCCTGGACCATACCAGGCCACACGCCCTCAACATGGGGGGGTGTGGGTGCTTTGGGGCAGGGGGGCTCTGCACCCCCCCCCACCCCAAAGCACCCTGTCCCCATGTTGATGAGACTCCTCAGACCACCGCCCAGAGCACTCTGCAGCATTACAGGCCTCCTCTCACCAGTGACCACTGGCATGGCGGCATCCAGAGCACTGTGCATTACAGGCCATCTATCAAACCTGAGACCACCATTCAGCACTCTGCAGTATTGCAGGCCTCCTCAGACCTCCATCCAGAGCACTGTGCAGCATTACAGGTCTCCTCAGACCATCCAAAGTGGCTAAATCTGTAACTGAGTTTGTTAAAACCTTAATACCATAAATAACAACATGATATTGTTTTTTTTACTGCAGGAGTATATAATGAGTTTGGAAATTCTATAGAAATGCTAAAATAATGCATTACAATTTAACTAAACACATTAGATTTTAGTGGACTAAAATGATTTTATTAGACTAAAATGTACTGGAGATTTTAGTCGACTAAAATACGATGACTAAAATGACATTTTAGTCAAAGACTACCACTAAAACAAAAACAAATTGCAGATGATTAAAATGGGACTAAAACTAAAATGGAATTTTAGTCAAAAGACTATAACTAGATGTAGCACCCTCCTAGGTAGGTGCTAGAAGAGAGTATAGTTTTTTGGTCTTTCTGCTTACCAGAAAGATTGCCAGGTAATTTATATTGCTCTCTGCCTACCAGATAGCAGGATCCATTGGTAGGGTCTGCTCATGGTGCTCAGGTGCAGCTCAGCTTGTCTGAAATGTTTCACACTGGTCCAATAGGGAGGCATATTGGACAGAGGGAGAAAACCTGACAAGTGAGGGCACAGACATTGTTACAGCCCTTGTGATTGGTGGAGGAGAGTGTCTCAGTGCATGCTGGGCGACTGTATAAATGCCAAGGGCACATGTGCTTGGGGTCTTTGGCTGAAGAGCTAGGTTCCAGAGGGAGGTAGTTGACCCTGAGGGCCTGAAAATTATAGGAACTGAACCCAGAGGTCCTGCAGAGCTGACTGGAGCAGAGATACTGGAAAGGAGTACAGATCTGTGTCATGGGGCCTGTCATGTGAGGGTCATCCTTTCAGTGGAAAAGACAGCGACGGGTGTCAGTCAAGGGGATGCTAGACAGTGTCCTGAAGATAAAGTAGTTGCATCAAGTCTGCTGCTAAAGAGAGCAAGGAGACTTAATTATTCCCTGTTGCATATGTTTGTTTCAATAATCATCAATAAAGCTTATTATTGGAAAAAAAAATAAAAAATTATTACATTCAAGTGGCAGTATGGTTAAAGCAGAGGGTCTGCTTCCACAAATAACTTGGTGAGGCCAAGTGAGAGTTGTCCTTATCTACTGTGAATAGTTGAGTTGGGGAATCATACTATTCCCTTCTCCTATCCAAGCTCCACAATAAATACCAAACCAAATCCTCTGGACTGTTTATTGAGTAACGAACAAGCGGAAGTAAGAATGGATGTGGCAAATGTCCCCTAGTGACTGTTTGCAGGTAATCAGAGGGAGACCCAAGATGTCATCACACAGCAAGCACTACGCCTACGGGGCCAGTGCTACATAAAACTAAATCAGAATTCAATGCCAAAATGAACACTGGTAAGGAGTTGTAGTTCATGATTTGCATTATAGATATTGTCTCCATCAGCCCATCCCCCCACAGTTATTACCTCTTGTATCTCTTGACCGTCCCTCTTAGATTGTAAGCTCTAACGAACAAGGTCCTCTGATTCCTACTGTATTAAAGTGTATTGTATTTGTACTGTCTACCCTCAAGTTGTAAAGCGCTGTGTAAACTGTCGGCGCTATATAAATACTATATAATAATAATATTAATTACAGATACTTGCCCCTTTGTGTTACTGTTGAAGAAGCAGACAACTGGTGCAGGAAAAAATTCCCCCATCAACCATTCAGATATGGATATGAGATTAGCTGTACTCTGAACAGGTTATGTTTACTATTGAGTAGGTCTGATGGTTAATAGTGGATGCTATGTGATAGAACACATGGGGATTTTTTCTGTAAACATTTATGGACCATATGTCATTGAAAAGCTTTCTTTAAAAAAAAAAAAAAAGAGGCAAATTGATTTTAGCAGCTTATTAATGATATGTGAAAAATCATTACCTAAAAAGTCCCAAAGGGTTTTCTATATTTATGTCTGGTTTATACTCCAACCAATAAATCAATTCCAGTGCTGACTTCTGTAGGTTTAAAATCCCCCCCGAACCTCTGCAGAGTATGAACAGCTTTCTGGACATTAACACTGAGCCTGTGCTGACTGGGCAACAAATTGGTAATGTTGCATACCCACACAGGTAGTATTAATACGCCAAAAACATGCAAGTTACAAGGGAACAGACCCTCTTCCAGCTTAACCCCTCAGTACAGATCCCCCCCTTTCCAGCCTAACCCTCCAGTCAGAGGCGTAACTAGAGCCTTCAGGGCCCCGATGCAAGAAAACATGAAGGGCCCCCCCAGATCCCTGGCCGGGGCCCTTCCCTTCAAGCCCAGGGCTCTTCCCACTAATCCTGGGGCTCTTTACTCTCGTTGCATGGCCTTTTATTACGGTCCAGCAGCAGGATCCTTTCACAAGTTCTGCAGTGGGCTCCCTTCCTGCAATCTTGGGGCCTCCCCACAGTGGTGCAATGCCAGGGCCCGGTCGCAAGTGTGACTTTTGCAATCCTGGAAGTTCACCCACTGGTTTGCTACTGGGCCCCCTGGAGCATGGGGCCCGGTAGCAATCGCAACCCCTGCAACCCCTGTAGTTACGCCCCTGCCTCCAGTACAGACCACTTCAGTACAGACACCCCATCAGGAACCAGAAAAAAAATTGTATAGTGTATGGCCAGCCTTAGGGCTCTTTCACATGGTCCGCCTCCGTAGGCGGATCCGTGCTGCTCAGCGGGGATCGATCCGCGATCCCCGCTGAGCCGGCGGATGACAGCTCAGTCTCCGCTTGCAGTGCGGAGAGGGAGGTGTCACAGCTCCCACTGCTCTCTATGGGGAATCGGATGAGAGCGGACCGCCTGTCCGCCCGGGCCGAGCTTGTACGAGCTTTCCCAAGCCCGGCAGGTGTCGGAACGGTGCATGCGCCGTTACGTCAGCCCGCAACCATTTTTTTTTACGGGCACCAGCTGCTCGTAACGGGCATTTACAAGCAGCCCGATTAACGGGCGCTTGCCGGGACAATGTATATTACCCGGGACAGGCTCCTATTTGCCAGGACTGTCCCTGCAAAAACAGGACAGTTGGTAAGTATGCTGTCATACAGCAGCAGTTGCACGGTGCAACAAAAAAAAAGAAGAGAAAATATCAGGCTACCAGCTGGCACCTGGTGCATTCATCCCCCTAAGTACACCACTGCAAGCTGCTAACTTTAGAGATAGAAGATGCAGGTTGCTCCAGGCCTAGAAATGTGCATACTGCATCAATAAGGACCAAAACGGTAGGTACCCTTATGGTTCAGTCTGCAGACTAATGTCAGCTGACTGAACCTCTTCATGTACTAACTCAGTGTTTCTCAACCTTTTTTCAGCCATGGCACCCTTTAAAAACGATGGACAATCTCGAGGCACCCTGTAAAAATGATAGACAATATCGAGGCCCCCCTTAAAAAATATAGACCGTTTCGAGGCACCCTTTAAAAATGATGGACAGTCTCGAGGCACCACATTCTAAAATCTAAAAGCTGTTCCAATAGGTTTTACATAATGCAGCAACATCAACATGTCCAAGTAGGACACCCAACATTAGAGGGATTTTTTTTCTTCCAAATCAAATAGTTTTGCAAACTGGTTCTGACTAGTATTCCACTGGTAACATGAACAAGGTCATGTTACCAGTGGAGTACCTCAGGGATCTGTACTGGGACCAATTTTGTTTAATATCTTCATAAGTGATATTGCAAAAGGCCTCGATGGTTTGTCTTTTTGCTGATGACACAAAGATATGTAACAGGGTTGATGTTCCTGGAGGAAAACGCCAAATGGAAAAGGATTTAGGAAAACTAGAAGAATGGTCAGAACTCTGGCAACTGAAATTTAATGTGGATAAGTGCAAGATAATGCACCTGGGACGTAAAAACCCAAGGGCAGAATATAGAATATTTGACACAGTCCTGACCTCAGTATCTGAGGAAAGGGATTTAGGAGTAATTATTTCAGAAGACTTAAAGGTGGGAAGACAATGTAATAGAGCAGCACGAAATGCCAGCAGAATGCTTGGATGTATAGGGAGAGGTATAAGCAGTAGAAAGAGAGAAGTGCTTATGCCGCTGTACAGAACACTGGTGAGACCTCACTTGGAGTATTGTGCGCAGTACTGGAGGCCATATCTCCAGAAGGATATAGATACTCTAGAGAGAGTTCAGAGAAGAGCTACTAAACTAGTACATGGATTGCAGGAAAAAACTTACCAGGAAAGGTTAAAGGACCTTAACATGTATAGCTTGGAAGAAAGAAGAGACAGAGGGGATATGATAGAAACTTTTAAATACATAAAGGGAATCAACTCGGTAAAGGAGGAGAGCATATTTAAAAGAAGAAAAACTACCACAAGAGGACACAGTTTTAAATTAGAGGGGCAAAGGTTTAAAAGTAATATGAGGAAGTATTACTTTACTGAGAGAGTAGTGGATGCATGGAATAACCTTCCTGCAGAAGTGGTAGCTGCAAATACAGTGAAGGAGTTTAAGCATGCATGGGATAGGCATAAGGCTATCCTTCATATAAGATAGGGCCGGGGACTATTCATAGGATTCAGATATATTGGGCAGACTAGATGGGCCAAATGGTTCTTATCTGCCGACACATTCTATGTTTCTATGTTTCTATGTTTCTCTTCTCCCTCAGTTTTTCTCCATCACTCAGCTAATTTGACACCAACACTGATGGAGAGGGGCAAGGAAGGGTCAAAAAAAGATGCTATGCAGGTGTCTGGCATCCTCCTTATCAACTGATGATACCATTGGTCGTCAGGACGCCGGCAGCTAGAAGGTTGTAATGGTGCACAATGAAAACCTGTGATTTAGTGTAACTAAAAAGGAAGGCTTCATCTATTGCATACAATTTTGGCATTTTGCAATTTTTACAATTTTTAGGCATTTCGCCAAGGCACCCCTAAAGAAACCTCAAGGCACCCCAGGGTGCCTGGGCACCTTGGTTGAAAAAGGCTGTACTAACTCAACCAAAAGGAAGGCATACTCCTCAAAATTCTCAGTCAAATGTGCAAAGGCCAGGGGGGAAATCAAAGGTGGACTGAAATTTTTCTTATAATCAGACATAGTTACAGAAAAATCCTCCCTTTGCAATACAGAAGGGGAAGCCATGCCTGAAAGAGTTAAAGAGGACTCTGAAAAGTGTGTGGACTTGAATAGGGGACAGTGTTCCGGGCTATCAGTGTCAGACCCTTTAGGAACTACACTGTAACCTACCTACACTACTAGCTGTTAGTGGATGGTAAGCTGTAAAGGCCAGCAGGACTGGTACACTTGCACTTATGATCCACCATACTAATAGTATGAAAAGTTCACAAGATTCCCAATAATGGGTTTTTACTAGGGATCGACCAATATCGTTTTTTCAGGGTCGATAACGATACCAATTTTCTGGTCACCCTTCAGGCCGATAGCCGATATTAGGTGCCGATATTCTGTACACTTAGGGCTTTTTCACACAGGTGGACCGTTCAGATCCGCCTGTCCGTTTTTTTTTTGGCGGATCTGAACGGTCCCCCCCCCCCCCCATTGGGCATCGGATGTCAGCGGAGACATGTCCACTGACATCCGATCCGTCAAATCTGGACGGATGGAAACCCTGCAGAAAAAAAAAAATCTCTGAAGACCTTAAAAACTTCTCTAACATAGACCTATCTTGGGGAGCAAGAATGGCAGTAATTAAAATGACTATCCTTCCCCAAATCTTATACCTGTTTAGAGCACTATCCGTCCCTATGCCCAAAACACAATTGAATGCCCTTACTAGCATTATTAGGAAGTTTATATGGTCAGGGAAGAAAGCTTGTATAGCCTTTAATATACTTACCGCACACAAATCCATTGGAGGGGCAGGACTACCCAATTTACAAGCATACTGGTGGGCTTCAAGACTGGACCAATTAAAACATTGGAATACTAGTAATGAAACACCACTATGGGCATTAGTTGAGGAGCACCTAGTGCCTACTAAAAGCCTAACACTAATGCTTCAGAGCGACTTGTGGATACCATGGAAATAGCCCACCATACCCATTACAGTTAAAGCCTCTTTGCAAGCTTGGAGAGCAGTTTTAAAAATATCACCCAAAGTAAACCTCTTCCAAGCTTGTGACATCCCTATTAAGATATTGGAAGCTAAACTTAACAAGCTCAATGTCACTAAGTTAGGAGATTATGGTCTGTCACTCATATCACAACTCTTTAGAAATGGCAGGCTTAAAGAAACAGAAGAACTCATCCGGGAATTTTCCTTCCCTCAGGACTTGTCACTTACCATCTCTAAAATCGTTTTCAATCTAGCCAAACATCCAATTTCAGAACTGACATCTAATTCCCAAACATGGAATTTTATCTCCACAGTACCTCCCCCTAAATAAAGGCATATCCCTTTTATACTCCTGCCTAACATCAGGTTCCCTCGAAACCAAATCTCCACATATGCTGAAATGGGAAAAAAACGCGAAATCACTCCTTTACCCTTAGGGCTCTTTCACACGGGCGGTCCGATCAGATCCGCCTGTCAGTTTTTTAGGCGGATCTGATCGGATCCTCCATGCAGCTCTATGGGGCAGCGGGTGTCAGCGGAGGTCACCTCCGCTGACACCCGCTGCCATCCGCATCCGATCCTGTGCTGAAATCTGGACGGATGGAAACCCTATTTTTCCATCCGTTCAGTAATCGGAGCGGAGCGGATCTGATGAGAGCGGACAAGTGGTCCGCTCTCCTCCGATCCCCCATAGAGGGCAGCGGGTGCTGAGACACCTCCCTCTCGGCTCTCCTGCGGAGGCGGACCTTGTGAAAGGAGCCTTTAGCAGGGGCAAATAGCTATCAGCTCAAATCACAAACTATCTCACTGCACTAATCATTGGGAAATGTTGACAAAAATTTTAAATAGATGGTATTTCACTCCCTATAGGTTATCGAAGATGAATCCTTCCCTTTCACCACTATGCTGGAGAGAATGTGGTAGAGTGGGCACCTTACAGCATGTCCTCTGGGAGTGCCCCTCCCTTACAAGCTTTTGGAAATCAATTTTCAAATGTATAGCATCAACCCCTGAAATCTTAGCCCCTCCCAAACCAGAATTAGCACTGTTGAATCTAAACATTGAATTAGACCCAATGACCTACAGACAAATGATTATACATCTCCTTTCGGCAGCCAGAACATTAATACTGCCAAAGTGGAAATCCACTGACATTCCTAATCTTTCTGAAGTAATAACACTAGTTAACGGAAACTATAAGTTAGAAAAAGCCTTATCTTTCAAAACTCTAACCTACCACAAATTTCAAAAAAATTGGTTGGCATGGCCCTATTTAACACCTGATACTAGAAGCTTATAATATAGCTCATAGTTAATTGACTCCTACTCATCCTTGTCTAGGGGATGAGGGGGGGGGAGTCGGCGACCTGCGGCTTGGTGACATTGTTCCCCTAGGGGTTCTGAGCCGAGTTGGTCAGACACCTCTCTTCTACCCCCATCATCAGAATATACCATGTTAAACTTTACATGTGTTGTGTAAATGAATTTTGGTACGAAGCTTATAGCTATTGTTTGAATACTGGTATGTTCTTTATTGGAAAATGTTCTACCTTGTTGTTGTTGT
Source organism: Pelophylax lessonae (assembly GCF_965119305.1). Lineage (NCBI taxonomy): Eukaryota > Metazoa > Chordata > Amphibia > Anura > Ranidae > Pelophylax > Pelophylax lessonae. The sequence goes on along the minus strand of NC_138770.1, from coordinate 629,365,833 downwards.
TATTTTCTGAAATCACACTTTGTTTGATGTGATTTTCTGCTTTCTTTTCACCTGTATTTGAATTTCAATAAAAATTATTGATTGAAAAAAAGATTTTCTGCAGCCGATGCCCTGTAAAGTAGAAGTGATTTGAGTGGCTTTATGGTCACTTGATCACTTCTACAGGTGGGGGAAGGGAGTCCTCCCTCCCGCCGCCGCATTTACTGTCTGATCGGGGAGACCTGGACCACTCCGACAGGTGGCATTGGCTGCATTACACAGAGAGAGAGAGAGACCAAAGTTTTTCCTCCCTCTCTGTGATGTCAGAAACTGGAAGCGATGAGGATTTCTTTGTTTACCTTTGTTACCGGCCAGTTAAGCAGCCAATCAGACCAACTAGTGCCTGATCGGCTGCACTGGAGGTCAGAAGAGAGATCTGGGGTCTATTGGACCCCAGATCTCTCCATAAGGAGGACCTGTCATGGCCCATGGTATCACAAGGGATGTTGTTCATTCCTTGTGATAGAAATATAGTTGATCAAAAAAAAATGAAAAGGAAAGGAAAGTGTATAAAAAAGTTTTAAAGTCCCACATGCATATTTAAATGGTTATCACACCGCAGGCATGAGGTATTGTAGCGAACTTTAGAGCAAGAGCAATAATTTTATCTCCAGACCTGTGTATCTTTAAACTGGTAAATTGTAAAGGCTTTTAAAGCATCACCTATGGAGATTTTTAGGTACTGTCGTTTGCTACCGTTCCACAGGCATTCGCAATTTTGAAGCATGACATGTTAGTTATCTATTTACCCAGCGTAACATCATCTTTTATATTTTACCAAATACTGGGTATTATATAGTGTTTCTGTGCATTAAAATGTATCCAAGTGTATGTTTTCCAAAAACAATTGCGTTTGAAAAACCACTGCACAAATATCGTGTGATGTATAAAAATTGCAACATCCACCATTTTATTCTCTAGGGCTTCTGCAAAAAAAAAAAAATATATATATATATATATATATATATATAAATAATATCTTTTGGGGTTCTAAGAAATTTTCTAGCAAAAAATGAGGATTTTTACATGTATGTGAGAAGTGTCAGTACTGGTCTGGTATTGAAGTGGTTAAACATATGTGTGATCTCTGAGGAAATTACAAAAAGCAGATTCTATAGTTTATTTGGTATTTTTCTGCTTTTAGCGTTCTTTGTGTTGGTGCTTTTTACCAATTGCTCTCTGGAAGATTTTATCCCCCTTATGACCAGGCCATTTTTTGCTATTTGGCACTGCGCTATTTTAACTGGCAATTGTGTGGCCAATTCAACGCTGTACCGAAACAGAATTTATATAATTTTATTCACACAAATAGAGCTTTCTTTTGGTGGTATTTGATCACCACTGGGTTTTTTTTTATTTTTTGTGATATAAATGACAAAAGACCAAAGATTTTGAAAAAATATATATATATTTTTTTACTTTCTGCTATAAAACATATCCAATAAAAAATAAATAAAATTTCTTCATAAATTTTGGTGATTGTATTCTGCTTCATGTTTTTGATAATAAAAATATCCCAATAAGTGTATATTGATTGATTTGCATGAAAGTTATAGCGTCTGAAAACTATTGTTTATATACTGGAAATTGTCTTTTTTTATACTACTAATGGCGGCAATCAACGACTCATAATGGGACTGCGATATTGTGGCAGATAATCTGACACCGGCGCTGAGGGGGAAAAAAATGACTGCCACTGACATCACCAGTAACATTAATACATTGATCAGTGATAATACTAGACACTTTCACTGTACTAATGACACAGGCTGGGAAGGAAGGGGTTTACATCTAGGGCAATCAAGGGTTTAAATATGTGCCTAAAAAATGTAATGTGTAATGTGTGTACAGTGTGCTGCTTTTTACTAACTGATCTTTCAGTTTCTCAGGGAGGAGAAATCGACAGATCCTCCCTTCATACAGATTTCTGTGTTTTTTACCAACACAGAGCTCTAGGCTGTGATTGTTCACAGCTGATCAGCAGGTCCCGGCCATAAATCATTGGCTGGGATTTACTGACAGGCTCCTGCTGTGTACAATCCCAGCAGGAGCCGGGTGGGGGGGGGGGGGGGCGTGCATGCTTGCCCCTAAACCCAAAAGTAAACAGCAATGTATGGGTCTATTCCAAACCCTCTCCACTCTATCCAAAATATAAAAAAAAAATTGTCTTTCGTTATACTTTAACTAGTTTTTTTTCAGGACTGCTGTCTGTGCACCAGAATTATATAGATATACTGTATGTGCACACAATTTTAGAGGTGTCAGTTAATTGACTATATTACTTTTCCCACAACAGTATAGCTTGCCAAATGCCTATCATAGCAATTCTTCAGTGAGCTGCCAGTGTTAATACTTACATGGTGCTGTGACATGTGTTTTTCTGCTTTCCAGGAAACGGCAGAAGGAGCCAATTGAACCGGACACTTAATATTGACAGATTCTGAAACAGATGGCCAATCTATACAGGAATAATGAAGTTAATTACTCTTTGTTACACCTTCTGTGACATCTTGATAAAATAGCTCATTCAAGAACCATTTAGCATTCAAGGCAATGTTTTGTCAAAACTGAAATGTGGACCTTCAAATGATAGCATTGCATCCAGGAAGCGATACATTGTGATGGGACTTTAGTAACTGGTGAAAGTTGTATGTAGCAAATTGTAGATGTGCGGGTGAGATATAAGTGTGGTTTTTGGCATCCCATTTCTTACTCTGCAGGTTGATCATGTTAAACTCCTCCTTGAAACCATAGGAGCAGCATGGAGTTTGTCAATAGACACATGTTGCAGCATTGACCCTTATGTTGCTTCAGAGCTGAACTCCATGTATGGATTTTATTGCATAGTTACATACCTAAAAAATATAAAGAAAATGCAGCGCTACAAATCATATACCAAAATGATGAAATATATGTGCATATATGTTGAGAAAGAATGAATTGAAATTTATATATATTGAAAAAATTGAAATTGAAGCATCCAAATTCATAAAGGTGATTGTAGATTGAAGATAGATCCCCACACCAGCAGAATAAAAATGAATGCGCTCACCGGAGGGTATGGACCCAAATTACCATATAGCAAATGGGTCATACAGACAGGATAATGATCATAGATATCCCCAAATGTAACTGGATCACCGGATGTTCAAACGTCACAAACGTTATACTTGCCATCTGTTTGCATTCCTTGTGCTGTTTCATGGATGTTTGTAAGTGTACTTCTTTATTTTAATTACATTTTTGGAAGCAGTTTTACACTATGTTTGTGTTGTCTGGCTTATCCCTACACGTGTACATCTGAGTGGGAGATCGTTGCATCCTCATGTAAGACTCCACGGCCACCAATTTGAACATCCGGTGATCCATATACGTTTGGGGATATCTATGATCATTATCCAGTCTGTATGACCCATTTGCTATATGGTAATTTGTGTCCATACCCTCCGGTGAGCTCATTCATTTTTATTCTGCTGGTGTGGGGATCTATCTTCAATCTACAATCACCTTTATGAATTTGGATGCTTCACTTTCACTTGGGACTCAATATGTATGAATTTCAATTTTTTCTCAACATATATGCACATATATTTCATCATTTTGGTATATGATTTGTAGCGCTAAATTTTTCAGGGCCAGGACAAGAGGTGGGCAGGAGGGACGGCTGCCCTGGGCACTGTGAGGTGAGGAGGGGGGGGGGCACTGCAAGGGAATGGGGAGGGGAGATTTGTGTTATGACGGGGAATTTGGGCACTAGCAGGGCTTAAGAATTATTCTAGAAGGATACATTTAAGTGTGTGTGTTAGGAGTGGTGATTTGGTGGGATGTGTGTTGGGATGGGGGAAAAGGATTTGTGCTAGGAGGGGGGATTTGGAGGGTTTGTGCTAGAAGAGGTGATATGATATGGGAATGGGATTTGTGCTAGGATGGGAAATTTATTTTGGAGGGGCAGAGGAATTTTGTTAGTAATGCTAGCCATACACGCACAGAATTTCGGCCGGGAATATTCTTTGAAAATTCTTTGAACATTCTTTGAACATTCTTTGAACATTCTTTGAATAGACGAATGTCGTTCGAAAATTGTCTTTTGCTTTTAACATTTCATTTTAAAATGAATGTAATTTCTGAACGATTACCACATACACTGCCCGAAAATTCGTTGATCGAGAAAAGTTTTCCCTTCTGCCCCTACGAATTTTCCCGTTGCTGCAGTCGAAAAAGGACATCGATTTAACCCCACTAACGATTAGAAAATCAAACGAATTTTCTTGAAACGAAAATTTCCGGACGAAAATCTATACGTGTATGGCCAGCATAAGGATGATTGGGAGATAATTTTGCAAGGAGGGAAAATTTGGGTGGGGGGGGAGGATTTGTTCTAGGAAGGGGGACAGGGAATGCAAGTTGTGCTAAGAGGGGGGATTCAGAATAGGGGGGGATGTGTACTCAGAGGGGAAATTTTGAGAGTTAGAGAATTTGTGCTAGGAAGAGTGATTTATTCTTTTGATTAGGGGGGTTTGTGCTGGAGGGAGTTGGAGAGAGAGAACATTTGAGCTGGGGGGGGGGTAAATGATGCTTTAGGGATAAGCATGCAGATTAGTGCTAATTTTTTGGGGAGGGGAATGGGATTTTTGCTGACACATACTGCGCACACACCTTGGGGGGGGGGGGGGGGGCGCATTTTGACATGTTCGCCCTGGGCTCTAGTTGACCTTGTCCCAGGACTGCAAGTGGCTGCCCTGCTGCATAGTAAAAACAGGGAGTCACTTACTCGGCACTGGCACCATTATTAGGACACCTTGCATTTTTCACAAAGCACTTTATGATTGGACAAGGTAGATATTATGACATCAACACTCAACCTCTCCACCTAGTCTATTTAGAAAATGCCTTGCAATCACTGAATAACATGTCACTGGCCCTGTTATGACTGTGAAAAGCGCAGGGTTTTTTTGTGCCTGCGCACAGATGCCTAGGGTCACTAAAGTGCCCCATATACCAGAAACAAGCATAATTTGTCTGCATCCGTGGGAAGAGGCCACCAGATGGGCAGCATAGAGGAACCGTGCTGTCTGCCCCACTACAATAATGTTAATAAATGTGAATTGACACCTGCAGATGACTATATGTTAAATCATCCCATCAAGCGCCAGAAGGACCACGTCTCCTCTTAAGCCAGTGAATGACATCGGTCTGCTCCTAACTGTCCCATTGCCAGCTTATGTTGACAGTGCAGAACTTCAAACACACCCCACCAGTTCACTAGCACAGCACGTTTGTTTTGCTCCAACCTGTAGGTTTGGAAGGGGAACACCATACACATGGTCCAGGCCCTGACCCTAGGAAGTAGGCCTGCGGAATATAATCAGAGCATCGATGCATCGCGATGCGACCCTTCGCGATTCTGCATCGATTCGGGGTGCCGTCAACATCGATTAGGAAATGACGTCATCAGCCGCGGCCACACCCTATCGCGCCTGGGAGAAAAAAAGTGAGGGAAGTCACAAGAATACGGCTGATTGGTGGACTAGTGCGGGAGCTTAATAAAAAGGCTCCGCCCCTCCTCTTCCCTCTCTTTGACCCAGGCCGAGGCGCAGCAAGAACATCCCCCGCGTGTATCGGTGTCCCACCTGCGGCCTTGCAGCCAAGAAGCCAGCCAAGCCAGTCCACACTCCAGTCCACACAGGAGCCCCGAGTGTTGCAGCCATCTAGGACCTGGAGCCCCAAGCGTCCCCATCGCAGCAAGCCAGCGCCGCCCACCTCACCATGGTCGTCCCAGGCCTAGCCGCCACGCCAGTGACGCACGCCACACGCCAGCCACCACTGAGCCCAGAAAGCAGCACCTGTCCTCCTCTGTAATGCAGTGCACAACAACCCACACAGTCACACAGCAGGTAAGTCTGAACAAATAATTGTAATCATGGGGGTCTCTCTGTATCTCTGGGGGGGATGTCTGTGATGGGGGGGGCCTGGGACAGGGGACGGTCGGTCGGGGGTAGTGTTCGGCGGTGGCAGGGGGGGTCTCTGACTGTCAGTGGGCGTGGGGTCTCTGTCAGTGTCAGCTGTGGGGGTCTGGGGAAGGGGGGTCTCTGTCAGTGCTGTGGGGGATTGGGGAAGGTGTGGGAAGGAAGGTCTCTGTCAGTGTGTCAGCTCAGCTGTGGGGGCACTGGGGGGAGGGGATGGGGGTCTCTGTCAGTGTCAGCTGTGGGGGTCTGGGGAAGGGGGGGGACTCTGTCAGTGCTGTGGGGGATTGGGGAAGGTGTGGGACTGGGAAGGTCTCTGTCAGTGTGTCAGGCTGTCAGCTCAGCTGTGGGGGAAAAGGGGTCTCTGTTAGTTTCACTGTCAGGCAGCTCAGCTGTGGGGGAAGGGGGGGGTCTCTCTGACTGTCAGTGTCAGTCAGGCAGCTGTGGGGTAAGGGGGGTCTCTGGCTCTGGCTCAGTGCATGCATAAGAGGGACTGACAGACAGAGACACAGTAATATTTTATGAAAGATGTTGCTTGCTTGTTGCTTTTTTTTTTTTTAAACACTGACAGAGTTTGGCAACTTACGTCATCTGTCTCCATCACATACGTGGTAGTATGGTAATGGCAGAAGAAGAAAAAGATCGAGAGATAAAAAATGCACTTAGCGTTTTAAGAGCAAACATCTGGGCACATTTCAGATTTTACGAACACACAGGGAAGCGTGAGTTGGACAAGACACACGCTGTGTGTAAAGCCTGTCACACAAAAATTAAATACCTAGGGAATACTACGAACTTGAGAAACCATGTTAGCCGTTTTTACTCTGAGTTAGTAACACCTGTCGCCACCATCAGTGCCACCACTGCCAAGGATAGACTACTAGACCCAGATCAGCCAAGAATTGATGCCATACTGTCAACTTATCCGCCCAACTCTGAAAAAGGGAAGAAACTAACCAAAGCTGTGGCAGCTTTCATCGCCAAGGACCTACGGCCTTACTCAGTTGTGGACAACACCGGGTTTCGCTACTTTTTGAAGACGCTAGAGCCACGTTATAAGATCCCGTCACGCAGTCACTTTACAGAAAACGTTATACCTGCACTCTACCACAACACCAAAGCTCAGGTACTTGCGTCAATGAACCAAGCCAGTCGAGTCGCAATAACGTGCGATTCATGGACTTCAGTCACAACGGAGTCCTATGTTACAATAACAGCACATTACGTTACTAAGGACTGGCAGGTCTTGTCACATGTGTTGCAAACGAGAGCCATTTATGAGTCTCACACAGGTGCTCATCTGGCAGAGCTACTGTCTCATGTCGTGGAAGAATGGCAACTGTCTGATAAATCTGTAGTGCTTGTGACCGACAATGCGGCGAACATTATAGTTGCAGCTCAAGTTGGTAAATTTCCTCATTGCCCATACACTCAATCTTGCATGTCAGCGGGCACTGAAAGGGGCCACGCTCTCCAGGCTTCTCGCCAGAGTGCGAACAATATCCACATTCTTTCATCGCAGCACTAGAGCAAGCCACTGTCTAAAAGAGAATCAAAAATGTCTGGGCCTGAAGAATCATAAGCTAATAACTGATGTGCCAACAAGATTGAATAGCGCATATGACATGGTCGAGAGGTTCTTAGAACAACAACCTGCAGTTTGTGCCACCTTGCTGTCTCCAGAAGTCAGAAAAGGAGAGTCTGATCTCTGCACTCTCAATGAAACAGATGTGTCAAATGCAGAGGACACTGTGAGTGCATTAAAGCCAATGAAGGATGCAACCTAGCTGATGTCAGAAGAGCACAACCCAACAGTGTCTCTCATTGCCCCTGTAAATGCACAACTGCTCCAGAGCATGACAGACACCATGGGAGACACACCCATGACCCATGAGATCAAGAATGCCATCAAAACAGATCTCCTGAAGATGTACAGCAGTGAGGCAGAGAAGAAGATCCTTCATACAGCCTCTGCACTGGATCCTCGCTTTAAAGGACTGCCTTTTATTCTAACAGAGGAGGAGAGATCGGAGATATACAGAGGAGTGACTGAGGAGGCTGCATCTTTGGAGGTAATTAGAATTTCATCATGTTTCCTCCCAGACAGCTAGAAGCTCAGCTACATTGTGTTGTGTAATAATCCCTGATTCACTGATGCGGTGTGGGAAGTGGAACTGTATGGATTACCGTGCGGTTTCCCACACCTCATCAATGAATCACACTCTTAGGCAGTTCAGCTCTTCTTGTATTATTATCAAACACAGATTCCATCTAATAGAAGGACAAATGTGGATGAAGGGCCTAGGGAAAAAGCAACTGTGGAAGAAGAAACACCCATTGAGGACAGCCATTCTCCTCCCAAAAAAAAGGCCACAACATCGCTGCTTATGACTTTGCTGGGGCAGTCTTTCACTGATGGTGCAATAGAACCTAAGATCCCCTATGCCAAGGCAGAAGACGAAATGGAAAATAATTGTAAAGCCCCACCTCTGCCTCTCACTGAGGACCCTTTGAAATGGTGGCGTGAGCATGAGGTCATATTTCCCCTCCTCTCTCAGCTGTCAAAGCAATACTTGTGTATCCCAGGTACAAGTGTATCTGCAGTGCGGGTTTTCTTTACTGCAGGAGATGTTATAACTGCAAAAAGAAGCAGTCTGAAACCTGAGCATGTGGATCAGCTAGTGTTGTTACAGAAAAACCTACATGTTCCCAAATGCTAAGCACTGCAATAATTACTAATTCATGTTTTTAATGAATTAGTAATTACTAATTCAGTCTGCCAGTCACACCAGTGTTGTTTTATAGCTTTATAGCACTGATGTTTTGTTTTTGAAGATTGTCCTGTCCAATGTCCATTGCCAATCCATAATCCGTTGCTTCACACTAAAAGTGTCTAGGGGTTCATTTAACCCTCAAACAAATAAATAATATTAAAGTGTATTTTCTTCTAGACAATTGACACCAAGCCAGCCACTGTGCCAGCATTATAGGAAGGAAAATCATTGAGAGAAATAACTTGTACATTGAAGCTTAACCTCGAGTAAATCTTATCTTATTGGATCACAAATAAATACACCAATTTTGGATTCTTGTGTAATATTACTATATTTGTGAGTTTGTGAATGTGACCCCATAAGGATTTCCTCAAGGTTAAGCTTCAGTTGACAATTTTATTCTTTCAAGGTTTTTTCTTCCTCTAATGGTGGCTTCTGGCTTGTTGGCTAGCTTGGCTTCAGTTACAGATGTAATCGACGTGGTAGAGTGCAGTGCAGGTAAAGTTTTCTTTCTGTAACGTGACTGACTGAGTGTCGTGACAACTCAAGAGCTTATAACGCAGCTCTAGCATTAACTCAAAACACACACACAGTATGTTGAGTTGATGCTAGAGCTGCGTATAAGCTTTTGAGTTGTCACGATACACACAGTCACACACGCACACACACACACTGTGTGTTTAGTTGACTGGCAATGGCAGGGGCAAACACAATCACAGTGAACCTGGAACATATTATATTTTTTACAGCTTTTCTGGCACTGGAGAGATGGAGAATGGCTTGTTTTCAAAAATGGTCCATTCACATAAGTGAATTGATAAGCTTAAGCTTATATTTATATAACTCCCCTCTAGCAGCTACCAACTCACTTTAGTTGACTGGCAGTTGCAGGGGGAAACAAACATCACGGTGAACATGGAAGTTATGCAGCAGTGCACTATTGCCAGGTTCACCATGATGTTTGCTACTAGTCAGGAAGTGCTCTGTTTTGTAGAGGACAGGTCATGGCACACACCTCAAATTTATTGCAACGCATGTCTGTCTGGTGTCTGTTGTACTCTGTAGCAATGGCAAGTGTAGGGGTTCCCTCAACCTCAACCAAACAAATACTAAAGGTAAAAGCGTATCTAGACAACTGAAGGCAAGCCAGCCATGGTACAGGAAAGGACATCCTTGAACGATTAAATCAATCCTACATTGAAGAGTAAAACCTTGATTAAATCTTTACTAGATCACAAATACACACAAACCTGACCTAACCATATGCCTTGAGTTGTACCAGTGCCAATGCCAAACCTCTCTCATGATTCTGATGCAGACAATCGTGTTGTGTGTTTTTTTGTGATCCCATGAAGATTTACTCAAGGTTTAAGCTTCAGTTGATGATTTACTATGTCAAGGATTTTCCTTTCTCTAATGGTGGCTTGGCTTGGCTTCAGTTGTGTTTAATCGTGGTAGAGACAGATTCTGTCTGCAGGACAGGTAACGCTTTCTGTAAAGGAAGTGACATAAAAGTGACATAAGTGAATTGATAAGCTTAAAGCTTATATTTATAACTCCCCTCTAGCAGTGGCGGTTTTAGGCACAGGCGAACGGGACAGCCGCCCGGGGCGGCATTTTTTGTTAACACGTGGGGGGCGGCATGCCCGGGCCGCGGACCGGTCCGTGGATCAAATGGTACTGGACCGCCCGAGCCCCGTTCGCCCATGCCTAAAACCGCCGCAGCCGAGCCGAGGAGCAGAGCATTGCTCCCCCCACAGAGATGTACCAGACGCAGTACCGTGCGCGAGAGGTGTTCCTCAGAGAACGACTGCGAGATGAATGGAAGACAGAGCTCGGAAGATTGGTCCAGGAGGAAATGAGGCTGGATGCCAGCTACAGAACCCTCCGGTGGTTCGCGGCTCAACTGTGGCCAGGTACAGCAGATTGCAGCCCGACAGAAGGCGTTGGCTATGGGGCTGCTCCATCAAAAAATGAACGGAGATCCAGACTTTGGGAGCGATGAGGAGTGGCGGCGGGAAAACATCCTGGACTTCCGAGATGAGGTGCTGGACCTCCCCAAAGAGGCGTGTGACCTGGAGGAATTGGAGTTCCTGGTTGAGCAGGAATGGGAGCTCGAGATTGCCTACAAATGGCTGTTTGACAGTGATCAGCAGCCTGGCATGGGCCCCGTTGCCTGGGACTGTCCGGGAGAAATAGCAGGCAGTCACAAAGATGAGAAGCAAATGGGGCCAGGGGTGACACTGCGTTTTCCCGTCCTAACCGCAATGGAAGAAGCAGCGATAATACAGAGGGCACTGCGAGCACTAGAATGCCGGAACGCACCTGAGGTCCCCCAGGCAGTGAGACAAGCTAATAGCATGAAGGTCTCAGAAAGGGGAGTTGAGACAGGCGCTGGAAGGCTGGGAAATGGTGATCAGCAGCGAGTCCAGAGTATCTCATCTGGTGCCCCAGCAGAAGCGCTGGCTACAGGGCAGAGTGCCCCTGGCATCTGCCCAGCATCAGAAAAAGAGTTGAATCCAGGGAGTCCGAGGGATGACCTCAGTGAGCCGTTTCCCCAGCACTTGGACACTACCCCAATGTTTATCCCCCCAGCAGAAGCGTTGGCTATGGGGGAGAGTTACGCTGGCCGTGCCCAGTCCTCAGTATGTTTTTGGAGGGTTTGGGAGACAGCCCCTGTCAGAAGTCACCCCAGTGGTTGGTCACAGAACCGGCAGAGGAGAAAACCCTTCCCCCTCTCCAGCAGTTGTACCCAACTTTTGCATATGTCCCCCCGGCAGAAGTGCTGGCTACAGGACATAGCGCTGATGGTCTCTGCCCAGAATCAGAACAAGAGATGAAGAATCCGGGAGACAGTCCCTACAAGATACCTTCTCAGCAGCTGGTAACTACACCAGGAGAAAAGCAAGTACCTTCTTCACCCCCAAATGAATAGCCCTACCAGTCTACATTCCCTACCAGCTGAAACGCTGGCATCAGGGCAGAGGATTATTCAGCTCCCCCCAATATCTGCAACCCAGCCCCGGAGCAGAGGAGTGCCGACAGCTGTTCCCACTCTGCAGCAGCTGTTTTTATTCATGGGAGACCCTATGTGCGATTTTGCTCCCCAACGCCAAAGTCATACTTTTACTTTTCCTGGTTGCCTGGGGTGGAAGTTTGTGACTAACGCAGGGCCAGACCAGTTGAGTGTCAGGAACCTGGTTAGTCTGTTTTTAAAAGGGGAGAAATGTGACAGAACCCACTGTCACCGTGTGTTTTGGAAGGGACTGTGTGCGTGCCTCCTACCAACAGACTATCGGCCAGAAGATACTGGAGACCTGGGGACATGCTGGCATTGAGTTAATGTAATGTAATGTAATGCTACAGCCCTTCTCCCCCATCCCCCCCCCTTCTTGTTTCTGTGTCTAATTGTGTTGATTCATGACACATAGACAACGGTCTGGACTGGAGACATCTCTCCGCAGGGGGATGTGTATTGAGAGACTGCCTGTTTACCATAATCTCATTAGGTTATCTGTAGCCTGTTTCAATGTACAAATGTTCAGGTCCCCATTGCTTGTTCCTTGTCCCCTTCCCCTCTTTGGCAAGGCTAAGGGGAGTGGCCCTAGCTGTGTGTAAAACTGTATGTCTTGGAATTTAATAAGCAGTTTAAGCTCTGCATGTTTAACCCTCAACACCTGTGTGGATTGTCTCGTGATTGAGGGGTTATGGGCTGGGTATGGCTAATCTGCAGGCTGTGGGTGCGTTTGGAGGACAGGAGACAACGGTCTGGCAGATGTGCCCACCTGGGGCATCTGAGATCCGTCACAATATATATATATATATATATATATATATATATATATATATATATATATATACAGTGGGTACGGAAAGTATTCAGACCCCCTTAAATTTTTCACTCTTTGTTATATTGCAGCCATTTGCTAAAATCATTTAAGTTCATTCTTCTTCCTCATGAATGTACACATAGCACCCGATACTGACAGAAAAACACAGAATTGTTGACATTGTTGCAGATTTATTAAAAAAGAAAAACTGAAATATCACATGTTCCTATGTATTCAGACCCTTTGCTGTGGCACTCATATATTTAACTCAGGTGCTTTCCATTTCTTCTGATCATCCTTGAGATGGTTCTACACCTTCATTGGAGTCCAGCTGTGTTTGATTATACTGATTGGACTTGATTAGGAAAGCCACACACCTGTCTATATAAGACCTTCCAGATCACAATGCATGTCAGAGCAAATGAGAATCATGAGGTCAAAGGAACTGCCTGAAGAGCTCAGAGACAGAATTGTGGCAAGGCACAGATCTGGCCAAGGTTACAAAAAGATTTCTGCTGCACTTAAGGTTCCTAAGAGCACAGTGGCCTCCATAATCCTCAAATGGAAGACGTTTGGGACAACCAGAACCCTTCCTAGAGCTGGCCGTCCAGCCAAACTGAGCTATCGGGGGAGAAGAGCCTTGGTGAGAGAGGTAAAGAAGAACCCAAAGATCACTGTGGCTGAGCTCCAGAGATGCAGTCAGGAGATGGGAGAAAGTTGTAGAAAGTCAACCATCACTGCAGCCCTCCACCAGTCGGGGCTTTATGGCAGAGTGACCCGACGGAAGCCTTTCCTCAATGTAAGACACATGAAAGCCCGCATGGAGTTTGCTAAAAAACACCTGAAGGACTCCAAGATGGTGAGAAATAAGATTCTCTGGTCTGATGAGACCAAAATAGAACTTTTTGGCCTTAATTCTAAGCGGTATGTGTGGAGAAAACCAGGCACTGCTCATCACCTGTCCAATACAGTCCCAACAGTGAAGCATGGTGGTGGCAGCATCATGCTGTGGGGGTGTTTTTCAGCTGCAGGGACAGGACGACTGGTTGCAATCGAGGGAAAGATGAATGCGGCCAAGTACAGGGATATCCTGGACAAAAACCTTCTCCAGAGTGCTCTGGACCTCAGACTGGGCTGAAGGTTTACCTTCCAACAAGACAATGACCCTAAGCACACAGCTAAAATAACGAAGGAGTGGCTTCACAACAACTCAGTGACTGTTCTTAAATGGCCCAGCCAGAGCCCTGACTTAAACCCAATTGAGCATCTCTGGAGAGACCTAAAAATGGCTGTCCACCAACGTTTACCATCCAACCTGACAGAACTGGAGAGGATCTGCAAGGAGGAATGGCAGAGGATCCCAAAATCCAGGTGTGAAAGACTTGTTGCATCTTTCCCCAAAAGACTCCTGGCTGTATTAGATCAAAAGGGGGCTTCTACTAAATACTGAGCAAAGGGTCTGAATACTTAGGACCATGTGATATTTCAGTTTTTCTTTTTTAATAAATCTGCAACAATGTCAACAATTCTGTGTTTTTCTGTCAGTATGGGGTGCAATGTGTACATTCATGAGGAAGAAGAATGAACTTAAATGATTTTAGCAAATGGCTGCAATATAACAAAGAGTGAAAAATGTAAGGGGGTCTGAATACTTTCCGTACCCACTGTATATACAGGAGATGTCAGAGGCTGCGGACGTGGTACAGGAGAGGCAGAGGCTGTGTGGGCATGGAACAGGAGATGTCAGAGGCTGCATACATGGTACAGGAGATGCAGGGGCTGCGAACATGGTACAGGAGATGTCAGAGGCGGTGGACATGGTACAGGAGATGTCAGAGGCTGTGGACATGGTACCAGAGATGCAGGGCATGGTACAGGAGATGTCAGAGGCTGTGGACATGGTACAGGAGATGCAGGGGCTGCGGACATGGTGCAGGAGATGCAGGGGCTGCGGGCATGGTGCAGGAGAGGAAGGGTTGCGGGCATGGTACAGGAGATGCATGGGCTGCAGGGATAATACTGGAGAGTCAGCGGCTGCGGACATGGTACAAGAGATGCAGGGGCTGCGGACATGGTACAAGAGATGCAGGGGCTGCGGGCATGGTGCAGGAGATGCAGGTGCTGAGGACATGATGCAGGAGATGCAGGGCTGCAGTCATGGTGCAGGAGATGCAGGAGCTGCGGACATGGTGCAGGAGTTGCAGGGGCTGCGGGCATGGTGCAGAAGATGCAGGGGCTGTGGACATGGTGCAGGAGATGCAGAGGCTGTGGACATGGTACAGGAGATGTAGGGGCTGCGGACATGGTACAGGAGATGTAGGGGCTGCGGACATGGTGCAGGAGATAGAGGGGCTGCAGACATGGTGTAGGAGATGCAGAGGCTGAGAGCATGGTACAGGAGATGCAGGGGCTGCGGAAATGGTGCAGCAGATGCAGGGGCTGCAGGCATGGTGCAGAGAATGCAGGGGCTCTGGGCATAGTGCAGGAGATGCAGGGGCTGCGGACAGGGTACAGGAGATGCAGGGGCTTCAGACATGGTAGAGGAGATGCAAGGGCTGCAGGCATGGTGCAGGGGATGCAGGGGCTCTGGGCATGGTGCAAGAGATGCAGGGGCTGCGGATATGGTGCAGGAGATGCAGAGCTGTGGACATGGTACAGGAGATGCAGGGGCTGAAGACATGGTGCGGGAGATGCAGGGCTGTGGACATGGTACAAGAGATGCAGGGGCTGCGGAAATGGTGTGACGGTGGTGGGTATCAGACCCCTGGCCTTCTCATCCAACTCGTGACCAAAGACCAAGCAATCCCACACCCTGCCGTCACTTGCGTAACAATGCCACTCTCAGCTGCACCCAGCACACAGATTGTCCAGCTTGCGGGACCACATTCTAGATGCCGGCAGACTGAGAGCGATTGTCACCAGGCTAATTAAACAATTATTCCTTTCTCTGCCACCACCTCTACGTTATAATGAGCCCAGAGGACGCTCGTAATTTTAGAAATACCAATTATGACTTTAGAATGCCATCTGTAACACACACTGTCACCTCAGACAGGAATGTTCAGATGATTTATCCTAAACAGTAGCGCTCTTTCAGGAGGCAGGTTCTTTGGGTCAGTTTGCGTTTAAGAGCTTAGAGACAAAACTAACACTTTTCAAAATAAGGTTTAATTATTAGGAAGAAAGGTTTAAGATTGGTGCAAATAAAAGTATTTACAGAAAAATGGGTTACAAAGAAATAGAGACACAATACAGCAATTTAGAAGAATAGATAAGAATTAGAAATTAAATACATGCATTCAAAAAGTCCTTGTATTATCAGAGTTCCAGAAGCTGAACATGTGTGATCGGTCTCCAATGGATAGATGTTCCTTTCCTTGATGTTACATGAGACTGAGAGCTCCATCAGCTCCTGTCTTTTTCTCTGACCCACAGGGGGTGTCACCAGACGTACTTGACCAATAGACACTGGGGCCATGAACTGCTAAGGGACCTCCCGGTTAGACAGATTTCTAACAGAAGTCATATCTTGAAATATGTAATGGTTACATTCTTGAAACTGATATTTTATAACTAAGCATGTCATTTGCTTTCAAACAATATCAAACATGAATGTCTTTTATCACAGAGGGAATATCTTATCGCTCGTTCCAATTCCCTGTATGACAGGGTGACCATGTGTAGTCTTGTTACGTCCAGTATGTTATTCGGCATTCAAATATTTACTTTTTGTTAATATGTTATGTTCAGGTAAAAAGTTATGAATTTTGTGTGTAACTGTGGTTTTTTTCCTAATGATCAATTTGGCTTGTGGAATTCCACAACACAGCCTGGTCAGCCGTAGTGAACATCTGTGCTGATAAGGGTTGCTTAGTTTATGACCCGGCGGGAATGTGTTCAGATAAGGCCGCTTTGAGGCTTGCATACTAATGTTCGGTGACCCCAGGAGTTAAATAACACTGCCAACAGGAGCTGGGGTGAGGGGCGGGTAAAGGAATGACCTTTTTGGTTCTGAAAACTGTCAGCTGCGCTCTGAAAAACAAAATGGTTGCTTGCGACAGCTGTAAACGAAATGGCTGCCTGACAAACTGGGGTCCCAACGCACGATACCATTACACATGGTACAAGAGATGCAGGGGCTGCTGGCATGGTGCAGGAGATGCAGGTGCTGCGGACATGGTGCAGGAGATGCAGGGGCTGCAGTCATGGTGCAGGAGATGCAGGGGCTGCGGACATGGTGCAGGAGATGCAGGGGCTGCAGACATGGTGCAGGAGTTGCAGGGGCTGCGGACATGGTGCAGAAGATGCAGGAGCTGTGGACATGGTGCAGGAGATGCAGAGGCTGCAGACATGGTACAGGAGATGTAGGGGCTGTGGACATGGTGCAGGAGATGGAGGGGTTGCGGACATGGTGTAGAAGATGCAGAGGCTAAGAGCATGGTACAGGAGATGCAGGGGCTGCGGACATGGTGCAGCAGATGCAGGGGCTGCAGGCATGGTGCAGGGGATGCAGGGGCTCTGGGCATAGTGCAGGAGATGCAGGGGCTGCGGACATGGTGCAGGAGATGCAGGGGCTGCAGACATGGTACAAGAGATGCAGGGGCTGCGGGCATGGTGCAGGAGATGCAGGTGTGTGGACATGGTACAGGAGATGCAGGGGCTGCAGACATGGTGCAGGAGATGCCGGGCTGTGGACATGGTGCAGGAGATGCAGGGGCTGCAGACATGGTACAGGAGATGCAGCGGCTGCGGACATGGTGCAGGAGATGCAGGGCTGTGGACATGGTACAGGAGATGCAGGGGCTGCAGGCATTGTGCAGGAGATGCAGGGGCTGCGGACATGGTGCAGGAGATGCAGGGGCTGCGGGCATGGTACAGGAGATGCAGGGGCTGCGGGCATGGTACTGGAGATGCAGCGGCTGCGGACATGGTACAAGAGATGCAGGGGCTGCAGGCATGGTGCAGGAGATGCAGGTGCTGCGGACATGGTTCAGGAGATGCAGGGGCTGCAGACATGGTGCAGCAGATGCAGGGACTGCGGGCATGGTGCAGGAGATGCGGACATGGTGCAGGAGATGCAGGGCTGTGGCCATGGTACAGGAGATGCAGGGCTGTGGACATGGTACATGAGATGCAGGGCTGTGGACATGGTACATGAGATGCAGGGCTGTGGACATGGTACAGGAGATGCAGTGCTGCGGGCACGGTACAGGCTGTAGCATGCCCGCAGCACTGCATCTCCTAAGGAGAAGTCTTGCTTACCTTTTGGACAAAAGGCACCTTACATTTAAGGGCCTCTGGGCATAGTGCAGGAGATGCATGGGCTGCGGACATGGTGCAGGATATGCAGGGGCTGCGGGCATAGTGCAGGAGATGCATGGGCTGTGGACATGGTGCAGGATATGCAGGGGCTGCAGACATGGTGCAGGAGATGCGGACATGGTGCAGGAGATGCAGGGCTGTGGCCATGGTACAGGAGATGCAGGGCTGTGGACATGGTACATGAGATACAGGGCTGTGGACATGGTACAGGAGATGCAGTGCTGCGGGCACGGTACAGGCTGTAGCATGCCCGCAGCACTGCATCTCCTGAGGAGAAGTCTCGCTTACCTTTTGGACAAAAGGCACCTTACATTTAAGGGCCTCTGGGCATAGTGCAGGAGATGCATGGGCTGCGGACATGGTGCAGGATATGCAGGAGCTGCAGACATGGTGCAGGAGATGTGGACATGGTGCAGGAGATGCAGGGCTGTGGCCATGGTACAGGAGATGCAGGGCTGTGGACATGGTACATGAGATGCAGGGCTGTGGACATGGTACAGGTGATGCAGTGCTGCGGGCACGGAACAGGCTGTAGCATGCCCACAGCACTGCATCTCCTGAGGAGAAGTCTCGCTTACCTTTTGGACAAAAGGCACCTTACATTTAAAAATGGCGCCGCCCGGCGCCAACACGTCACCGCACGTGTGCCATCTGCACGGGAACAGCCGAACATGTACGGGCTTTCCCGAGCGGCGGTGGCACATGCGCAGTGTGCATGTCGTGCCGGCAGCGGTCATTTTTTTTCCAGGAGTTAGCAGCCCCAGGGTAGGGGGGAATTGCCGGCCTACCGGGAAACTTGGCAGTATTCCGGTAGGGCCAGTCCGGCCCTGGGTGGGAGGAGCCGTTTTCCAGGACATTGTGCACTTTTGTATCAGCATGGTGAGCTGATGACATGCTTGATTTTAATAAATTATTTTAGCAGAGAGCACTAGGGTTTTCCATTTTGTCTTCATGGTCATACATGGATCATTGAGTTTTTAGAAGTGGAAAAACGAGATCCAAAGGTGTTCTCTACAGGAGTGTTCCCACATCTTCCTATTAGGACATCACTACCAGGCGATTTTGACTCTGTCATTGGGTCATTACTGGGAGGTGAGCAGGCATTCTGTCTATAAGTGGTGGTCACTGAATACACTGGAACATTAAGTTGAACTGTCATGAGGATTTTTTTCACAGATGTGGAGCTGATATCTACAGTTTGGACTTTCCTTTTGTCACTGACACACATTGGACTTTATTTTTTTGTACTGGTTAGAATTTGCACATATGGTTGCGCTGCATTTTTTTTATTTTTATTTATAGTACAACTTTTAAGAATATAGAGTCACTGGTGAACATGCTCTAATTAGTGTTGGTAGCAATCCCAGCAGGCCTTAGACACATTATCATTTTGGAGTACTCATTAATTGTTGCTCTGAGTTTAGGATATATTTGCGCTGATTATATTTAATTTCACTAGTTTGCACATAATGTGATGTAATGTGCATGTTCTAGGCACAAAAGAAATCCGTTTACTACATTTGGGATTCCATTCAAGTAGCAGGTCCGGATGAAAATCGAAGGACTTTCAAATGAAATTAGTGGACTCAATAATGGAAAAATCAAATGCTGAGATTGATGGCCTATCTGTAGCAAAGCACATCGCTATTATCCCCAAGTTTTGTAGAAGTGCACCTCTAAAAATCGTAGAATTTGTTTTTTAAGCACAAGAATTTTATTTTTGTGTTTTTGCCCCTCCTTGTATAACACCTCCCACAAATCCTTACCTCCTCCAACAGCTGCAACCTCCTAGCTGTCTACAGCCCTGTGACGGGAGTCACTTTGGTTGGGGGGCCTGTGGAACCCAGCTTACCTTAGAGAGGTTGGGAAATCCCTGTCTCAGGTCCCTAGGCCCCTCTTATGTTTAAGTCACCCTGTGTCTATTGGGGACACAGGGCGACCAAGGAAATGATGGACCTCATGGACACTGAGAATATGGTTTGGATAACTTCAAATGGGACAGTAATATTTATCAACAATACCTTTCAAGAAATATGAAGATTTAATCCCATATTACTCTGTGAGACCTATAGTCTGTTGCCATGAAGTCTGTGACTCCTAAATAATCAAAGCAATGCTTCGATGTGTATTCCATGTTCTTCAATGTAGGAGACGGACAGAGTGATACTGGGGTCTTTTCCTATTGTCTGTATAATAAGGTGTTCTGTGTTCATACTTAGGATAATGTGTAATTTTGTATTTTGTTTTAGCTTTGTCGCCGGCAGTCTGGTATTCCATGCTAATTTAAGTGTGCTGAGTTAATTAGCATGGTAATGATAACCTTGTCTAGATGGGATTAGCCATGAGGCAGCTGTACCTCTTTATCTAACCATTGTGTGATGTTTTGGATAAATATCCGGGTCATTATTCATGCAGTGACTGACATATTTCGCAAATGTGTATAAAAAGCAGTTTCTTCTTCAATAAAGGAGTTAGTTGTTTTCAGAGACATACAAGCTAAGTTGTCGGCTAGTTTTTTATGTAGGGCGGCTGTAAAAACTGGTATAGAGGTTCAAGACTGTAGGATGCCGTATGCTGACGGAAGCCCACAAACACAGTGTGGGTCGGCGGTTCCATAACACTGGTGGCAGCGGTGGGATGCTTCCTGCAGTCTGGGACATCCAAACATCCACTGGGATCCAAGGCCTGGATAGCAGAAGAGAAGAGGTACAGATACCAGCCGCCATGGAAGAGAAATGCGGAAGGAGGTTGCAAGAGGTGCGGTTACAGCACAGGGGACCAGTGTCATAGCAGGTCCTGCTAGGATGGCATGATTCAATCTGCTTGGAACTCTGGAGGAAAACGCTAGTCAGTGAGCAGCAACACCAGGGAAAAATCCTCCCCGCCATCCAGGAAAGGTACTGGTCGCCGTATGGATTGTGGGTGCTGGTTTTGGGAGATAAACTGCACAAGGAATGGAAGGCTGAGTTAAGCAGGCTTGTCCAGGAGGAGATACGATTGGACGAGAGCTACAGAGCTCTTCGTTGGTATGTAACCCAAGTGTGCCCATGGACAGCGGATGACAGCCCAACAGAAGGCTTTGGCTACGGCAGCCTGGGACTGTCATTAGAGAAGTGGTCAGAGGACCCTAACTTTGGGAGCGATTTGGAGTGGCGATTAGAGGAAATGATGGATTCCA
The DNA here is from genome assembly GCF_965119305.1 of Pelophylax lessonae. Classification (NCBI taxonomy): domain Eukaryota; kingdom Metazoa; phylum Chordata; class Amphibia; order Anura; family Ranidae; genus Pelophylax; species Pelophylax lessonae. Next base: position 629,344,727 of record NC_138770.1, on the reverse strand, counting down.
GAGAAAAGATCGTGAATATTTCAGAAGTGCTCTGGCCACTGGAAGATATGGAGTTTCTGGCCATTCAGGAATGGGAGCTGGAGATCGCCTACAGATGGCTGCTAGATTCTGCTCAGCACCAGCCAGTTTTACTGGGAGAGGAGATTGTAGGTCCCTAGTCCCAGCAGCAGTCAACAGCACTGGGAATGGGGACGGTCGGTCCCACTACCCAGCACCAGCCAGCATTACTGGGAGAGGGGATTGTAGGTCCCTCGTCCAAGCAGCAGCCAACAGCACTGGGAGTAGAGGCGGTCGGTCCTGCTACTCAGCACCAGCCAGCGTTGCTGGGAGAGGAGATTGTAGGTCCCTTGTCCCAGAAGCAGCCAACAGCACTGGGGGTGGAGACAGTTGGTCCCACTACTACCCAGCCCCAGCCACGGATTACAGATTTAACTGACTTTTCTTTGGAAGATGATATGGATGATAAATCACCTGCCAAAGTGTTGGCACTGGGCCCGAGTGCCACATATCCTATTGTCTGTTTAATAAGGTACTCTGTGTTTATACTTATGTTAATCTGTAATTTTGTATTTTTGCAGTTATATAGTTTTAGCCTTGTCGCCAGCAGTCTGGTCTTCCATGCTGGTTTAAGTGCGCTGAGTTAATTAGCATGTTAATGATAACCTTGTCTAGTTGGGATTAGCCATGAGTCAGCTGTACCTCATTATCTAACCATTGTGTGACGTTTTTGCTAAATATTCAGGTCATTGTTCATGTAGTGACTGACATACTTCTCAAGTGTACATATAAAAGTTGGTTTCTTGTTCAGTGAAGGAGTTTGTTGTTTTCAGACACATACCAGCTAAGTTGTCGGCTAGTTTTGTATGTAGGGCAGCTGGAAAATCTGGTATATATGCTCAAGACTGTAGGAAGCCCTATACTGACAGAAGCCCAAAAACACAGTGTGGGTCAGCGGTTCCGTAACAAGCCCCAACAGTAAAGGTCTAGTGTAAAGCTGCCCCTTCCTGTTCAATGACAACACATAGACTCAAATAGGACATTGCTCCCGCAGTGAGTTTATGTTCCATTCAAGTCTATGGGATGTTAGTGTGCAGGCATAGGAAGCCCTGGGCATTAGATTTTTACCAGCCAAGAAAAGGAAACAATATGTTAGTGTGCAGGAAACCACAGCACTTGGAGGAAGTAAGTAAGGAGCAGAAAAGTGGGGGGGGGGGGGGGTTGGTGTCACAGTTTACTGTATTGAGTGAACAGAGAAGGTTGGTGGGGGGATTTTTTAATTTTAATTGGGAACAGCTAGATGATGGTTTAATTTGGAGATCTTTACTGGATGACTTGTCTGGTGCCATACAATCTTTCTTACAAAATGTTTTCAGCAGTGAGCACAAGATGAAAGTAATATACCCAAAAGTACTGCCTATTTTTTAAGGTCACAGTAGAGTGCAGGGAATATCAAAAGGGGACAAGCTCAGCCATCAAGCATCCCTTTACTTTACCATTACTGGGCAAAGTACAACTTCACATTAAACCTACCCAGCTTTTTAAAATGATCTTTCTAGATCCTCCTGAAAATTTTCAGTGCCCCTTCACACTGATGAACTTTGATAATGCATATTATTCACGTTGGCACCGTTCATTTTGAATTGCACTGCAACGCACCGTTGATGAAGCGCACCAAAATAATAGGCTCTCCTATTGCAAACTGTGCACAATACTGCAAAACAACAGAGCAGACAGGTGTAAATAAGACTCTCAAATTTTGCATCATGCTACAGGAGCCAGTTCCTCTCTCTCTCTTAAATTAATTATGTAGAGCTAAGAAAAACTTGATGTTTCAACCCCTATGGTAAATTGATACCTGTGATGTTGGGATTGGTAAGGTAAAAAGGGAGAGTGGGGCTCCCAGGTACACTCCTCTGAGTTGCAGAACCATAGAACCTCCATGTCTCATCTTGCAGCCCAGTTGTCTTTGCTTTTAATACAAATTCAATTGCTGTTTTTTTCTGCTACTTTTGATTTGGACTTGATTGCTTGTTGGAGAGAACAACCCCACACTCCCATCTTCTTTAAAAGGCTGATTGTGGATGTAGCAACAAAACCCCTGCATCCCTCTTCTACAATGAAAATCGGGATTGTACAGCAACTCTAAGCAGCTTCAACTGCCAATTACTTGTATTTGGTCTTTTTTCTCTTTTAAGCTTCTTCAACGCCATCTTCCCATGGTATGGCCTATTCCACAGCTTATACCAGCTTGGTTGTTGAAAAGCACAGGACCAAGTCTGGACCCCAGTGTTGTAGCCAAAATATCCAGAGGAAACAGAAAATGGAGAAATTCTCACCTCTTAGGCCCTATTCATACCTCAGTGTTTTGTAGATTGAAGCTCCAAATGCTGGAGAAAAAAAAAAAAAAAAAAAGATTATTCTTGTTATCTTGTTATTCTAAGTTGGTTCACATCATCAATACAAGTCACCTGAAGCCAAACACCTGGGCCTCAAAAACATTCTGTAGCTTTTTTTATAGCTTGAATCGGGCAAATTGGTGTGTTTTTGAAGCAATGTATTGTAAAATGCATGGAAACTCATGATTTGAGTGTTTTAGTGCGTTTTGTCGCTAACTTCTTAGTGCTTTGTTGCTTAAATGCAATATTTAAAAGAGAAGTATGGTTTTAGTTTTTTTTTTTTTTTAAATTATACTTACCTAGGTGGATGCAGCATTGGCTTTTACACTGGGAACTGAGCGATCGAACACCGCCGATCGCTCGGTTCTGACAGCTTCCTGAGCAGAGAGGAAGCTGTCCAGAGGAAGAGGGGTGTTTTCCCCATGAAAAGCATACAGGCAGCAACAAGTTGGACGAGGACCTCCCCATGTACCAATCATGGCATTGTTCAGACTTTTGGGGAGCCTGAGATATAAAGAGAGTTTTTATATCATTTTGATCTTTATGTATCTATGTATTTTAACTTCATATTTGTCAATTAATTTGGTAAAGATATTTTTAGCCTGTCGTTCCTGTGCACCAAAAGAAATCCACATTATCTGCTATTTTGCTCTCCTCCCTTCCTTCTTTCTGCCTTAGGGGTGGGGATTTCTCCATGTAAATTGGATGAGGTGCCTTAAAATGTTTGTTCCCCCTCAATCTAAGCCACTTGGAGAAAACAGAAGTTCTTTTCCCAAGTCCACCTTTATTTTTCAGTCCCATGGAATCTGAAGAATACTTGTATCCCTCAATCCTATCCCCCCACCCCCCCTTTCCTCATACTTTGTAGAGATTTCCTTTAATTTCCTGTTGAATCTTCGGGACTGGAAGTGAAGGAAAATCTACCCAGCAGGATACAGGCAGCGAAAAAATAAACTGACAAGTGATTTATTTCTTCCCCTGGTACAAATTGTTTAACATAACATTCCTTGCTGATGTTTGCAGAACATTTTTTGGTGGCTCACCTCTGTTCCAAGATTAAAGGGATTCTAAATGTACAGCTTTTTCCTTTATCCACTTCAGCCCCAGAAGGTTTTACCCCCTTCCTGACCAGGCCTATTTTGTGATTCGGCACTGCGTTACTTTAATGGACAATTGCGCGGTCATGCAACGCTGTACCCATTTTTTTCCCATAAATAGAGCTTTCTTTTGGTGGTATTTGATCACCTGTGCGATTTTTATTTTTTTGCGCTATAAACAAAAAAAGAGCGAAAATTGTGAAAAAAAAAAAACAATATTTTTCACATTCTGCTATAGGACATTCCCAAAAAAAAAATGTAAAAATCTACATTTTTTAACATTTTAGGCCAATTTGTTTTCTGCTACATATTTTTGGTAAAAAAAAAATAGCTATAAGCGTATTTTGATTAGTTTGCGCAAAAGTTATCATGTCTACTAACTACAGGAAAGATCTATGTCTTTTTCTTTTTTTTACTAGTAATGGCGGTGATCTGCGATTTTTATCGGGACTGCAACATTGCGGCGGACAGATCGGACCCCTGACATTTTTGACACTTTTGGGGGTACCAGTGACATTTTTACAGTATTCAGTCCTAAGATATGCACTGTTACTGTAATAATGCCATTGACAGGGAAGGGGTTAACACAGTGGGTGATCAAAGGGGTTAACGTATGCCTATATGCTTACTAACTGTGTGTGTGTGTGGGGGAGGGTTCTGTGACAGGCACAGACAGATCGCAGTTTTAGCTTAGCTGAAACTGCTGAACTGTCCCTGCCTGTCTCACAGAAGACCTTTGTTTACATAAGCAGGCGGGTCTTCCCTCCATTTCCCGGACGATTGCCGCCTTCCTCCTGTGGCCCACCTCCCGCCACAAACACAGCGGGAACGCGGGTCTGGCGCCATCAATCATGCTTTGGGGTTGTATTGCAGCCAGTGACACAGAGAACATCTCACGAGTAGAAGGAAAAATTGATTCAATAAAATTTCAGCAAATTTTGGATGGTAACTTGATGCCATCTGTGAAAAAGCTGAAGTTAAAGAGAGGATGGCTTCTACAAATGGATAATGATCCTAAACATACCTCGAAATCCACGGGGGATTACATCAAGAGGCGTAAACTGAAGGTTTTGCCATGGCCTTCACAATCTCCTGACCTCAAAATAATTGAAAATCTATGGATAGACCTTAAAAGAGCAGTGCGTGACAGACAGTCCAGAAATCTCAAAGAACTGGAAGACTTTTGTAAGGACGAATGGGCAAAGATTCCTCAAACAAGAATTGAAAGACTCTTGGCTGGCTACAAAATGCGTTTACAAGCTGTGATACTTGCCAAAGGGGGCAGTACAAGATATTAACTTTGCAGGGTGCCCAAACTTTTGCAGACGCCATTTTTTTTGTTTTCTGTTATTTTGAAAGTGTAAATGATGGAAATAAAATCTAACTTTTGTTGACATATAAAAATGTCTAATCTGTAATTTGATTCCTTTTGGAGATTTTTCCATCTTTCCTTGGCTTCTTTATGCACATTAATACAAATTTTTACCTGGGGTGCCCAAACTTTCGATCCCCACTGTACATAGTTTGTTAGGTTGAAAAAAGACATCATTCCATCCAGTTCAACCTATGATGTGTGTGTGTGTTTGCTGTTAACCGTACATTGTATACCCCTGTATGTTGTGGTCTTTAAGGTGCCCATCCAATAGTTTTTTTAAATCAGCTCCCTGCTGATACGACTGCTTGTGTAAGAGAATTCCACATCCTTACTGCTCTGACGGTGAAGAACCCCTTACGTATTTTAAGGTTAAACCGTTTTTACTCTAGTTTTAATGAGTAGCCATGTGTCTTATTGTATTCCCTTTCTCTGAAAAGTTTGTTCCTTATGCTAGAGTCACCAGTACAGTATTTTTACATTGATATCATATCCCCCCTTGAGCGCCTCTTCTCCAGAGAGAATAAGTTTAGTGCTTGTAGTCTTTTCCTCATAGCCTAGGCCCTTCTCTGGACTCTCTCCAGTTCCAGCACTTCCTTCCTGAGGACCGGTGCCCAGAACTGGACAGCATACTCCAGATGTGGCCGGACCAGAGTCTTGTAGAGTGGGAGAATAATCTCTTTATTTCTGGAGTGAATCCCCTTTTTTATACATGCCAGTATTCTGTTGGCTTTGCTTGCAGCGGCTTGGCATTGCATGCCACTGCTAAGCCTGTTGTCTACCAGTACCTCCAGGTCCTTTTCCATCCTAGACTCATCCAGAGGTTCCCCTCCCCCCAGTGAGTAGCTTGCTTTCGTGTTTCTGACGCCCAAGTGCATTACTTTACATTTTTCGACATTAAACCTCATATGCCATGTAGTTGCCCACCCCATTATTTTGTTTAGATCCACTTGTAAGGTTTCCACATCCTGCATAGAAGATATTGGCATTCTTAGTTTATTATCATCCGCAAATACTGAGATTGTACTAGATATCCCCTCCTGTAGATCATTTATGAATAAATTAAACAGGATTGGCCCCAGGACAGAACCTTGGGGGGACCCCACTTTCCACACCCGCCCAATCCGAGTACTCCCCATTTATCACCACCCTCTGGACTCTTCCCTGGAGCCAGTTCTCTATCCGGGTACTCACCCTATGGTCCATACCTACATTCCTTAGTTTGTACAGTAAGCGTTTGTAGGGAACAGTGTCAAAGGTCTTTGCAAAGTCCAGATACACCACATCCACAGGCTTACTTTTATCTAGGTGGCAGATCACTTCATCGTAGAAGGTTAATAGATTGATTTGGCAAGAACGATTTTTCATGAATCCATGCTGATTACTACTAATAATACCGTTTTCATTACTAAAGTCTTGTATGTGGTCCCTTAACATCCCCTCTAAAATCTTGCAGACTACTGATGTTAGGCTGACCGGCCTATAGTTACACGGAATACAGTATATCTCGGCCCTTTTTTAAATATTGGTACCACATTGGCTTTTTTCCAATCAGCTGGCACCATACCTGTCTGTAGACTAACCTTAAAGATCAAGAATAATGGTCTGGCAATCACCTAGCTGAGCTCTTTAAGAACCCTCGGGTGCAAGCCATCCGGTCCCGGTGATTTATTTATGTTAAGTTTCTCTAGTTTAGTTCTAAGTCAATCTTCTGTTAGCCATGGCGGTACTTCCTGAGGTGTATTATTTATTTTAGCATTACAAGCTGGGTTAGTGTAGCCCCCCGATTCTTTTGAGAAGACTGAAGAGAAGAAATTATTTAACACTTACGCCTTTTCTCTGTCCTCTGTGGCCATATTTCCTTTGTCGTCTTTTATGGGGCCAATGTGTTCTGGCCTCGCTTTCTTACTGTTTATATACTTAAAGAATTTCTTGGGGTTCTTTTTACTCTCTTCCGCTATATGTCTCTCGTGTTCTATTTTAGCCACCTTGATTTCATCTTTACATTTCTTATTACACTCTTTGTAATGCTTGAATGCTGCCAATGATCCCTCAGTCTTGTATTTTTTGAAGGCCTTTTCTTTAGTTTTAATATGCATTTTTATGGTGGAGTTTAGCCACCCAGGGTTTAGTTTTGCTCTTTTAAATGTATTTCCCTTTATAATGCACTGGCCAATCCCTTTGTTTAGTAGGCTCTTGAAGCACTCCCATTTTCCTCCGTGTTCTTTGTTCCCAGGGTTCTATCCCATTTGATATTTTCTAGCAGAGAGCGCAGTTTTGGGAAATTGGCTCTTTTGAAATTCAGTGTCCTTATATTACCCTAGTGTTTCCTATTACTATGATTAATACTGAAACTAATTGACCTATGGTCACTGTTTCCTAAGTTGCCCCGTATCTCTACATCTGTGAGCAGGTCTGTATTGTTGGTAATCAGTAGGTCAAGTACCGCATTTTTTCTTGTCGGTCCGTTCACCCTCTGACTCATGAAATTGTCCTGCAAAACACTTAGGAACTACCGAGCCTTGGCTAAATGCGCGGTTCCTTCTGCCCAGTCTAGATCTGGATAATTAAAGTCCCTCATTATAATGACATTTCCCATCCTTGCTGCCAATCCTATCTGTAAAAGGAGGTTCGCCTCCCCCTCCTCCCTCTGGTTGGGGGGCCTATAGCATACGCCCAATGTTACCTTCCCTATAGTGCCTTTCCTTTTAAGTTCTACCCATAGGGATTCTGCCTCATCCATAGCTCCATTATTAATATCATCCCTCATATTTACCTGTACACTGTTCTTAATATACAGACATACCCCTCCCCCTTTTTTACCTTCTCTATCCCTGCGATAAAAGGGAATACCCCTGAATGGTCGCTATCCAATCATGAGAGCTGTCGAACCAAGTCTCTGTTATCCCCACAAAATCTAATTCCTCCTCATACATCAGCAGCTCCAGCTCTCCCATCTTGTTGGCCAGAATTCTGGCATTGGTATACAAACCTCGTAATTTTGACCGGTTGCATATATCCTCGTTTGATGTTGTTTTTAGGCTGCTCTTGTGATTTTTCCACATAACCACCTTGGGTTTAGGAGCTCTGAACACCCTACCGTTAATGTCCCCAGTTGTGCCCTCTGAATCTTGCTCCCCACTGGCTAATTCTACATCTGTACCCTCCCCCCATCACCTAGTTTAAAAGCCCCTCTAACTTTTTGGCCATCCTCTCACCCAGTACGGCTGCACCCTCCCCATTTAGGTGCAATACGTCCTTACCAAAGAGCCGGTGACCGACTTAGAAGTCGGCCCAGTTCTCCAGGAACCCAAAACCCTCCTTACTACACCAGTTCCTCAGCCACTTGTTAACTTCCCTAATCTTCCGCTGCCTCTCTGGTGTGGCTCGAGGTACAGGTAGTATTTCTGAAAATACTACCTTGGAGGTCCTACTCCTCAACTTAGCGCCTAAGTCAGTGAAATTGTTTAGGACTCTCCATCTTCCTCTGCCTATGTCATTGGTACCCACGTGTACCATGACAGCTGGGTCTTCCCCAGCCCCACCCAATAATCTGTCCACCCGTTCCGTGATGTGCTGAACCCGAGCGCCCAGTAAACAGACTGTTCGGCGCTCACGGTCTTTGTGACAGATTGCTACTAATGATTGAGTCCCCTACCACCAGCACCTGTCTTTCCTTTCCCTTTCTCCCGTCCTCACTGGAGGAGTTCTTCCCCTGGCAGCTAGGGGCGTCGCTCTGCTCCAGCAATGCTGGTCCCTGACTGGTTTCCCCAACATCACGCCTCCTTGCCTTTTTCCCTGTTACCCTTCCTAACTGTCACCCATCTACTCTGCTCTGATGCCTGCACCTCCGTTTCTCCACCCACCTCTGTGCAGGCCCCTGCCTGCACCTGACGGGTACGATCCCAGCTCTCCCTCGGTATGGACATTTGGCTCAGTGTTGGCAGCTGCTTCCCTAGATTCAGGACCTGAGCTTCCAGGGAAGCAACGTGCTTACATTTTATTTTTGTATACCCCCTTGATCGCATGATCGAGGAATGTATACATACCACAAGAAGCACACCGAATCTCATCTCCACACCCGCCGGGCATTGTACCTACTAATTTAATCGAATGGGGATTCAGTAATTTAAGTCTATCCTGTGTGGCTGTTTTCTAGCTTCCCAACTCTGCTTTCTCACCCTCTGGTACTCCACTACACTCACTGACACTCCCAGACACTCACCGGTACTCACAGGTACTTACAACACTGTCAGTCGCAGGTCACAGTCAGTCGCAGATCACAGTCAGTCGCAGATCACAGTCAGTCGCAGGTCAGTCAGTCAGTCGTAGAGCATGCAGAGCACAGTCAGTCGCAGGTCACAGTCAATCGCAGAACACGGTCAGTCGTAGAGCATGCAGATTACAGTCAGTCGCAGAGCACAGTAAGTCGCCTACAGTCCCTAGCTGCCCCCCACCAGCTGCCGAACAGCTGATCGGTCACCTACTCATGTCCCTGCTACTGTTCCGGGTCACCAGCTCACTCCCAGTTCTTCAGCCCTCCTGACCGTCCACCGCCGTTAGGTAACTTTACACTGGTGGTCAGAAGGCTTCCCCTGGAGCTTCCCCCGCAGCTCCTTCTCCTCACTCACAGCACACGCTGCACGCATACGCACACGCACAGCTTCCGGTTTCTCGGCTTCTCTGCTTCTCACAGCGCCTCAACCTCCTCACCCCCTCACAGTGCCTCCGCCCAGACCAGATCAGACAAAAATGTTATGATGTACTGACTGCCTATCTCAATTCTTAAAGGCCCTAAAATGTCAGAACAGTACAAATTCCCCCGTAAATTACCCCTTTTTGGAAAGTAGGCAGTACAAGGTACTTAGTAAGGGGCATGGCGAGTTTTTTAAAGTTGTAATTTTTGGTAAACATTTTGTGGAAAAAAAATATATATATTTTTTTTCACAATTTCTCTTTTTTTTTTTTTTAACATACTGTCACCGGTGCAGTACAGCATCATCATATAACTGGTGTGGCAGAAGGGTTGCCACCTCATCCCTTTAAACCAGGACACATTAATTACACAGGTTCTGAGGCTAATATAATGCACATAAAGCAAGTGAATTTAATTACCACCTTAATCAGCCACAGAACCTGTGTAAATAATGTGTGTCCTGGTTTAAAGGGATGAGGTGGCAACCCAATGTGGCGGTGATTAGGGACACTAACTGGTGACAGTAAAAAAAAAATATATATATATTTTTTCAGTCCAGTTCAGTGGGCACAGCGGGCGACAGATCGAGCCGCAGCATGGCCTGTGGGGTGTGCATGAGGCATGATCCTTGGAGGATATCATGTATCATAGTGCTCCAGCTAGGCTGTCATTCTACTATAGACCTGGCAGAAAGTAGTTAAAATAACAAGCACATACTTACCTACTCTGTGCAATGGTTTTGCACAGAGCAGCCCCGGTCCTCCTCTTCTCAGGTCCCCTGCCGGCGCTCCTGACTCCCCCCCTTAATGCCCCTATAGTAAGCCACTTGCTATGAGGGCACTTGTGCGGGCTCACTGTCTGCATCTATTGACACCTGCTCCCTCATTACTGGCTGTGATTGCCAACAGCAGGAGCAAATGGCTCCAGCTGCTGTTCCTAAGCCAATGAGGAGGGGGAGAGCAGAGAGAGCTTCTGCTCTTGTGTACATCCCTGAACAGAGGGCTTATGGTAGGAGGCTGCATGCAGAATGTTTTTTACCCAAAAGCAGAGAATGCATTAAAGTGGAGTTCCACCCTAATTTTATACTTACCTCCATCTTCTCGCTCCGGGTCACCTGAAAAACAAATGGCTAATCGCATTTTTTTTTTTTTTTTTTTTTACTTACCTCGTAGAGAAGAAAATATACTTACCTTACTTCCTTCTTCCTCCTTCCTCGGCCCGTCGTCACTTCCTGGCTCTGCAATGATTCCTGGGAGCTGAACGTCATCGCTCCCAGGAATCATTGCGCCTGCACCGGCCCCGACGTCAGTTCCGGGGCGCGCGCGTCATCCCCTTCTAAACAGCTTCTGGGCATGCCCAGAAGCTGTGGAGGGATGACGCGCGCGCCCGGAAGTAACGGCGGGGCCGGCGCAGGGCATCGTGGGACCGAAGAAGACGGAAGAGGACGCCGAAGAGGATCGCGCTGGCTTCAAGCTGCCCACATCTGAGATGGCAGCGCTGGACAAGACTTTTTCAAGGTAAGTATTTGTCCTAACAGGTAAGTGCAACCCGGGGAGGCTAGCCATTGTGGAATGCACTAGCCCTGACTGTCCCAGGGTTTTTTAAAAAAAAAAAAAAAAATTCCAGGGTGTAACTCCGCTTTAAAGAGGTTGTAAACCCTGGGGGAAAAAAAACAAAAAAAACAAAAAACAAACCTGTAAGACAAAGGCATAATGAGCTAGGATGCATGGCACATTAGCTCAGTATGAAATACTTACCTTAGAACTAAGCCATCCAGCGGTGCCCGCACACTGCTGAGATGGCTAACATCTTCCCCAGTGTTTCTTTCTGGTTTTCGAGCTCCAGCGCTGTGAGTGGCCAGAGTCGTGATGATGTAACTCCCGCGAATGCACGTGAGAGCCGCTGGTCACAGCACAGGGCTCTGAAGAAATGGCACGGGTAGAGCGCATGTGCCTAATACTTCTTCAGTGGCATATATAGTAAATATCTCCTAAACTTTGCAAGTTTAGGAGATATTTACAGAACCTATAGGTAAGCCAGGCCCCTTTCACACATACTTTCCGATCAGGTCCGCCTGTCAGTTTTTCAGGCAGACCTGATCGGATGCCCCATGCATCTCTATGGGGCAGCGGATGTCAGCGGAGACATGTCCACTGACACATGCTGCCATCCGATCCAATCCTGTCCGTCAAATCCGGACGGATGGAAACTCTATTTTCTGGCAGATCAGATTGGATGAGAATGGTCAGGCGGTCCATTCTCATCCGATTCCCCCATAGACGACAGCGGGGATCTGACAGCTCCGTCTCCGCACACAGAGCGGAGACGGAGCAGTCATCCGCCTGCTCAGCAGGGATCAGCGGATCGATCCCCCGCTGACCAGAACGGAGTCCGTCGGTGGAATGAACAGGTGTGAAAGGGGCCTTATTATAGGCTTATGGTGTGAATACACGATTAGAATATCGCCTGATCATTCGACCACCGACTTTTGAAAAAGTATTTGTCGGTCGAAAACGTTGCCAACATACACGGCCCGAATATCGCCCGACCGTTGCCCGCCGACCATCGAAACAGTGCTCGTCGGTCGAAAACGTTGTCAACATTAACGATCCAAAAAAAAAAAACGTTACAGACCAATCGATTAGATACGTAATCCTCACGTTTAAGCGGAAGTGATGTAATGATATATCTTGGCTGAGAGGACTTCTTTAGCTTTTTTTCATTCGTGTTTACGAAACTTCTTGACATTGTACAATGCTTCCGGGTCAACAAACCTTTCCGGGAAAATATTTTCGGGCATGCGTGATGAGGTTAAACTGAATGACCTCAACACCAACATATAGAATATCGTTCTTTCGCAAACAAGACTACAGAATTTTTCGGGTTTTTCAAACGGTATTTTTCGTTCACAATATCGATATCGCTCATTGATGGCTGGACATTAACGAGTAGAATATCGGCCGATCGCTCGCTGAACGGAAATTTTCGTCCGATTTTCTTATCGTGTATTCCGGCCATTACTTATAGGTACAAACAAACCAGGGAAGTTTACGTACAAAAAACATCTGCCTTTAGACCCCGTTCACACTGGGGCGACCGGTCAGGCGACCTGGTCGCCTGACAGGTCGCCTGCCATAGAGAAGCTGTGGACCCGTTCTAATAGGAGCGACACAAGTCGCTCCGACTTAGGAAAAGGGTCCGGAGCTTCTTTGGGGCGACCTGCATAGACTTCAATGTTATGAAGTCCGTGCCGGCCGCTCCGAGGTCGCAGTGTGAGCAGCGCGCCGCGACCTATGAGGCATGTCAGATCGCCCCAGTGTGAACGGGGCCTTAGAAACATTTTAATTCCAGCTGTCTGGAGTGTTCACATAAACAAACTTTTACAACATTTCGGCAGTTCTCATAAGTCAAATAAATCTGAAAAATTCTCAGGCGAAATATCGAGACTCTACTAGCTGAAAGAACCAAAAATATGCCAAAAAAAAGATAAATTACTGGCAAAGCAGAATATTTTTCTACCATCTCAGGTGACCAACTTTAACCAAAAAAGAATACCAATGTGGAGTTACGCTTTAAAGCTCCATGATTTCTTGTAAAGTTTCTATTTCTACCACATCAATCGAGGGGGAAAAAAAAATAAAATGACAAAATGAAACATAAAGTAGAAAATAGACTTCTCTTATCCACACGATAAAGAATCAAAGCATAAAATATGCAAAACTATACAAATATATTGTTATTGCATTGTTTTTCCTTTTTTTTTTTTTGCATGTGTGAGTGTGTGTGTGTGAGTGTGTCCCCCCTCTCTCTGCGTGTGTGCGCTCTCTCTCTCTCTCTCTCTCTGTCTGCTCCTTGTGGCTGAGCGAGGTTCATGTTGCTCTCTCTCTTTCTCTCTACACTGCCAGCCCCTGATGTGATGGCGAAGAAACCCCGTTGACAAGGCACTGCTTTTTCATGACGGTGAGTTTCCCTTTGAGTGTATTATAATTTTGTGATAAAAATTTCAAGGAAAAAAAAACACACAACCTCCTTCCTCCCTTCCTTCGGGGAGGGAGAAAAAAAAGAGACGGGGAAATCTATCTCCAGACAGACAAGGAGAAAAAAAAAAAGAAGAGGAGCAAAAAATATTAATAAAAAAATATACAGTTGCCAAAAAGGCAGCATATTAGGTTTCAGCCTAAAGAGCGATTGGCTAGCTCGTTTTATCCCCCCTTCTCTCTTTTTTTTTTAATTTGGCAGATATATAAAAAAAGGAAAGAATAAAATATTTATTTTGCTTTCTATATTTCCTTGTACGAGTAGCAGAGGGGGGAGGGGAGGAGGATGATTATCATCCTGGGGGGAGGGGAAGGCTTGTTTTTTAGCTGGAGGTGGAAAGAAAGTAGCCAAAAAAAGGTGACAGTGTAACAAGGGAGGGGTAGTTTGTGGGCTTTTTTTTTTTCTTCTCGATGCAAATTGAAGAAGGGGGGAAAGAGAAACTCTTCTTTCAATGACTCATTGATTTGAGCCGGTTTAAAATTAGTTTTTCTCTCTCTCTCCTTTTTTTTTTTCTCCCTCCCACCCCCCTCCTCCCAGCCCTGGATCACCACCATAAGAGGGGGGAAAAATAGAAAAAGAAAAATAATCTTTAGATATCCCCTCCCCCTTCTTTTTCCTCTCTCCTGTTACTGGCGTTAAGCTGCATCGCCGGTTTTTTTATTTGGCGGTTGTCTATAGAGCTGAGGAGACAAATGGACGGCTCTTCCTCAGGACCGACGGCGGCTTGTCTACTACCAGCCCGGGCCTGCCTCATGGAGCACCGACGGCGCCTCTCCGCTTCTATTTATTTCCGGTTTCCACTCAAGCCTGGCTTTCTGGATGTTATCGGTTTATGGAGACGTTTTTTTTTTCTTTTTACTTTTTGGGGGGGGGGGGGTTATGGTTGGGGGGGTTATGGTTGGGGCGGCCCGTCACGGAAAAGAAGACGGTCCCCGGGGAGATGGCACCCCGAGCGAAAGCGCGCCTTCCCTATCACCGACGTTCTATTAGGGCGCTGCATTGGATCTTTTTACTCTTTTCCCGCGCTACATTGTATCCCCTCAGCGTTTCATCCGCGCGCCCCTTCCCTCACATTCTACAGCGCGATACAATGTATCTCTTCACAATCCTTCCCTCACATTCTACAGCGCGATACATTGTATCTCTTCATAATCCATCCGCGCGCCCCTTCCCTCACATTCTACAGCGCGATACATTGTATCTCTTCACATTCCATCCGCGCGCCCCTTCCTCCTCACCACCAACGGGCCAGCTGCGCTCTACATTGTATCCCCTCAGCATTCCTTCCGCGCTCCCCTATCTCCCCACACTCTACAGCGCGCTACATTGTATCCCCTCAACATTCCATCCGCGCGCCCCTTCACCACCAGCGGGCCAGCCGCGCGTCCCCTATTTCCTCCCATTCCTCAGCGCGCTACATTGTATCCCCTCACAATCCATTTCCGCTCTATTCGGCGGGACGTTATCGTTCGCTTTATTATCATGGTGGCTGTTTTTTTTTTTTTTTTTGTAAAATGGCACCGACTCCTTTTCCCTCCTCGGTTGCCGGTTGTATAAGTGAAGAAGGGGGATATGACCGTGTTTTTTTGAGGAACTTTTATCTTTATTAATGTTTTGCGGTTTTTTTCTGACGTAATTTGCGGGTTACATTGCGGGATTGTAGTGCGGTGCTGGAGGAGGGAAGATGGCGGCGGCCGTTGGCGGAAGGCCAGGGGAGATGGCGCACTTCACACGGCGGCCATTAGAGCCCGGGACTGACTGACTGAGCTCCCGCCACTCCTCCGCCCGCCCGGGTCTCACCGCCGCCGGTTCTGTGCTCAGCATTGCCTGTTAGATTATGTTTGTATGTATTAAAGCTGTTTTCTTATCTTTACTTATCTAGTCACCTGTATTTATTCGTTTTTAGTTGTAGGTTGTGTGTATAGAATGCTTACGTTGTATAATTGTGCTGGCAGGATCCAGGAGTGCAGAGCTGGGAAGGGGAGCCTATAGCTGAGGGGGTCCATGGCTGGGAAGGGGGAGCCTATAGCAGGGGGTCCATGGTTGGGAAGGGGGAGCCTATAGCTGAGGGGGTCCATGGCAGGGAAGGGGGGCCTATAGCTGAGGGGGTCCATGGCTGGGAAGGGGAGCCTATAGCTGAGGGGGTCCATGGCTGGGAAGGATCTATAGCTGGAAAGGGGGAGCCTATAGCTGGGGGGGTCTATGGCTGGGAAGGGGAGCCTATAGCTGAGGGGGTCCATGGCTGGGAAGAGGGGGTCTGTAGCTGAGGGGGTCTGTGGCTGGGAAGGTGGTCCATGGTTCGGAAGGGGAGCCTATAGCTAAGGGGGTCCATGGTTTGGAAGGGGAGCCTATAGCTGACGGGGTCCATGGTTTGGATGGGGGGGTCCATGGCTGGGGAAGGGAGCCTATAGCTGAGGGGGTCCATGGCTGGGAAGGTGAACCTATAGCTGAGGGGGTCCATGGCTGGGGAGGGGGGAGCCTATAGCGGAGGGTCCATGGCTGGGAAGGGGAGCCTATAGCGGAGGGTCTCTGGCTGGGAAGGGGAGCCTATAGCGCAGGGTCTCTGGCTG
This sequence comes from Pelophylax lessonae, assembly GCF_965119305.1. Lineage (NCBI taxonomy): Eukaryota > Metazoa > Chordata > Amphibia > Anura > Ranidae > Pelophylax > Pelophylax lessonae. The sequence continues at coordinate 629,328,558 of NC_138770.1, read as the reverse complement.
GGAAGGGGAGCCTATAGCTGAGAGGGTCTCTGGATGGGAAGGGGTAGCCTATAGCCGAGGGGGTCCATGGCTGGAAAGGGGAGCCTATAGCCAAGGGGGTCCATGGCTGGGGAGGGAGGCCTATAGCTGAGGGTCTCTGGCTGGGAAGGGGGAGCCTATCGCTGAGGGGGTCCATGGCTGAGGAAGGGAGCCTATAGCTGAGGGGGTCCATGGCTGGGGAAGGGAGCCTATAGCTGAGGGGGTCCATGGCAGGGGAAGGGAGCCTATAGCTGAGGGGGTCCATGGCAGGGGAAGGGGAGTCTATAGCTGAAGGGGTCCATGGCTGGGAAGGGGAGTCTATAGCTGAGGGGTCCATGGCTGGGAAGGGGTGCCTATAGCTGAAGGGGTCCATGGGTGGGAAGGGGGAGCCTATAGCTGAGGGTCCATGGCTGGGAAGGGGAGCCTATAGCTAAGGGGGTCCATGGCTGGGATAGCTTGGGGTCCATGGCTGGGAAGGGGAGCCTATAGCTGAGGGGGTCCATGGCTGGGATAGCTTGGGGTCGATGGCTGGGAAGGGGAGATTTTTGCTGGGGGTCTATGGCTGTGAATGGGGGCCTATTGCTGGGGGTCTATGGCTGTGAATGGGGGTCTATGGCTGAGGGTCCATGGCTGGGAAGGGGAGCTTATAGCTGATACTCCTTGGCTGGGAGAGTGAGCCTCTTGCTGAGGGTCCATGGCTGGGATAGCTGGAGTCTATAGGTGAGGGTCGATGGCTGGGAAGGGAGGCCTCTAGCTGGTGGTCCATGGCTGGGATAGCTGGAGCCTATAGCTGGGCACATTCATATAACACATTCTTCCGAACACAGTTAACACACGCATATCATTGTAAGGTGAATGCTATTAATATAGTACAATATAGGACTTGTATATTGCCAACAGTTTGCACAATGCTTTACAAATTATTATTGCTGATTTACTAAAGGAGTTGATAATATTTACGCAAAAATTGTGGCTATTCACTGCAATTTCTCAACCCTGGGAAAAATGAATCCCAGTTGAAGCGAATAATTTATATTTTATTGTGTAAATATTTTTATCCCCTCTAGGGCCGGTTCACACCCCAATTTTGCATTCCGGATTTGTTTCTGCATGCATTTCCCCCCCCCCCCCTTTTTTTTTTTTTTTTTTTTTTTTTTTTTTTCAATCACCTGAATTGAGGACGTGCGTTCTGATGCATTTTGCCACATTCCATACTGAAAAAGAATGCAAGATGTTCTACTTTTGTTGGCTGCACTGGTGTGAACTTGGGCCATTGGAATCCACATAAAACACTGTCCAACTATTTTTGATTCAGAATGGAAAATGCACAGTACTGCATCTGGTGTGAAGCAGTCCTTAGTAAATCAGCTTTGTGTTATTGGAAATGACAAAAGTTGGTATAAGTAACTATGGTTAACACTTAAGAATTATAAATTGTATGAATAAGTACATTTTGTGTGTGTGTGTATATATATATATATATATATATATATATATATATATATATATATATATATATATATATATATATATTATATAAAAAAAAAAATCACGAATTGCTGTGCAGATCGGATTTTAGTGTACTAACATGATCAAGGACATTTGGGCTCTAATTTTTAAGACTTTAAAGTTTGGGGGTGATGACAATGCTCTGTGGTGTTTTGTAAGGCACTGTCATTTCACACACATTTGGGATCCCAATCTAATATAGTTTGGTTGTATATTTATTAAAATGGGAAAAAAAATCATGTAAAGGTAAATGGCGAGGCACAATAGGGTCTATCCTAAAAAAAAAAAAACAGGTTATTACAAAGATGAGTTTTGTTATAATTACAGTTTAAGTACAAAATATTGATACTGGTTTATTGCTTTTTGTTGTACATGGATTGTATACCATACTGAGATGGAACTTTTTTTGTGCTGCTTTTATAACTACAATAGATTCCAGAAATTCTTTGCTAACCATTGGATTTTGTACAGTTGGAATGTCTGTGCTTGATGTTGGCTTTTAGCTCTCTTTTGATAGTAGTAGTCTGTATGATGTATGTGCTGGCATGGGATTTGTACATTCAAAATCTAAAAAGCATGACAGATGTAGCTAGAATTTAACCTCTTCCTGACCGCCGCATAGCTTGATTTAATGCTACGGGTGTCCGTTCTGTGTATAATCACATATATACGCAATTGTGAACTTCCGGGTAGGGGGCACACCACTTCTGCTGTGATTAGTCACAGCAGAAGCCGAACAGTGGGGGTCGGCCATTGGATGTCTGCTGGCACCTGCTGATCGACAAGAAGACAGGCTGGACGGAACGCTGCATATGTAAACAATGAAGAGCACTGTTCTATCAGTGGGGACGTGATGTATATTAAATCCATCACATCCCTTAGTAAAAACAGCACACAGTACATAAAAACACTGGTTAGGCACACATTTTAACCTTTTGATCAACCTAGATGTTTAACCCCCCCCCCCAGCGTTATTAGTACAAGTTTTTAGCACTGATCACTGTATTAATGTCACCGGTTTCCACAAAGTGTCAGTGTCCAATTGTCTGCAGCAATATAGCAGTCCCGCTATAGGTCAGTGATCGCCGCCATTACTAGTATAAAAAAAAATAAATAAAAATTCCAGTATATTTGTAGATGTTATAACTTTTGCGCAAACCAACTAATATGCGCGTATTGGATATGTTTTGGAGCAGAAAGTAAAAAAAAAAATATATATATATATATATATAGTAAGCCTTTTTTGTTTTATAGTGCAAAAATAAAAATCACAGTGACTATTAAATACCACCAAGAGAAAGCTCTCTTTGTAGAGGGAGAAAAAAAATTAAAGACACTTTCTTTGGGTACAGTGGTGCATGACCACGCAATTGTCAGTTAAAGTAATGCAATGCAAAAAATGGCCTGGCTACAAATAAAGGCAACATTTGTTACAGTATACTGTTTACAAGTGTAAAGTACCACTTTACAACCTGGGGTATGCTAAAATTCAGTAATAGTGACTGGCTAGGTGGGTGGACCATGCAGTGCCATGCATTTCTTTGGTGCGGGCAGCCTGGCGTCGGTGATTATTTTCTGGCCTACCTACCCACTTGATGGAAGCATATGTCACAATGTGAACTGGATGCCTGTGTTTTTACAACCACTGATGCTGGGTGGCAGATATCAGATGAGTGATGACGAAAGGAGTGTGACAGGGACCACACTTTAGTGAGTGAGGGTGCAGGGCAGTGCTGTATTTTGGCCTAGGCCAACAAGGCCCAGGCCTAGGGCGGCACTTTGCAGGGGGGCAGCAAAAAAGCTGCCCCCCTCCACATGAGACTCTATTGGCCACTGGTTGCTAGAGCCGCCTCTCTCACCCCCTCTCTCTCTCTCATCCCCCTCTCTCATTGCCCCCTCTCTCTCTCTCCCCCCCTCTCTTTCTCTCTCATCCCCCCTCTCTCTCTCATCCCCCTTTCTCATCCCCCCCTCTTTCTCTCTCACCCCCCTCTTTCTTTCTCACCCACCCCCTCTCTCGCTCTCTCATCCCCTCTCTCTCATCCCCTCTCTCTCATCCCCTCTCTCTCATCCCCTCTCTCTCATCCCCTCTCTCTCATCCCCTCTCTCTCATCCCCTCTCTCTCATCCCCTCTCTCTCATCCCCTCTCTCTCTCTTTGATCACCCCCTCTCTCTCCCTCACCCCCTCTCTCTCATCCCCCCCTCTCTCTCCCTCACCCACCCCCCTCTCCCACCCCCTTCTCTCTCTCCAACCCCCTCTCACCCCCCCCCCTCTCGTGAGATCTCAGGGGTTCATGCTGGGACTTGTAGTCCTTCAATTTTGCAGGGAGTTACATCGGTTAAAAAAGGAATGAGCAAATTTACATAGGAGGGGGGGCGCCCAATTTTAGTCTTGCCTAGGGCAGCACAAAACCAAAATACACCACTGGTGCAGTATTGCGCACACATTAGAAGTGAGTAAAAGGTGCACAGGTTGCAGGTCACACTTTAGAGAAGGAATGGTGCTTGGCAATAATGCTGCACTCCAGCACTGACCAGTACAGTTTGCAGTGTCCTTCAGACTGGTAAATTTAGTTCAGGGTGCTATTATTAGTCACGCCCCTTATCGTAATGGTGAAGAGCAAGGGTTAGTTGACAATAGTTAAAGTGGAATTTCAGCTTATACCTAGCTAGACTTAAAACTGTCCTCTCCAACCTCCTAACACCTATACCAACCTGTGTATGAAAGATGTATATAATTATTTTCAAGGCATTTTGGTCTGGTCACCAACTCCCATATGTTAGCCAGTTTTGCTTCGTGGGGAGAAGAGGAGAGAGTCCACCAACAATGGGTAAGCCTATTGATGTCACTTCTCCAGGCTTTACTAGCCATTGTTGGAGTGCTTTCTCCTCTCCCCTGCAGCTGCCGCTAGCTGACATAGGGAAGATCACCAATCCCAACCATTGCAGCCTGAAAATAAATTGGGATATACATCTTTCTTAGCAGGTTAGCTAGCATAGGTGTTAGGAGGGGGAAGGAATCCACTTTAAGAGTAGTTAGGTGTAATCTGGAATTTCACTTTAAGGTTTGAAGAATAGGCCCTGGTATATATTTTCTTGAACCCCACTACCGAGAGGAACACAGCCTCTTTTTTTTTTTTTTTTTTTCTTCTCCTTAAAAAAAAGGACAATTGCCTGACTGTGGTATTGATCCTATGACTTCAGTACTTTTGAACTGTTGACCTGAAATAAGTATACATGGCAGAGCAGAAGTTCGGTGTACATTACTTGTGTGTTTGTTACGGCTCACTGACTTAGAAAGTATTAACACCACATATATAGGCAACTAGGATTTTCAAAGGTCAACAGTAGCAAACCTCCTTAAGGCTTTCCTTTACATTGAACACCAATGCACAAAGCAGCATCCATAATCCATAAAGACAGGGATTTGTAAGTTTGGGGGTGGAGGAACTTGACTGGCCTGCTCAACCTGATAGAACACCTTTGGGATGAATTAGAGCGTAGACTGCGAGCCAGGCCTTCTCGTCCAATATCAGTGCCTAACTTCACAAATGCACTTCGGGAAGAAGGGTTAAACTTTCCCATAGACAGACTCCCATACCTCCCAACTGTTCCGGATTTCGAGGGATTGTCCCTCATTCTGGTCTGATTTATATAGTTGTATGGAAATGCACTATTTGTCTATCACTCAGTGTTTTCCACTGCTAAACCTTTCATCCAATTTCTGCTTTTTTTAATTCCTAAAGTCAGTATAAAGGAATAGTAGTGGTAAAAAAAAAAGCACTTGTGGATTTAACCAAACATTATTATTTTTTGTACAATTCTCCTTTAAGGGGGTGTGTCCTATGCCTGTATACCTTTGCTAATCGGTGTCCCTCATTCCCATTTTAGAAAATTGGGAGGTACTCCCTCCTAAACCTTGTGGACAGCCTCCTTCCCAGAAGAGTTGAAGCTGTTATAGCTGCAAAGGGTGGGCCGACTCAATATTAAGCCCTACGGACTGAGAACTGAATGCAGCAGGTTAAGCCAGCATTTCCTATCTGTTTTCTTGTGCTGGGTCATGCAGTCAGAAAGTACTGATGCCATTGCCAGCAGACAGCTTTAACCGCTTGCCCACTGCCGCACGACTATTTACTGCGGCGGTCAGCCCCTCACAGGCAAAGCGACGTAGTACTACGTCGCTACCCTGTGAGGGTCTAGGGAGCGAGCGCGCGCCGCCGGAGGTGTGCTCCCGCGCGGTCATGGACCCCCCCCCCCCCCCCCCCGACCCGATGTCCGCCGGTCACTCACGATCGTCCGGTGCAGAGGGAGAAAGGCAGGCGGCTAATGTAAACAAGCCACCTGTCATTCTCCCCTGTGTAGGAATAGTGATCATACGGTTCTACTATGTAGGACCGTTGATCACTGTTCCTACACCTCAAGCCACAGCCAATCACAGTTAGAATCACGCCCCTAGGGACACACAACCCCTCCCTCTCAAAAAAAGTTAACCCCTTCACTGCCAGTGTCATTTTACAGTAACAGTGCATATGTATAGCACTGATTACTGTAGAAATGTCACTGGTAACCCCAAAAGTGTCAAAAATGTCAGTCAAGGGTCCGATCTGTCCGCCGCAATGTCGCAGTACCGCAAAAAAATCGCAGATCGCCGCCATTACGCGTTAAAAAAAAACCAACAAAAATGACAACAATCTTTCCCTTTGTTAGTAAACGCGATAACTTTTGCGCAAACCAATCAAAATACGCTTTTTGCGTTTTTCTTTTTTTACCAAACATATGTAGCATAAAACAAATTGGCCGAAAATGTTAAAACATTTTAATTTTTAAATTTTTTTGGGGGGGAATTTCATATAAAAAAAAATGTGAAAAATATTGTTATTTTTGCAAAATTTACGCTCTTTTTTTGTTTATAGCGCATGATCAAAAAATCGCACAGGCGATCAAATACCACCAAAAGAAAGCTGTGTTTGTGGGAAAAAAAGGATGTCAAATTTGTTTAGGTACAGCATCGCACGACCGCGCAATTGTCCGTTAAATTCACGCAGTGCCGAATCGCAAAATAGGCCCTGGTCAGGAAGGGGGTAAAATCTTCCGGGGCTTAAGTGGTTAAAGTGGTTGTAAACCCTTACATATAGTAACGTGACTGGCCTCAGGCGATACGGAGATGATACAAATCCTCCTACATAACTTGTACCTATTTATATGCAGTCTTCTCTACTCTACATCCGTTTAAAATGCAGAATTGAGCTCCCTCCCCTGTAATCTTTTGTCAGAAGTTATTCATACTGATAGCAGCAGGGAGAAATGACACTTAGCGCTCTGGAGGTCAACCATCCAGCAGTACAATGGTCTAAAACACAAAGCCAAGGTTATAGTGAAGTGATGTAAAACCAAGAAACGAAATGTTTGGTTTTTTAGGAACCGTTCAGTTACAGTTTGTACAGCCTAAAGGGCAATTGTACCTTTTGGTACCCCTCTCAGTGTAGCCCACCTAAACACTTTACCTTGGCCCTTGTTACAGCAATCATTACTGTATAGGTCTGTGCAGAGCTACATAGACTTTCTACATAATCTGTCCCTGCCAGGTCCTCCTTTTTTCTGTGCTTGCCTCTGGCAGTCCCATTTATTCATATGGGGAGCCTTATGGCAGATTCCAGCAGTCCTGTGAAGTACAGCTCTCGGCAATGAATGGAGATTTGGCATGAATGTACAGAAGGAAGAGGACCTGGCAGGAATAGTTTCTGCTTGAAGCAGCACAATGATGTTTTCTGGAACAGAGCCCAAGGTAAGTGTTAGACTGCACTAGATGTAGGCTACACTCAGCTTCATATTTTTCACTTCAAGTGACCAAACCATTTCTTTTCTATTTTTTTACCTAAAGCTTTAAAAATAGTAAGATACTCTCCAAAAAAATAAAATATATTGCTACTGATTTTTGTATGCCCCATGAGAGTTGTTCAAATGCTTATCAAATATTTATTTGAATTAAAATATTCTAAAATCATTATTGGCATATTTTCCAAAAATGTAAAAGATAAACCATATTAACGTTAATTTAAAAAAAAAAAAAAAAAAAAAAAGCTTATAAATTAGCTTCTTCTTTTTTTTTTTTTTTTTTGCGAAATGGTGAAAATTGAATGAACACATGACTATATAAGTGACCTAAAGTGTTACTAAACCCAGGAGCCTATATATGTATATCTAGTCTTCCACAGTACACAGAACATGGAAATGCAATTATTTTAGTAAATATAAACTGTTAAATATGTTTCTCCTCTCACCTTCCAGAGTGGCAAACATATGAGAAGTGATAGGCTCCTCCCTACAGGAAACCCAATCAGTTCACAGCTTGTTAAAAGGCCCCACCCTTCCCCCTTGTCCCTCAGTTTAGATTGTGTTTCTCCAACAGCAAAACATTTATTTTTTTTTACTTCTGACCTGAAGACTGGGTGTTGGATGGTCCCCCTGTGAGCCAGGTACAGGAATGTCGGTGATGGTTGCACTCTACCTGCCGCCTCCTAGGCTTCTCACAGGTCGCCGAAAAAGCACAGGCCGTCGGTCACCGGGGTGGTCCCTCTAGGTCTGTGTCCTGCTATCCAGCAGAGGTCTCCGGTTAGTACATTGGGTCTTTTAGCGCCGGAGAAATTAAAAAAGACTGCCGGAAACCGCGCTTTAAGCCTCGCTTTGGAAACTAGAACTTCCGGTTTGTGTCAGAAGGCGGAGCATGCGCAGCACGACCCGAAAGAGGAAAGCAAATGTGGAGGAGACACCAGACCTGCATGGAAGCGGGAGAGCAGACTCTCAGGCCCAAAGAGCCCGGAAAGCTGCAAGGGAAATGAAGCCTGCCGCAACCAATCTCGCGGAAAAAAGGAGGAGGGAAGGCCGGTCCAGGTTACTACAGCAAAACCCAGATAGGAACTGGAGTCCCCAAGTGGAACCCAGAAGGCCTCTAATATAGCAACCCCTTTACCTGCAGGCACTAGTTCTTCTAAAAAAAAAATGTGGTAATTGAGGTGATAGACTACCTAGTTCTCACACTTTTTTTGTTACAGATATATTAACAAAGTGGCTGGTAAAGAGGCCTCAGGGTTAATAAAAGCTTTTCCTAAATCTATGCAAGAAGAAATGTTAGCCACTATACAGTCCTTTCTCTCCTCTGTCGCTTCCCTAAGGCGGGCCTGCCTTCTCAAGAGAGTTCAATTTCCAAGGCAGGCCCATCTGCCTTTCTGCCGTTTTTACAGGGTCTTCCCCCCGCTCAAGCAAGTGAAGAGGAAAGTTTAGAAAATGCAGAAAGTCAGGCAAATTCTCAGCCTAGCGAGGTGGACCGAGGGCGAGGTGGACCCAGATAGTAAGGTAGAAGAGGCCAAACGGAATAGGAATTTATTCAGTTTGGAAGACCTACAGGGACTCCTTCACGCTGTCTATGCTTCAGAGGAGATCCCAGAAACATAAAAAAAGTAAAAAAACATATATATGGTTGCATAAGTGTGCACACCCTTTATCTAAGGCTTTGTTGAAGCACCTTTTTGATTTTAATACAGCACTCAGTCTTTTTGGGTATGAGTCTATCAGCATGGCACATCTTGACCTGGTAATATTTGCAAAAACACTCCAAATCTGTCAGATTGCGAGGGCATCTCCTGTGCACAAAACTATGTGGATAGCTTAATCAGCTCAACTAGATATACCCGCATGTCCTTATTTAAGGTTAAGAAAAAAGAGGGGGAAATATATGCCCTGGACTGCATCAAAAACACGCGCTTTTATGGTGTGATCTGGCCTTCAAACAATCTTGTTTTATCTGATGACATTAGCAACGCTGGGAAGAGACATAATACTTTCCTTCAGTGGCGGCCGGTCTATAGGGGGCGCAGGGGCGCCGCCCCCCAATCTGTGGCCCAATAAAAAAAAAAAAAAACATTTTCAGCCCACTAGGGGCGCCGGACTTACTGGTGGCTATGGGGGGGGGTGGGGTTTTGCACCCCACATGCGTGCAGAAGAGGCGCCAATTATGAAATACTTAACCTTAAAACCAAGCCCATCCCAGTGCTGCCCGCTCAGCGACAGGGCGGTCGACATGTCCGGCCGCCATGTCCGGCCGCCCTGCTTCCTTGTTCGCATCCTCCGGCCATCTGATTGGCCAAAGGCGCGATTACATCACTCCCGCGCATGCGCGCTGGAGCCACCGTTCACGGCATTGGGCTCTGAAGGAACGGCACGGGTGGCCGTCCCTTCAGAGCGCATGCACCGATGACATCCGCTGCATGCACTGTAAATATCTCCTAAACGGTGCATGTTTAGGAGATATTTATAGCACCTATAGGTAAGCCTTAATAGAGGCTTACCTATAGGTTAATGTTAACAAAGTGGGTTTACAACCACTTTAATGAGAAGAATCTCCCTCCCAAGTCCTCAGTGAGGCCAAGAAATTTCCTGTGAAGATTGGTTGGATATGCTTTCTAATATGCCCAAATGCATGAGGTCAATGGCGGTTAAGAAAACAGTAGTTAGCTCCACATCGGGTGGTACTATACATTCCCAAAACTGCACAGATTTTATTCCATAGTCCCAGAGACTTGTTTCAGAGGTTGCCCAGATAGGGGATCACATCTATATATTTTCTGGAGCTGATGATTAAATCAATCTGGCAAAGGGTGTCCTCCAAGGTGGCTCTAATCGTGGGGATGCAACTGACCCTGACCTACCAAATTTCCTTTTTTTGCTGACCTACCATAGGTTCAACCTCATAAACAAATATTGGCCCATACCTTGTTTAGCGCAGTTTATTGGGCAATTGCACTGCACTGTCGTGCCCCTAAGGTTCCTTGGGATTAGATTTTGAAACATATGGCTACTATACAGTTCATGGAAAGGGTGCGCCATACAATAATGGACACTATGACGGTATATAACGGAAAATGGGAGTTTTGATCGGCTCATGGTTTTTGTAGGTATATAGACTCATGGAACGCAAGTTGCTTGCAATTCTACACGTACAGATTTGGTACCCTTCTACTCTTTTTCTTTTTACTTTCCCTACTTTATTCTTAATGATAAATAACTCTTGTTCTTCACTTCTGGATTAGTTTCTTCTGGAAACTATGGCCATTTATTACACAGATACAGGTTGACTTAGTTTGAAAATCCCCAAAAGGGTTGATGGCCATATACAGTGCTTTGCGAAAGTATTCGGCCCCTTGAACTTTTTGACCTTTTTGCCACATTTCAGGCTTCAAACATAAAGCTATAAAACTGTAATTTTTTGTGAAGAATCAACAACAAGTGGGACACAATCATGAAGTGGAACGAAATTTATTGGATATTTCAAACTTTTTTAACAAATAAAAAACTGAAAAATTGGGCGTGCAAAATTATTCAGCCCCCTTAAGTTTATACTTTGTAGCGCCACCTTTTGCTGCGATTACAGCTGTAAGTCACTTGGTATGTCTCTATCAGTTTTGCACATCGAGAGACTGAAATTTTTGCCCATTCCTCCTTGCAAAACAGCACGAGCTCAGTGAGGTTGGATGGAGAGCGTTTGTGAACAGCAGTTTTCAGTTCTTTCCACAGATTCTCGATTGGATTCAGGTCTGGACTTTGACTTGGCCATTCTAACACCTGGATATGTTTATTTGTGAACCATTCCATTGTAGATTTTGCTTTATGTTTTGGATCATTGTCTTGTTGGAAGATTAATCTCCGTCCCAGTCTCAGGTCTTTTGCAGACTCCATTAGGTTTTCTTCCAGAATGGTCCTGTATTTGGCTCCATCCATCTTCCCATCAATTTTAACCATCTTTCCTGTCCCATGCTGCCACCACCATGTTTGACAGTGGGGATGGTGTGCTCAGGGTGATGAGCTGTGTTACTTTTATGCCAAACATAACGTTTTGCATTGTTGCCAAAAAATTCGATTTTGGTTTCATCTGACCAGAGCACCTTCTTCCACATGTTTGGTGTGTCTCTCAGGTGGCTTGTGGCAAACTTTAAACAACACTTTTTATGGATATCTTTAAGAAATGGCTTTCTTCTTGCCACTCTTCCATAAAGGCCAGATTTGTGCAGTATACGACTGATTGTTGTCCTATGGGCAGAGTCTCCCACCTCAGCTGTAGATCTGCAGTTCATCCAGAGTGATCATGGGCCTCTTGGCTGCATCTCTCTTCTTGTATGAGCTGAAAGTTTAGAGGGACAGCCAGGTATACCCACAAATATACCCAGTGAAGTGACTGGCCACAGATGATACACAGAGATAAATCCTCCTACATAAGGTTTACTTGTGTATATTCAGTCTTCTCCTGTCTACACCCCTTCAAAAGGGCAGAAAAGCATTAAAAATCTTTCTTCATCTGTCAGCAGCACAGAGGAGGGGGTGGAAAAACTGCAATTACACTGTGTGAGAGCTGATTGGAGGAAAGGCACACACTCCGCTCCACACAGCAGAAGAACTATATTGTGAATAAACAAGCTCTGTGCTTATCTTCCTCCCTGACATCTCATGTGTCAGGAAAACTTGCCAAAAGAGGCTCATGCTGATAACAGGAACCAGAGAGAAACAACACTTAGAGCTTTGGAGAGAGATGAGTAAACACTACAGATATTTGTACTTTGCTCAGATTCCTTGACTGAGGTTTACAACCACTTTAAAATATAACTAAAGGCAAAACTTTTTTTTTTTTTAGTTTTAGACAGTGGAGAGGGATTAAAACACCTGTCCATTTTTATTGCTGTCTGTGTCCCTATTGAGGAGATTCACCCTCTCTATTTGTCCTGTTTACCATTATCATTAAAAGTGAAAGTAAACAAATCCCCACATTTTGAGTTGTCCCCAGAAAAGTAATAAAGGGGAAATCTTCCATTGGGGGCATTAGTTCTGGTAAACTGGGGGTCCCCAAGTGATTCCTTTGATTTTCAGGGATTTCCTCTTACTTCCTGTTTGGCTATTGGACGGGAAGTGAAGGGAAATCTCTGAAATGGGACACAGATGGCAGAAACACAATCTGACAGGGTTTATTTGCTCTATCCCAAATGAAAACAAAGGTTTTGCCTATAGTCCTACTTACAGTCCTGGGTATCTTATTCCCTGTGTAAATATGATTGCAGCTGATCTGACCCTGGACAGGTGTGGGTGGATGTTCCTTGCTTATAGTAAGGGTTTTTATCCAGGGGGACTCTGTGGGTGGAACAGCATTTCTTGGGGTGGGATGTGGAAGGCAAGGGGATGGGGGCACTAGGCTGAAACACTGGATTATCATATAATGTATTTTTATTGTGAGATCTATTAGACTATTGAATATTTGTGGTAGGCAATAGTACGTTTCACATCCTATGTTTTGTGTGTTGGATAGTGATACTGGGATGAAGCCTGCAGCTGCAGGCAGCGTCCCGATTTAAACATTTTCAGCAGCCAATGCTCTTTCATTTAGAAGTGATTTAGGTGGCTATACAGCCACTCAATCACTTCCACAGGTGGCGGAAGAGGGGAACTGCTCTGACCGGTGTCATCCTGTACACTGCACAGAGAGAGAGGTAATTACATTGTTCTTCCCTCTCTGCTAGATTAGAAATTGGAAGCGGCGAGGATTCCATCACTTCCAGTTTCAGTTTGATGCTTGTACAGGCGGTTGCCGGTGTTCTGCTGAAAACTCCAACTTGCCGAGAACTCCATCCACGTCACTTCCGGTGACTCTACAGCAGGAGTAATTGGAGATTTTGACCACTTGTTGTTTTCACAGAACAGGTGGTTGGAGTTTTCAGCAGAATGCAAGTTGAAGTTTTCGGCAGAACCCTGGCTTGTACAAGCATCTGATCCGATCTTGGTTTGATCAGATGCTTAAGGGCCGTACACACTTGATGAAAATCGGACAAAATATCCTCCAATTTTTCTCTGTCTTCTCAGCGTTCATTACCGTTTTTAGTCGACAGTGCATAAATGTTCACGAAATTTCTCGTCCGATTTTTCTTTTTTTTTGGCACATTTGTTCCTAGACTTCCGGGTTGTCAGCAACTTCAGATCATGCGCGGTCTTTCGTATCCGATTTTTCACGGACGTACTGCAAACTACAAACGAAAATCGGTCGTCTGGGGACGGACGAAAAAAAATTTGGTGTTTGTCCCTCCGTTTTTTTTCGTTGAAAATGTCGGCATCGGCTGCTGAAAGCTGTGTACACACTAGGCGAAAATCGGACGATTTCACATCGGGTGGGAATTTTCGGCAGATTTTCTACTAGTGTGTACCCTGCGTTAGGAGGCCAGAGGAGACATCTGGGTTCTAATAGACCCCAGCTCTCTCTATAAAGAATACTTATCATGCTTATTGCTATCACAAGGAATGTTGTTCACCCCTTGCCATAGCAATAAATTTGATAAGAAAGAAAAAAAATTAAAGGGACAGTCTCTAAAACAAAAATTCCAAAAGGTGCTCCATGTTCCCCCGTGCTCACGTACAAATGCAAATGCATATGCAAGTCCCAAACACATTTGTAAACGATGATCGCGCCACAGATGTGAAGTATCGCCACGAACGTCAGAGTGAGAGCAATAATTTTAGCTCCAGACCTTCTGTGTAACTCTCAAATGGTAACCTGTAAAGGCTTTTATAGTGTCGCCTATCAAGATTTTTAGGTACTGTAGTTTGCAGTCGTTTCATGGGCGTTTGCAATAACATCACTGGATTTCAAGTGGTTACACTGGGATGATGGCTTCAGCTGCAGACATCATCCTGGTACCATTTTTGAGAGCCGGCAGTCAGCTTTTTTTTAAATGCAATCCTAGCGGCTAACTAGCTACTTGATTGCTTTTAAAAGCAGGGGACGTACCCCCTTCTGCAGCTTTACCCGGATCTCCCGTCCCACCGGAAGACCTGATAGACCAGCCAGCACTTCCACCGGCTGATCAGAGAGCCGAACAAACACTGGATCGGCTTTGATCGGCTCTCTGATATTGTAACCCGAAAGCGATGACCTGACACCACTTCCAGTTTACCCGGATGTAAATGGCGCCATTTTAAAAAATCAAAAGCATTTAATCACACCGATCTTGGTGTGATCAAATGCTTGTAAGCGCAGAGGAGGGTTCTGGGGTCTTATAGACCCCAGATCTCTCCATAAAGAGTACCTGTCACATAGCTATTACTGTCACAAGAGATGTCTAATTCCTTGTGACACCAATAAAAATGATCAATAAAAAAAATTTAAAGCGACGGTGTAGAAAAAAAAAAATTGAAATTGCCCCCATCCTCCTGTGTTTGCACAAAAAGGCAAATGCAAGCTAACAGCGATTGTCCCCCAAGAGGTATCACCACGAACGTCAGATCATGGACAGATGTGTAAATCTAAAGAGGTAACATGTAAGGTTTTTTAAGGCGTTGTCTATGGATAGTAGTAAAATGTACGTTGTTTGTCGCCGTTGCACGGGTGTGCGCAATTTAAAAGGGTGACATGTTTGGTTTCCTTTTTCTCAGCATAACATCGTCTTTTATATTTTACCAAATTTGGGTGATGTATTGTGGTTTTGTGCATTCAAATCGAAAAAAGTGTATTTTTTAAAAAGAAAAATTTTATTTGAAAAACGTGTGACAAAATTGCTAAATTTTTTCAAAAAATATATAATGTTTGGGGGTTCAAAGACATTTTCTAACAATAAATTGATTATTACATGTGAACAAAAAGTGGCAAAAAAGTATTGGTCTGAGTATGACCAAGGTATGAGTTATTTATTCAGCCAAAAATGAGGTATTATATACTGTTTGTTTGCACAAATTGCGTTTGGAAAACTGATGCGCAAATACCATATGACAGAAAAAATTGCAACACCCACCATTTTATTCTCTAGGGCCTCTGCTTACAAAAAAATATACGATGTTTGGGGGTTCTAAGTAATTTTCTAGCAAAAAAATGTAGATTTTTACATATATGTGAGAAGTGTTAGAATGTGCCAGGGAGTCAAGGGGTTAACTACTGTCAGGAACCTTAATTTGTTTTTCAGACTCAGTGTCTGCACAGGGAATACACACAGATCATTGGATATCTCCCACTGCTATCTCATGACACATCATTTCATCTGTCATCAGATACTCTGCAGGCAACTGCCATTTATTGCAGGCAACATTTATGCAGGCAACATCTGGCATTTATTATAGGCAACCAGTTTTACTCAGTAAACCCCTTGGGCACAACACGCTAGTCCTCCTATCCAGCATTTAACATTTCTCCCTGCACTTCAGGGATTTTAATGGGCTTAACACACAAGCCTACTTTTGGGTCAGTGATTCCAACTTGTTTAACGCCAGGTTCACACATATGTGAATTGGATGTGCCCCCCCCCCATACAATTTGCATGACAGGCTAGTGTGACCGCCTCTCAAAGAAGCCAGTTTACACATGTCTGGGGTGGCCGCGGTCTGTATTGAAAAAGGGTCCTGTCTGTATTTGGGTCTGGTTCAGGTGCATGTTCAGGCTAAAATTCTGAACTGAATGACACCTGAACCGGTGTACAGGAGCGCACTGGACCCCAGGCATGAACCCGCAGCCGCACATATGTGAACCTGGCCTAAAGTGCAACTTTACCCATAACAACTGTATAAAAAATAGTTTTTTTCGTATTAGCAAGTAGCATACTGTAAATTCCACATTAGAAATTATGCTACCACAATTAGTGTGTGGTGTAAATTGCCTCCAGCTTTGTTCCTGTTTCTTTTTGTTGGTGGCTGCCATTTTGCTTAAACTCAGAGCCCCTGAGCAGCAGTAAATATTTAGGCTATCAGCAGATTGTCCTCTAGTGGCTCTGATTTTCGGCACAATGCCAGAAATGGAGAGCAACTGAGCATGTGCAGAGCAGGGTGAGACAGTATAGACACTTATTTTAAATGTTTTACATAACTATACCTGCAAAAGGTGCCAGCCTGAAGTGACCTAGCAGGACTAAGCCCCGGTTCACATTTGTGCGATTGCGGAGATCGCATGTAATTCGGAGGGCACTGCTCCTAAATTACATGCGATCTTATGTACGGTGCGATTCACACCGCATCCGCACAAAACTCGCACATGAGGCTTTTTTTTATTTGCAGCAGAATCGGATCGCATAGTGGTTCACACTAGTGCGCTCCGATTCTGTGCGAACTTGCAGATCCCACTGCGATATGCGACCGCAACTGGGGGTGTCGTTAACTTTTAATTGACACCCCCTGCGTATTGCATATGGCAGTGTGAACTGCCAGAGGTGCGGATGCGATGCGGGATCACGCTGCATATTCGCAGCATTCCCGCATCGCACAAATGTGAACCGGCACTTAAAGTGGAAGTCCAGCCTGGGGCGGGAAAAAATTAAAAGTCAGGAGCTACAAATACTATAGCTGCTGGCTTCCAGGGAGCCTGTGATGTCAGCACCCAAAGCCAACCCATCCATTGGCTCCGAGCGCAGTTCTTGGAAACAAGAAGTGAAGCCTTGAGGCTTCACAGCCTATTTCCTACTGCGCATGTGTGAGTCTTGCTGCGCTTTCTGAATGGTCCTGCTGTCCTCTGCGTGTCTTTCAGAAGGCAGCGGGGGTGGGGGTGGGCCACAAATGACGTAGCTTGCTGCGGTGCCCTTACACAGAAATGGGAGTGAGTACCTGTTTTTGAAAGGTACCTGCTTTCTCCCCCCCCCCCCAAAAGGTGCCAAATGTGGCACCGGATGGGGGGGGAGGAAGCAGATAAGTGGAGCTTCCACTTTTGGGTGGAACTCTGCTTTAATTTTCTGACTAAATTTCCACTTAATCCATGTCTGCGCTCAGGCACTTCCACTAATACCTCTTTGTTTTTCAATGCAGAGTCTTTAACCCTTTCTTGGGGTACCAACAGAATCTTTGCTATTCTCTTGCTATTTCTTGTCGCTTCCATCTTGCAAGGGTTACTTTCTGCTGCAGCTTGCATACCCTTGACTATCATCTGGTCAGCAGTTCCTCAGACTTATGCCTCGTACACACGCAACGATTATCGGCCGACCGCTCGTCCGACTTTTGTCCAGAGTGGTGTTTTGTTGGTTGGAATGTGCTCTAGACTGCACACGAATTTTCTCGCCCAACAAAAATCTACTGCAGAAGTGATGTCATGTGCTGGTCTACTTTCCGTGTGTTTTTTCTTCTCTGAGCATGCCCAGTCTTGCTCATGAGATTTTTGTCTGCCGAAATCTGTACTGACTGACGGAAAATCGGCCGTTGTGTTGACGGCCAACAAAAATTTTATAGCCTGCACACCAGATTTTTTTCGGCCCAAAAGTCTGAGTCGGTTGTCGGAAGCATCATACTAACAAGCCGAAAAATCTGCCGATCGGACTTTGGCCGAAAATTCCCAGCCAATAATCGATGCGTGTGTATGAGGCATTACAAATGAAAAGGAAAAAATGTTGAGCTGTCATCAAAAAAGTAAATTTATAAAATTCACAAATATATATCAATAAACAATTATTAAAGTGCATAAAGTGCCTCACGCCAGTATGTGAAGTGATAACAATGAATTCATATAATCAATATCTGAGGTCCGTGCAGGCAGCCATGCAAAGAAAATAATGTGCAAAGTCCAAAATGATTGATTAAAAAAGGAGGTAAAAAGTCCCAAACAAAATAATTGAAGTATAGTGCTCAAAATGTGCACATCCTATTTGTGCTGGCGCTGTAGGTAACCACCAATCGTGCTCCACTCTGAGATGAAAAAGCTTTGAAAGGATGGGAGCGCCACACCAGCTTGTGTAAACTTTTGAAAGAATTTTTTTTTGGAATTCGAAGTTGAAGATTAAAAAGTTGGCTTCTTACCAGAAAGCGAGACCCTGTAAAGTTCTGACCTCGCTTTAGTGAGTACACCCCTCACTGTGGGTATTGGAAGTGTTTCAGCAGGAAGGCCATAAGCATGGTCAATTCACTTTGGACACGCTCTGCAGATCACCTCACCAGATGGCACTTTACCATTTAATACTCCTGAAAAATCATATACAGTAGGCATAGACGTGCGCAGGGGGTGAGCTTGGGAGTGCCTGGGCACACCCTAATCACCCCTTTGCGCCACAGATTCCACCTGCTGCCCACCCCCAACCCCTCCCCCCCCCAACAGCGCTGCTGCTTTCCCTCCTCTCCTCTCCCACCAGCTGCTGCTGCAGGCACAGGATGTTATTTACCGGCCTCTTCCTTTTCTGATGAACGCAATGAGTGTTCATTCATAACTGAAGCATAGAAAACTATGTTTGTGAATGAACAGGAAGCTGCTCAGCACAGAACACTGCACATTCATTCACTGTCCAGTGCAGTGGAAGCTGCAAAGAAAGAGGCTGGGGAATCTCTGTGCTCAGTTCCTTTTCTCTGTCTCAAACTGGAGACATCAGGGATCTAATAATAATAACAAAATAACCGCGCTAGACACAAAAAATAATGATTGATGAAAATGTGGATATAAATAAAGCTGCAGCTACAGTGGGAAACACCAAAATAACAAAAATAAAAATCTGTTTAGACCCCTGATATTTCACCAAAGCCCCCCAACAGAGCTTATAAAAAAAAAAAAAAAACAATTGTAAAAAGTAATAAAACAATAGAAATTGTAAAAAATAATTAAATAATAAATAAAAATACAGACACCATCCACATTACAGAGCTTACCCCATTTACCAGCTACAATGCCCCCCCCAACCAATACAGCGCTCCCCCCCCCCCACACTACTCTACAAGAGGAGCTGCTGCTAGGAGGCTGGACTGTCATGCTGGGAAGGCTCTGTGTGAGGAGAGATGCACTGTCATTTGTAAACACAGAAGCTGGCACAGGAAGTTGGCTTCTGTTTTTAGAACTGTTTTCTGCGATATTGATAAACAGGGCTAGTGCTGGAGGTGGCCATACTCTTCACGAGAAAAAGCCCTGATGAGGCGAGTCACACTGCAGCCACTTCTTTAGGGGAGAAGGGAGCATGCCCCTGCCACTACATAGAGATGTGCTGGGGGCATGTTCCCCTTCCCCCCATTGTCCTAACCCTGGTAAAAGCACCTAATCCACCACTTTAGGTATATCCATCTTTCGCATACACTGCACAGTCACAAAACTTCTATTCTGCCTTCATCAAATGTCTGTGACTCAGAGGTTATGTTCCTATTTCACTCCAATCAGCTGGGTATGCATTTGTACTAAATTACCGTGCCATCCAATACCACAGCCATGGTCGTGTGTCTCTCACCTACTTTTAGGTCAGCTTCTCCTAACATCACTGATCCCAACAATGTTGGTCGACTTTGTATCTGCACAAGCTCCTTCTGATGCATTTTATCCTCAAAATGTTGTCAAGAGATAGGGCTGGCACATGCAAAACCACATACTTATATATTCTGTGATGTTGAACCTCTACTATTAACTCCACGATATCCTATAAGGATTGCTAAACAAGTTCAATACAGATACTGTAATCCATGGCATACAGCATATATTTAATATTATACGCCACCATTAAAATACAGTATTCAGCTGTTACATATTAAACATCCTCCTCATCAATAATAATTATTCAGCCCCATATATTAAAATGAATTACTCATAATGGCATATTGGATATGTGCAAATCAGATACCCCTTATTTGTCACTAGTAAAACATTTCAAATTTATATCCAAATTTAAACCCTTAGATAATGAAGTCTGCAATATATCCCCTCTCCTCAAATTGAAATCTATTTTTCTATTCCCCAAATTGTAATCTCTGTGGATTTGTATTACAATTTTTTTTTTTTTTTTTTTAATGGTCTAACATACTGTGCTTGTTTAAAGCCCCTTTTTATATTGTACATCTGTTCATTGATACGTTCTGCCAATGTCCAGGTGGTTAATTCTACATACTGATATCTACAGGGGCATTGCAACAAAAAAAATTACCCTCTTTTGTACAGCAGGATATAAATTGCTGATATTCCTTATGAGTAACTTTGGATGTGAAAGATACTCTAAATCTTTCATTGCAAGCACTCTTCATTCTACTCCTGCACATAAACCCCAAAAAAAAACATTTTCTATCCAGGATTGTAACCTTTCTCCCCTTTATAGAGGATTAACATTATGAGCCAAATTTTGTCTTTGTGTAGGTGCTTGCTTGGATGTAATTTCTGGTGTTTTGGGGAGCAGAGGTCATAATACCTTGTCCCTGAAATTTTTTTTCATAATAGCCACAAATTGTGGGCGGTATAATCTGTAACAAAAAAAAGTTCATCAATTTTTTTGTTTTCCTTTTCATTTACTTTTTGTATTTAACTAATTTATGTATATATTACTTTCATAATTTCTCTTTCTAATGTTTCCCTATTGTACCCCTTATATACAAATATGTCCTTTGATATTTTTGTTTGTTGAAAAAAATCTTCCTGCACAGTTTCCTTTTATAATAATAAACTATTCTCTGGGCATATTGGACAGACACCTAGGATGGTGACAACTAAACACTGGAATCTATCCATTTATATCTGTTGTTTTAAAGTGTTTTTGTGCTTATTCCATTTCCTTTAATGCATACATTTAAATCCCCCCAAAAAACACCTCTTCTTTAATATATTGAGATGTTAAATTTATCCCGATGTATCTTTAACCACTTAAGCCCCGGAGGATTTGGCTGCTAAAAGACCAGGGGTTTTTTTGCGATTTTTTTACTGCGTGACTTTGACGGACAATTGCGCGGTCGTGCGACGCTGTACCTAAACGAATTTCACGTCCTTTTTTTCCCACAAACAGAGCTTTCTTTTGGTGGTATTTGATCACCTATGCGATTTTTTGATCATGCGCTATAAACAAAAGAAGAGCGTAATTTTTGCAAAAATAACAATATTTTTCACATTTTTTTATATGAAATTCCCCCCCAAAAAAATGTAAAAATCAATTTTTTTTAACATTTTCGGCCAAATTGTTTTACGCTACATATGTTTGGTAAAAAAAAAATCGCAAAAAGCGTATTTTGATTGGTTTGCGCAAAAGTTATCGCGTTTACTATCAAAGGGAAAGATTTTTGGTGTTTTTTTTTTAACGAGTAATGGCGGCGATCTGCGATTTTTTTTTTTGCGGTACTGCGACATTGCGGCGGACAGATCGGACCCTTGACTGACATTTTTGACACTTTTGGGGGTACCAGTGACATTACTGCAGTAATCAGTGCTATACATATGCACTGTTACTGCAAAAATGACACTGGCAGGGAAGGGGTTAAGTGTGTCCTAGGGGTGTGTTTCTAACTGTGCAGGGACATTGCTATTGGTGTAAAAACAAAGATCAACAGTTCTACATAGTAGAACTGTCTGATCTTCATTTTTACACCAGGGAGAATGACGGGCGGCTTGTTTACATAAGCCGCTCCGCCTTTCTCCCTTCACAGGAGCGATCGTAGTGTGACCGGCGGACATCGAGTCCGCCGGACACACGCACTGACTTGTCTGTGAACGAGCCGCGGCGGGCGCGCGCCCGCCCGCAGTAGGCTCGCAAGTCAGTGACAGGCGAGTGACGTATCGTCACGTCACTCTGCCTGGCCGGGGCTGACCGCCGCAGTACATAGTCGTGCGGCGGTCGGCAACCGGTTAACCACTTGCGGACCGTCCATCCGCAATATACTGCATACGGGTTGGCCTGGACAGGCAAAGACACCCGTATGTTGCTGCTAACTTCTGGGCTTTGGGCGTGCGCATACACCCCCCCCCCCCCCCCACGCCGGAACCCACTGTGATTGTATACAGCAGAAGCCTGTCAGCAAGTCCCGGCCAATGATTCAGGCCAGGCCCTGCTGATCAGCTGTGTACAGTCACAGCTCAGAGCTCTGTGTTGACAATCAAAACAGAGCTCTGATCCTCTTACCTCCCCTCTTCCTCTATTTCTTTCCCAGCCTTAATGCTCCCCCCCTTCTCACTTACTATGCTTCTTTTTGGCCTTTGCCCACCTGCCGGGTGTGATTGTTATAAGTTGGAGAACTGTTTCTGCTAACTCAATGTTGCCATTTCGGTGTAGAGTGCTAACGAATTTCACTTGTATACTCTGCCTAATTGTACTGTATTAAGGCTTCTGCTTTTCCTTTTTCACCTGTATTGTTATTTTGACATATAAAATAATAATAAAGATTACAAAAAAAAACAAAAACAAAGCCCTGAACAGAGAGAGCAATCCCTCTGGCTACATTCACACCTGAGCGTAGCGTTTTTGCGCGTTTTTTACCGCGATTTTTACCACGATTTTACATCGAATTTTACCGCGATTTTTTGTGCAGGTGTTTTTAGATTGAATAGAGACCAATGGAAAACGCCTGTAATCTGCCCAAAAAGAAGCTCATGTACTTTTTTGAGCGTTGGGCGTTTTGTATACAGCATCAAAACGCTCAGATGTGAACAGGGGCCATTGAAATGAATAGGATTTGTCTTGTTGGGCGTTTTGAGAGCTGATCCTAGAGCAGAAAAACGCCCCCAAAACGCCCCAAAATGCCTACATGTGAACAGAGCCTCTGTTTCGCAAGGATGAGAAACTTAGAGATCTATTAGTGCCGGTGTTCTGTGAAAAAACCATACCCGTGGGAAAACCATACCCTCGTCACTTCCGGTGCACCTACGGAGGGTATGGATTTCTCACGCTAGTTACACTTGCAGCGGTTACATTAAAACAGCTCCTCTGCAACATGGCTCATCTCCGCTCCTTCCACTGTCACTTCCTTGCTCTCAGGTAATAAATATAAAAGCGGATCACGGAGCCGTGATCGCCGTCATTTACATCTCATACACCCGCCACCGCTTTTATATTTATTAGGCGAGATCAGGCAAGTCACAGGGATAGGAGAGGAGATTATTGATGTTGCAGCCGAACTGTTTTAATGTTACCGCCGCAAGTATAACATTACACACAGTGCTGTGATAATTTCCTACCCTCCGAGCATGCGCACTTGTCAAATCCTTTGCTGTTCAATTACGTATCCGGGGCTCTGAGCATGCGCACTGCTGTGCTGCTCAGCTGTTTGAGACAGGAAGTGACGAGGGTATGGAAATCTAACGAGGTATGAAATTCTAACGTTACACCGGTTCACACTTCTGCGATGCGGGAACGCTGCGAATATGCAGCATGTTCCCGCATCGCATCCGTACATCTGGCAGTTCACACTGCCATATGCGATACGCAGGGGGTGTCAATTAAAAGTTAACGACACCCCCAGTTGCGATCGCATATCGCAGTGCAATCTGCAAGTTCGCACAGAATCGGATCGCACAAGTGTGAACCACTGTGCGATCTGATTCTGATGCGGCTCAAAAAAAAGCCTCTTGTGCGAGTTTGCTGCGGATGCGCTGCAAATTCAGCCATACAAAGTGTATGGCTGAACTCGCATCCGCACATCAGATCGCATGTAATTAAGGAGCAGTGCGCTCCGAATTACATGCGATCTCGCAAACCACAATAATGTGAACCGGCACTTAGTAAAAGCAGCACACTTTACACACATTACACATAGTTAGGCACGCCTATAAAAATAGAAAATGAAATTCACTGCATTTAAAAAAACGAGATAATTAAATTAGCCCAATTTTTTTGTATATTGTGAAAGATGATGTCACGCCCAGTGGGACGGGAGACCCGAGCAGAGCCACAGCAGGAGGGGGAGACATCCCCTCCCGCTCGCTGAGATAACGGCTGAGCGGCTGCTATCTCCTGAAAGCCGACTGCTGGCTCTAAAAAACGGTACAGGGTTGATGCCTGAAGCTGCAGGCATTATCCCGGTACAACCACTTCTGCAAGCTGACGTACAGGTACGTCGGTTTATGAGAAGTGGTTAAATGAGTGCAGTGCTAAATAGCAAAAAATGGCCAGATCATGAAGGTGGTAAAATCGTTCGGAGGTCAAGTTGTTAAACATCACATTTTCAGGTTGGCTTTTAACCTTTGTCTCCCCACTATACCAGCAACCACACAAAAGAAAGTCGCTCTTCAAACACATAGCAAGTCTATGTGCTTGGGGTCGTTCGCACTTCATATCAGACAGTTGTATTTCCACTCCCTCTTGTGACTCCTCTTTTTTCTCCTTAAAACAGAACTACTCCATTTGATGAACAACACAATGTAAAAATGTATATATTGTTTGTATATGTAAATATTTAATTCATATTTAAATGTCAAAGCAAATTCACCCATCCATCCATGTCTCCATGATTTATTTTGCTGAGACATCACTTTGAAAAAGACCTCCCAGCATTTCTAGCTGTGGCTATCTTGAGTAAGGGCAGATGATTAATGTAGCATTTACTTTCTGGAATTCATCTACCCTTAGCTCAAGTATGCAGGCAGGAGAGTGTGCTTAGCTGAGAAAACCCCTATTTCCCCCCTGAAGAATCCTGGGATGTATGACATCATTTCTCTAGGTCTGACTACCAGGCCAATATGTATTCATATTTTTGGATATGCCAATAAGCGTATATTGATTCATAGAGCAAAACAATTCACAGAAGAATCTACTTTTCAGCAAAGATCAGTAGATTTTACTTTTGTTGCCCGCATCCTCCACCAATGATGAAGATACATGTTAATGGTAGAGTTTGACTTTGTATCTGTTAATGGTAGAGCTTTAAGAAGCCAGTCCACTTGTCAACAACGGCATAGTGGTTACTCTTTTCTAAATGGCAGTGGATAAAGCACTATCGGGTGGCTATTGTGCTTGGTTAAAGGGTAACTCTACTTTTGGGGGGGGGTATAAAACAAAAAAAATAATAATATAGCATATACAATTGCGACACAAGTCATATAATTAAGTGTTATTAAAAACTACCTTTCGTTTTCAATCTGCAGCCACTGTCGTTTTCTAAAAATGCAATGCAATATGGCTACCTGGAGGTGTTCTGCACACAGAATGCGTACAGAACGCTCCCCAGAAATGTATTTTCCTCCTTGTGTGATTGGCTCACTGATTTTCCCAGAAGTCTGCACTAAGATACAAGTCAGTAAACTGTGAGAAATTGGGTTGAAAACTGCTTTGCCCAATTTCTCACAGTCAGGACAGTGCTACATGAGAAACCAGATACCATCTTGATCTTTGTCACCTTTTTTACTTCTATCTTTAGACTTTTAAATCGAAGTAAAAAAGTGCTGTTAGCTGACAAAAATCAAGATAGCATCTGTTTTTTTCACGTAGCACTGTCCTGACTGTGAGGAATTGGGCAGAGCAGTTTACAACCAAATTTCTCACAGTCCTCTGCCCTGCTGTCACCCAGTCCTCTGCCCTGCTGTCACCCAGTCCTCTGCGGGTCACCCAGTCCTCTGCCCTGCTTTCACCAAGTCCTCTGCCCTGCTCTTAACCAGTCCTCTGCGGTCACTCAGTCCTCTGCCCTGCTCTTACCCAGTCCTCTGCCCTGCTCCCACCCAGTCTTCTGTCCTGCTCTCACCCAGTCCCCTGCCCTGCTCTCACCCAGTCCCCTGCGGTCACCCAGTCCTCTGTCCTGCTCTCACCCAGTTCTCTGTGGTCACCCAGTCCTCTGCCCTGCTGTCACCCAGTCCTCTGCCCTGCTGTCACCCAGTCCTCTGCGGTCATTCAGTCCTCTGCCCTGCTGTCACCCAGTCCTCTGCCCTGCTTTCACTCAGTCCTCTGCCCTGCTTTCACCCAGTCCTCTGCCCTGCTTTCACCCAGTCCTCTGCCCTCCTCTTACCCAGTCCTCTGCCCTGCTTTCACCCAGTCCTCTGCCCTGCTTTCACCAGGTCCTCTGGTCAGTCAGTCCTCTGCCCTGCTTTCACTCAGTGCTCTGCCCTGCTGTCACCCAGTCCGCTGCCCTGCTGTCACCCAGTCCTCTGCCCTGCTGTCACTCAATCCTCTGCTGTCACTCAATCCTCTGCTGTCACCCAGTCCTCTGCTGTCACCCAGTCTTCTGCTGTTACCCAGTCCTCTGCCCTGCTGTTACCCAGTCCTCTGCCCTGCTGTTACCCAGTCATCTGCCCTGCTTTCACACAGTCGTCCTCTGCTGTCACCTAGTCCTCTGCTGTCACTCAGTCCTCTGCTGTCACCTAGTCCTCAAATTAAGGTAATGCCTCATCCTCGGCTTTCTGGACACACAGAAAAAAAGTGTCCCTAAAATGTTTTTTTAAGTGTTGGAAACTATGTTAGCTTTGTCCAGCAGTTCAATGAGGGGGCAACAAACATCACAGAGAGGGGGGTCTGCACTGAAGGGGGGTCTGTTCTGAGGGAGGGGGTCTGCACTGATGGAGGAGGGTTTGAACTGAGGGGAGGGGGGTCTTTTCTGATGGAGAGGGGTCTATACTGATGGAAGGGGGGTCTATACTGAGGGGGGAAGGTCTGCACTAATGGAGAGGGGTCTGTACTGGGGGGGGGTCTGTACTTATGGGAAGGGGGGTTGTGTACTGAGGGGGAAGGTCTGCACTGATGGAGGGGGTCTGTACTGAGGGGAGGGGGCTATACTGATGGAAGGGGGAGTCTATACTGAGGGGGAGTCTGCACTGATAGGGGGTCTATACTGATGGAGGGGGGAGGGGGGTCTATATACTGATGGAGGGGGTCTTTACTGAGGAAGGGGGGTCTGAACTGAGGGAGGGGGGTCTACACTAATGGAGAGGGGTCTGTACCGAGGAGGGGGTTCTATACTTAGTGAGGGGGGTCTATACTGTGGGAGGGGATCTTTACTGATTGAGAGGGGTCAATACTGATGGGGGGGGTCTGTACTGAGGGAGGGGGGTCTGTACTGAGGGGGGACTATAGTTGGTGGAAAGGGGGTGACACAATGTTTTTTCCACACCGTTTGACACCAACTGTAATATCTGGGTCACAGGAGAGCGCGAGTAAGTGCACTCCTGTGGCCCACATGAGAAGTATGGGCAAAACAGCTTTGGCCATACTTCTCTTTTAGTATTTTTTCATTCTTTTTTTTATTATTATTAGTTTGGTTATTTGTTTCCTCCCAGGCTTTGGTCTGGTCAGGTCACCTGTCTTTCATGCCAGACAGGCCAGGAGCTAGACACGCTTACTTCCAGTGTGTCTGTGACTCTGCTGCTCCCTAGCAGCACAGCAATCTCCTGGGGAGGGTGGAGTTTTTATCCTTAGCTCACACACAAAGGGACTTGTGCACTGCTGCACAATCGGTGGCAACTAGTTACCATGCAAAATGTGGCCCTTGGATTGGGGTCTTTAACCTACCTAAAACTCTACAAAGTCTCCAAGCTCCAGGACCTATACCAGAACTTAACTATGCTCTGAGAAAAGCAGAAGACTTGTTTTGTTCATAAAAGACCCACATCCTGGAGCCCCTTACCTTGTATTGGTGAGAAACCTACATGAGACAATGACCGTCAACAACCCTACCATCCAGTCCCACACCTTGTTAAGGATTATTTGCATGCCAAAGTAGTTCAAACTTCCTTTTTCACTGTGACACGGAGCTACCCTGTCACAATATACAGTTAGGTCCATATACGTACAGTATATTTGGACAAAGGCACAATTTTCGTAGTTTTGGCTCTGTATGCATCTAGAATAAAATGAAAACGAAACAATCCAAATTAATTTGAAGTGCAGACTTTAAGCTTTAATTCAAGGGGTTGAACATACACTAAATATCAATTACACATTTTAGGAACTGCAACCATTTTTACAGTCCCCCCATTTTCAGGGGCTCAAATGTAATTGGACAAATGAATATAATCATAAATAAAATGGTAATTTTTAATAGTTTGTTGAGGACCCCTTTGCTGGCAATGCTGCCTGAAGTATGGAACCCATAGACATTACCAAGGATGGGGTTTCCTCCTTTCTAATGCTTTGCCAGGCTCTAACTGCAGCTGTCTTCAGTTGTTCTTTGTGGGTCTTTCTGCCTTTAGTTTTGCTTTCAGCAAATGAAATGCATGCCCAATTGGGTTGAGATCAGGTAATTAACTCGGCCATTGCAGAATATTCCACTTATTTTCCTTCAAAAGCTCCTGAGCTTTTGCAGTGTGTTTTGGATCATTGTCCATCTGTACGGTGAAGCGCCGTCTAATCAACTTTGCTACATTTGGCTGAATCTGGGCTGACAGTATACTGTATCTCTAAACCCTGCAGAATTCATCCAGCTGATTCAATCTTCTGTCACATCATCAATAAACACCAGTGACCCAGTCTTTGGTGTATGAGCTGTTCCAAGCCTTCTCCATACTTTTTTCTTCCCTTCATTCTGGTACAGAATAATCTTAGCAAAGGAGAGCTTGCATGACCAAAGGTGTGTTTGCCATCATCCGAAATAGTATCTACAAATTGGGTTCCTCTATTTTTGTGGGCTTGTGAAGCGCAATTAAATTGTACCATTAAAGCATTAAATATGACTAGTATTATAAAAATATTTATGTATTTTATTCAACAGGTTAAAAAAACTCCCAAACGAGAAAATATGAAGTACACATCTTAAAGTAATAAAGACCTGTACAAACAAAATCCACATTAAAACACTAGAACAATGTAAATATATAGTAAATCCAAAGTGGAAATTCCAGCTACTCATTGATGGCATTGCATCATACTTGCACATCAGGTACATAGGATGCTATTCAGAGCTGGAAATTTCCAACGCGTTTCAAACATTCAACTTTTTCCTTCATCAGGGATTATATACCAGTCTGTAATCATAAATGACCATTATTGAGTCTACGGCCATCCAATATATAAGCAGAACATAATGCTATACACTCATGTATAACAGACACATCAAAAGGATCAGTGAGTCGCAGCATTAACCCACACATAGCTCTTGGACAGATTGCCCCAGTCCTCCTTAGATTGCACAAGGACCATATTGGGTGCTTTCCAACTATTAGATTATCCTCAAATGTTAGGGACCTAGGGCCCTTGGGGGATACTGAAAATAAACACAAGAGCACAGGTATCAGTAGTTATGTCCTGCGGTAACAATAGGGAAAGAGAGGGGAGGGAAAGAGACAAAGTTCCTTTCAGAACCTCCCAAAAAACAATAAATATCCCATGTACATACAAAAAAGGAGGATGTGGATGTGAATATGAAAGTCCTAGTGGTAAGGAGGGTTTTCCATTAGCCTCCCAAGGCATAGCCCTTTCCAGGATTGCAAGTCCTGCTTTTTTTCGTGTGTCGCTCAACCAGGCAGAGGGGAATCGCGTCTCCTTGAGGTTCCCAGCGTCTTCATCTAAGTACTGCGCATGTGCGATATCGCGCATAATGCGGTTGCGTCACCGCCGGTCCACTCCCAGCTATTTGCGAATGCGCAGCTATGCATCATGGCTACGCAAAGCACTCTGTTAGAGGCCCCTCCCCAGGAACAGATTGACACACTACAGATGGAGACTGCCACCGACACAGGAAGTAAACGGCACCCATCCAGATTGTGGATCTGGATAAAGAAGAAGGAACATAACGTTAAAGCCTTACCCTAACTGCCATAGAGAGGCCCCAGTAACATGACTGGGGCCTTCCTGCGCCGGGTGCAATGATGTGGTAGGACTATGGTACCCTACCAGGACCATCTGTGCAATTAGTCTGCGAAACAATGGAAAATTATTTATTGTACACAACTATTTATCCCTGTATCCCGCAATGCCGCAGTGCCTTATCCACGCCCATAATAAATCAGTGCATACACGTGACAGCACAGCAAAGCAAGCACTGGAGTATTTTAACAGTATATACCAAAGATTGTTTTCAAAGTTCAGAAAAATTAAAAAAGATTCAAAATTACAACTCAGCAGGTAAAATTGTTTCTATTTGTACCCCAAGGATAGATTCCTCCTAGGAACGATTGCAGACATTTTTTTATAATACTAGTCATATTTAATGCTTTAATGGTACAATTTAGTTGCCCTTCACAATCCACACAAAAATAGAGGAACCTATTTTGCAGATTAATCTTAGTGTAGCACTGTCCCCATAGCGCTTGCTGTATGATGACTTATTAGGCCTCCTCTGATTACCAGCAGACAGTCACTTAGGGTACAGTTCAGACATTCATCCTTACTCCTAATGGCTCATTACTAAATAAACAGCCCAGGCGTGTGGGTTTTTACTTTTTTTTGTGGAACTTTGATGAGAGAAGGGAATAGTGGGATACTCCAACTGGAATTATATACAGTTGATAAGGACAACTCTCACTTGGCCTCACCAGGTTACTTGTGAAGCAGTCACGCTGCTTTAACCATACTGCCACATGTATGGAAAGGGTTAAGTCTCCTTGCTCTTTCTCCAGCAATAGACTTGGGGAAATGCATTATCTTCAAGAAACTCTCTAGCATCCCCTTTACTGACACCCATCCACTAACTGTTCTAGCTGCAGAGATGGCCCCCCTCAGGTCAGGCCCCTTGACACAGATCTGTGCTCACTGTATGCAGAATCATATCCTTCCAGTGTCTCCCTTCCAGTCATCTTTACAGGACCTCCTGGTTCAATTCCTCCTGGCATTTATATAGTATCTCAGCATGCACCGAGGCAATTTTTTCTGCCAATCACCACGGTTGTACTAAATGCCTGTGCACTCATTTGTCAGGTTTCCTCCCACTGTCCAATATGCCTCCCTATTGGACCAGTGTGAAACACTTCAGACACACTGAGTTGCACCTGAGCACATTGAGCAGACCTCACTAACAGATCCTGCTCTCTGGTAGGCAGAGAACAATATAGATTTACCTGGCAATCCTTCTGGTAAGCAGAAAGCACTCACCTAGGAGGGTGCTACATCAGTTTCATCTGTCCAAAGAATGCTTTTCCAGAACTGGTCTGGCTTTTTTAGATGTTTTTTGGCAAAGTCTAATCTGGCTTTCCTATTCTTTAGGCTTATGAATGTTTTGCACCTTGTGGTGAACCCTCTGTATTTTCTCTTGTGAAGTCTTCTCTTGATTGTAGACTTTGACAATGATACGCCCACCTCCTGGAGAGTGTCCTTAATGCCTCGTACACACGTACCGATCGTCGGCCGACCGATCGGCCGTCTTTTGTCCAGGGCTGTCCTGTCCGCTGAAAAGTGCAGAAGACTGCACACGAATTTTGTCGGCCAACAACAGCCGACTGCAGAAGTGATGTCATGTGATGGTTAACTTTCCGTGTCTTTTTTCTTCTCTGAGCATGCCCAGTCTTGCAAATCTGCTGATTGTCGGCCGATTTCTGTACTGACTGGCGAACAATCGGCCGTTCTGGTGTTGGCCAACAAAAATTTTAATGCCTGAATGACAGATTGTTTTCGGCCGAAAGTGCGCTGTCGGCTGTCGGAAGCATCATACTAACAAGACTACAATCGGCCGATCGGCCGATCGGTCGTCGGCCGAATATTTACGGCCGACAATCGGTACCTGTGTACGAGGCATTACTTGTCTGGATGCTGTGAATGGGTTTTTCTTTACCATAGAGAGGATCCTGTGATCATCCACTACTGTAGTCTTCCATGGATGTCCAGGCCTTTTTATGTTGCTGAGCTCACCAGTGCATTCTTCTTTCCTCAGAATGTACCAAACTGTTGATTTGGCCACTCTTAATGTTGCTGCTATCTCTCTGATGGATGTTTCATTTTTGAAGCCTTACAATGGCCTGTTTCACTTGCATTAACAGCTCCTTTGAACGCATGATGTAGGTTCACAGCAATAGATTCCAAATGCAAATACTACACTTATAGTCAACTCCAGACCTTTTACCTGCCTAATTGATGAAGACATAGTAGTAGCCTACACCTGGCCATAAAACAGCTTTTGGTTCAATTGTCCAATTACTTTTGGGCCCTTGAAAAAGGGGATGGCTATCCTTAAGAGCTGTATTTCCTAAACCCTTCCTCCGATTTGGATGTACAAACCCTCAAACCCGAGAGTATGCACTTTCAGCCCATATCCATTATATAACTATAGCTTGAATATGTTTTGGTAAATACCTGAAAAATTTAATTGTGCCTGTGTCCAAATATACTATATATGGACCTAACTTTATATACAGATTTCCCCAGGGGGTTTTTTCAGCGGGATCACGGGGTAACGCAAATTTGGCACCTTCAGCACTGAATGTATGCAAGGGATGCTGGGGTGTGCTGAAGAGTCTATTAATGCTGGCTGCGGGGGATCTCTTGTTGCTGGAGGGGATCTATTTATGTGTGGTGGTCTATTGTTGCTGGGGAGGTCTGTTGTTGCTGGTGGTGGGTCTATAGTTGATTGGGGTTCAATTGTTGCTACTGTTCAGGGAGGGGGTATATTGTTGCTAGATGCTGAAGAGTCTATTGATGCTGGCTACTGGGAGACCTTTTGTTGCTGCCAGGGTGGTATTTTGTTGTGGGTGTTCATTTCTGCTGTGGTGTCTATTGTTTCTGGGTGAATCTATTGTTGCTGGTGCGGGGTCTCTTGCTGCTAGCTATAGGGGATCTATTTCACTACTTTTCTTGTTATCATTAACAAACTCTATACAAATTACTTAGCACTGTAAAATGATATTTGGCTCTTTATTCTCTAAAAGGGGCACTACTGGGAGGTGGGTAGGGTGTGAAACTAAGAAACGGTACTTGGAGGTGGGCAAGGGACGAAGACAAGAAGTGACTCAGAAGGGGGAGTTCCTGTAGCTATTCTCTGAGAAAAAAAGCCCTGCATATACCTCCTAATTGTCATGCTATATCTTTATTATGAGCCTGAATATGAATGATTTTGCAACAGCCACTAGAAAATACAACACTAAACACTAAGGCTCCGTTCACATCTAGGCGTTTTGGGGCGTTTTTGGGGCGTTTTTCTGCTCTAGGATCAGCTCTCAAAACGCCCAACAAGACAAATCCTATTCATTTCAATGGCCCCTGTTCACATCTGAGCGTTTTGACGCTGTATACAAAACGCCCAACGCTCAAAAAAGTACATGAGCTTCTTTTTGGGCAGATTACAGGCGTTTTCCATTGATCTCTATTCAATCTAAAAACGCCTGCACAAAAATCGCGGTAAAAATCGCGGTAAAATCGCGGTAAAAAACGCCGCAAAAATCGCGGTAAAAAAACGCGCGAAAAACGCTACGCTCAGGTGTGAATGTAGCCTAATCAGTTTACTATGTTTGCTTTGCCAAACAAGTTGTTATTATGCACAACTGTCCCTGGAGGATACAGTATATAGTGTAATGGCATGTAGTAGGGATTCAGAAACATATGCTCTGGTCACTCATTAATATTCACTACATGGTCTGCAAATGTATTGTTGCTGTGGAGGAAAAATGGGCATTGTTACTGTGACTGCATTCTTCTAACAGCGGCATCTACACTCTGTGGTCCCACTCCCCATTCCCCTGCTGCCCTGCATGTGCCGTCAATTTGGGAAACAGATACAAATCTTTGAATCTACAGGTAGTAAAAACATTTTACAACTTAACAGGGAGTGATACCCCTGAAGAAGTCACGTGACCGTGACGACACGCATAGGGTGGAGTCGGGTGACGCTGCCATTACCGTAAGTGACGCGGGGGCCCCTGAGCCCCACTGTCAGTCCTAGTAGCTGAAAGTTTTTAGTTGTTGTTTGACCTAGTATGAGAGGTCAAAAGGAGAGGTGAGCGCATAATTTGGTGGTAGAAGTCAACGAAGCACTAGCACTTTATTTTGGGGAATACCCTTTTGGATTCCCTATGAACTTTATCACACGTTTCATATAAAGGACATATTGGAAGTTGCAACCCTCTGGTCGTTCACTGTGCATTTGTTTCACTTATATTTCAATTTTATATCACTGGTTGAAGTATACAGACTAATTTAATTATATGTTTGGGGGATTATTTTCCGATGGAATATATATGATAAGGTATGATATGTTTCACTAATTTGTGCAGTGATCAGTATGCACTATTGAGGGTATAGACGCAGCAACATATATTTATTTTTGTAGTTAACGGGGCGTAAGCAATACAAATATAAGTTTTTTTATGGTTTTAGATTAGCTTTGAAGTGAACCTGTAACCAGGCTATATGTACTGTAGAGTCAGTGGCGTAACTAGAACCCTCAGGGCCCCGATGCAAGAAACCATAAAGGGCCCCTCCTCCGACGGGGCCCTTCCCTCCCAGCCTGGTGGCGGAACGCCAGGGCCGGTCGCAAGTCCAATGTTTGTGTGGTAGTTCTGCCATTAGTGTCAGTAGTTTTTTATTTTAATTACATTTTTCTAGAATTTGCTTAAGGGCTCTTTCACACAGTCCGCCTCCGTAGGCGGATCCATGCTGCTCAGCGGGGATCGATCCGCCGATCCCCGCTGAGCCGGTGGATGACAGCTCCGTCTCCGCTTGCAGTGCGGAGAGGGAGGTGTCACAGCTCCCGCTGCTCTCTATGGGGGATCGGATGAGAGCGGACCGCCTGTCCGCTCTCATCCAATCCGATCCCTGAACGGATGGAAAAAACGGAATTTTTGTAAAATCTTACCTGTAAAATTCCTTTCTCTGAGTCCTCCGACAGTCGCCGCCTCTTCATATTCGTCACATATGGGGTATTAGACTTTGCTCCGAAGGAGTAGCTAGGCAACAGAATATGTTAACAATAAAGCTTTTAACATATCCCACCCTCAAGGGGTGGTCCCCTCAGTCAATACCCTCCTACTTCCTGCAACCATATCTCAGTTTTTGTGGAATAGCAGTAGAGTATACAATCAAACCCCAAAGAGGGGCGGGGGCGGCGACTGTCGGAGGACTCAGAGAAAGGAATTTTACAGGTAAGATTTTACAAAAATTCCGTTTTCTCTTACGTCCTCCGACAGTCGCCGCCTCTTCATATTCGTCACATATGGGGACGTCCCAAAGCAGTGCAAACATGAGGGGTGGGAAACGCATCCGCGCCGAAAGGCAACGCAGTCTCCGCATCAAAGAAGGAACCTTACCAAAGGAAGGAAACCAGCTGGGCAACAGCAAAAAACAAGTGCTCAACAGGAGCAACAACCCAGGAAAAGACAAAAAACCAGGGGATACAAAACTTATCCCAACAGCCAGGTGTCCCCAACAAGGGACCCTAGGGAACAGCCGCACTAAGAACCTTGCGGCCAAAGGAAGCATCCGCCGATGCCTGAACATCTACTTTGTAGAATTTTGTGAAAGTGTGCACGGTCGACCAAGTCGCCGCCTTACACACCTGGGCTACAGAAGCCCCATGACGACAGGCCCAAGACGTACTCAGAGATCTAGTAGAGTGCGCCTTCACAGGCACAGGGGGAACCTTCCCCTGCAAAGCATAGGCCTGTTCAATGGTCTGCCTGATCCATTTGGCGATGGTAGAGGCCGAAGCCGCCATGCCCTTCCGAGGACCCTCTGGAAGAACAAACAAGGAGTCCGTCTTACGAAAAGACTCAGTCGATTTAAGGTAAACCCTTATCGCCCGAACAACATCCAGAGAGTGCAATCTCACCTCCTTTGGATGTTTAGGCTTCGTGCACAACGAAGGCAAGACAATATCCTCATTAAGATGGAATTCCGAAACTCGTTTCGGAAGAAAAGAAGGATTAGGTCGCAAGACCACCTTATCCAAATGAATAACCAGGTACGGAGGCTTGCAGGACAAAGCCGCCAGCTCCGACACTCTGCGAGCCGAAGTGATCGCCACCAAAAAGGCGACCTTTTTGGACAACATAGACAACGAGATCTCCCTGATCTGTTCAAAAGGAGCACGTTGTAACACAGATAGAACGAGATTCAAGTCCCAAGGGGGCAGAGGATCCCGCCTCGGGGGAACCAGCTGCCGCACACCCTGAACAAAGGTGCCAACCAATGGGTTGGAAGCCACGGGACGTTGAAACAGAACGGCCAGAGCAGACACCTGACCCTTTATCGTAGCCAGCGCCAAACGCTGATCAACACCCGTTTGAAGGAAAGACAGCACACGGGACACCGAGTACGTGCGGGGTGAAAACCCCCTGGACTCACACCAGGCAAAATAGGCCTTCCAAGTACGGTAATAAACCTTCCCCGAGGAAGACTTCCTCGCGTTGATTAAAGTATGAACGACCTCCGGTGAGAGACCCCTCTCCTTCAGGACCTCGGTCTCAACAGCCAGGCCGTCAAAGCCAGCGACTGTAAAGCAGGATGGTATATCGGTCCTTGAGACAGTAGATCGTCTCGAAGAGGCAGACGCCACGGGGCGTCGACCGCCAGATTCACGAGGTCTGCGTACCAGGACCGGCGAGGCCAGTCCGGTGCCACAAGAATCACCGTGTTGCGTTCCGAGTGCAACCTGCGAAGGAACCTGGACAGCAACTGAATCGGTGGAAACGCGTACATCAGCCTGTACTGATGCCACGGGGCCACTAATGCGTCCGACGCGTCTGCCCGAGGGTCGCGCGTCCTTGCCACGAACCTCTTCACCTTGTTGTTGAGACGAGACGCGAACAGGTCCACATCTGGAAGACCCCACTTCGCGCACAACATCTGGAAGACAGCCGGGTGGAGAGACCATTCCCCCTGATCCAGGGTCTGGCGACTCAGATAGTCCGCCTGCCAGTTCTCTACTCCCGGAATGTGAACCGCCGTTATCGCCGGGACATGAGTCTCGGCCCAAGACAGAATGTCGGCCACTTCTCGAGCCGCTCGGGCACTCCTGGTGCCCCCTTGGTGGTTGATGTAGGCCACCGCCGTGGCATTGTCCGTCTGCACCCGAACCGGGCAACCCTGCAGCCGGTCCGTCCAGCGATGAAGACAGAGACTTATCGCACGCAATTCCAGAATGTTGATCGGAAGGGAAGACTCCCCCTCCGACCAAGTCCCCTGAGCGGACAGAACGCCCAGAACTCCACCCCAGCCCGACAGGCTGGCATCCGTGGTGATTACCGTCCACGAGATCGGACGAAACGACTTGCCCCCGGACACCAACGGGGACTGGAGCCACCACAGAAGGTTTTCCCTGGTGCGAAGACTCAACGAGATTTGAAGATCCAGAGATTGAGGTCGCCCGTCCCACCTGGACAGGATCTCCGCTTGGAGACCCCGCGTGTGAAACTGGGCGAAAGGAATCGCCTCGAAGGCCGAGACCATCAATCCCAGACATCTCATACACGTCCGCAGAGACGAGTTCGGAACGTCCCTGAGGGACCTGACTTCCTCCCGGAGAGTCCTGAGTTTTTCTTCCGGCAGGAAGACCTTCGCCTGCACCGAGTCCAGTATCATTCCCAGATAGGGGAGACGAACCGACGGACTCAGTGTCGACTTTGGAAAATTTATCGTCCAACCAAACTCCTGCAGAGTTTGCATCGTGACAGACAGGTCCTCCTCCAGACCCTGGCTGGTCGCAGACCGAACCAGAATGTCGTCCAGATACCCCAGGACAGAAACGCCCTGGGCCCTCAATAATGCCAGAACCGGTGCAAGCACCTTGGTGAAGACCCGCGGAGCCGAGGCGAGACCAAAGGGCAACGCCACGAACTGGTAGTGATCCTCCGCAATGGCAAATCGAAGGTACCTCTGATGACCCTCGAATATGGGGATGTGAAGGTACGCATCCTTCAAATCGATGGAGGCCATGAATTCCCCCGGAACCAGGGCAGCCACCACCGACCGCAGGGATTCCATGCGGAACTTGCGAACCAGCACAGAGCGGTTCAGAGCCTTCAAGTCCAGAATCGGACGAACCTTGCCCTCCTTTCTGGGCACGGTGAACAGATTGGAATAAAACCCCCGAAACCTGTCCCGATGAGGCACCGGAACCACCACTCCCTGAGCCCTCAGGTCCCGCACCGCCAGGTGCAGGTCCCGCAAGCGCTCTGGAGACAGTTGAAGATTTGAGGGAAAAAATCTGCTCTCCGGCCGAGAGAGAAACTCGATCTTGTAACCAGATTGAACGATTTCCTGAGCCCATCTGTCCCGCACACGGGCCAACCAGGGCTGAAGAAAACCGAGCAAGCGTCCCCCCACCCCAAAACTGGGTGAGGGCGCCCCTTCAGGCCGAACTGTTATGGGCTGCAGGTCCGGATTGGCCGGACTTCTGTTTACCAGACCAGGGCTTCTTCTGAGAGCCTTGACCTTTGAACGGTTTGCCCTTGTAGTGCGGCCGAAAGGCACGAAAGGACCCCTGAGGGGGCCGAAAATTAGCATGCTTCTTCCCAGAAGCCCCCTTAGCCTTGGGGAAATGGGGCAAGAGAGTGCTCTTACCCCCGGTGATCCCCTTAATCAACACATCCAGGGACTCCCCAAAAAGGCGAGACCCATCATAAGGCAGATTGGCTAAGGTCTTACGTGAAGATTGGTCCACCGACCAACATTTTAACCAAACCAGGCGGCGAGACAACACCGCCACGCTGTGCACACGTGCAGCCAACGGAATCAGGTCCAGGTCCGCATCACACAGATACATGACACCCTGGTGGATTTGATCCACCATATCCAGGGTCGCCGGCGAGGCCGAGTCGGCCACTAGGACGCGCCTAAGCATCTGCGTCCAACTTGCGATCGCCTGGGCCGCCATGAGAGAAGAAAACAGAGCCTTAAGCATAGAACCCGTAACAGAATAAGTATGACGGGCAAGAGACTCCAGTCTCCTATCCGTGGCATCACGGAAAACAGGGGAATCCTCTGCAGGAATCGCAGTGGCTTTGTTCAAAACCGCAATTGCATGATCCACTGGTGGAGGCACACACCACCTTTCATCAGTGGAAGGCGAAAAAGGATAACGCAGCTTGAATCTACTTGGTACCGCAAAAGGTTTGCGCAGATTGCGCCATTGATCCTTAACAGCGCGCTGAAAATCATCATTGCAGGGAAAAACCTGCGGCGTCCTGCGTTTCCTCTGCGTCCCATAAGCCGCCAAGGTAGCGGGGGGACACACTTCGTCCTGCAAACGCAGCGTTTGCTTAATGGAAGCAATCAACTCATCCATGATTGCAAGCTCTTCAGGCGAGCCAGGGGGAGAATTATCAACCCCCTCAACTTCAGCCTCCACCTCAGACCCCACTAGATCAAGAGAGGAGCGGGACCCCGATAAGGAGGCCCCTGCCATAACAGCCCCATCACCTTCACCCTCAGAATCAGAGGAAAGAGCAACTCTGGGCCTTTTAGTAGATTGAGCAGCCACCAGCATTTGCACCTGAGCAGCAAGGCCAGCCACAATAGTGGCTAAATCCCCCCCTGGGGGGGAAACTGCGGTCCCCTGGCTTTCCACCAATACTGTAGGAAATTTGCCCTCCTGAGAATCCATTGCCCCTGTAATGCCAGACAACCAAGGGTTAACTGCCCCTTTTAAGCAAGCGCGGCAAGCGCAGCCCACCGCACCACACTCAAGCACAATGAGACCCCCACAGGGAATATGCAAACTGAACACAGGCAATGGATAGCAAGAACAGAAGGATAAAACCTGAGGAGACCCTCGCCGCTGCTGCTGCCTCGATCGGTGTTCCTGGAAAGAGGAAGTGATGCTGCCAGGGCGCTCTATGTAAGCCTATGGAGGCTACAAGAAAATGGCCGCCATGCATGTAAACCATGCGGCCGGAGCGGGTGTAGGCAAAATGGCGTCGTTTGGCGCCGAAACCGCCGCTCCACAGTGCATTAAAACACACATTACATTCCAATATCAGAATACATGTCAGATCGCCGCAGCGATCGCTGTATATGCCCAAACATGCCAAAAAAAAACATGCCCCACAGCACACAGCTTCTCACACTGACCAGTCTGACACACACAGTGTCATACAGCTCCCCCCCCCCCCCTTGCAGCCCACAGCATGCAGCCGAGAGATAGGGAGACAAGCAGTGTGAATAGAGGCAGGTTACACAGTCCCAGACTGACACCCCCCCCAGACAGACAGGTCCCCACATAAATACACTTACCTCACATGGCGTGGGGGACCCGCACAGGCGAACAAGCCGCTGCACATGAGGCAGGGAGAGTCGCAATTCAAGACGCACAAAATGGGGGTTAAGAAACCGCACAGCGTCCAGTGAGGTAGCCACCTCACCAATCATCCCTGCACCGAACAGGGATGGGTCGTTCACTATGCCAGGAGCGTTACCTGGCTGAACGCTCGATGGCAGACTGGGAAGCCACTGACCCACGACCTGCGACCAGGGGGATCAGCCCGAGACCCAGTCCGCATGATCCTCTTCATCCGAAGAACTAACTAACGCTGACAAAATAACAGCTAAATAAAGGTAGAGAGAAAAACTCAAACAAAATATTAAAAAGAAGAAAGAGTCTGGGACAGAAAGTCCCAGCACAGAGAGAGCCAGCCACTCCTGACAAGCTAGACATTAAAACTGAGATATGGTTGCAGGAAGTAGGAGGGTATTGACTGAGGGGACCACCCCTTGAGGGTGGGATATGTTAAAAGCTTTATTGTTAACATATTCTGTTGCCTAGCTACTCCTTCGGAGCAAAGTCTAATACCCCATATGTGACGAATATGAAGAGGCGGCGACTGTCGGAGGACGTAAGAGAAATAGGGTTTCCATCCCTCCGGATTTCACACACAGGATCGGATACGGATGGCAGCGGGTGTCAGCGGAGGTGTCTCCGCTGACATCCGCTGCATGGAGGATCCAATCAGATCCGCCTGAAAAACTGACAGGCGGATCTGATCGGATCGCCCGTG
Organism: Pelophylax lessonae; assembly: GCF_965119305.1. NCBI lineage: Eukaryota > Metazoa > Chordata > Amphibia > Anura > Ranidae > Pelophylax > Pelophylax lessonae. The sequence goes on along the minus strand of NC_138770.1, from coordinate 629,287,556 downwards.
TGAAAGAGCCCTAATTCATTTTTTTTTTTTTACAATATGGATGGTAGGAAGATGACAGTGGGGATGAAGATGACAGTGGGTGGGATGGTAGGAAGATGACAGTGGGGATGAAGATGACAGGGGGTGGGATGGTGGGAAGATGACAGTAGGGATGAAGATGATGGGTGGGATGGTAGGAAGATGACAGGGGAATGAAGATGACAGGGGGGATGGTAGGAAGATGACAGGGGGTGGGATGGTGGGAAGATGACAGGGGGTGGGATGGTGGGAAGATGACAGGGGGATGAAGATGACAGTGGGTGGGATGGTGGGAAGATGACAGGGGGATGAAGATGACAGTGGGTGGGATGGTGGGAAGATGACAGGGGGATGAAGATGACGGGTGGGATGGTGGGAAGATGACAGGGGGATGAAGATGACGGGTGGGATGGTGGGAAGATGACAGGGGGATGAAGATGACGGGTGGGATGGTGGGAAGATGACAGTGGGGATGAAGATGACGGGTGGGATGGTGGGAAGATGACAGGGGGATGAAGATGACAGTGGGTTGGATGGTGGGAAGATGACAGTGGGGATGAAGATGACGGGTGGGATGGTGGGAAGATGACAGTGGGGATGAAGATGACGGGTGGGATGGTGGGAAGATGACAGTGGGGATGAAGATGACGGGTGGGATGGTGGGAAGATGACAGGGGGATGAAGATGACGGGTGGGATGGTGGGAAGATGACAGGGGGATGAAGATGACAGTGGGTGGGATGGTGGGAAGATGACAGTGGGGATGAAGATGACAGGTGGGATGGTGGGAAGATGACAGGGGGATGAAGATGACAGTGGGTGGGATGGTGGGAAGATGACAGTGGGGATGAAGATGACGGGTGGGATGGTGGGAAGATGACAGGGGGATGAAGATGACGGGTGGGATGGTGGGAAGATGACAGTGGGGATGAAGATGACGGGTGGGATGGTGGGAAGATGACAGGGGGATGAAGATGACAGTGGGTGGGATGGTGGGAAGATGACAGGGGGATGAAGATGACAGTGGGTGGGATGGTGGGAAGATGACAGGGGGATGAAGATGACAGTGGGTGGGATGGTGGGAAGATGACAGGGGGATGAAGATGACGGGTGGGATGGTGGGAAGATGACAGGGGGATGAAGATGACGGGTGGGATGGTGGGAAGATGACAGGGGGATGAAGATGACAGTGGGTGGGATGGTGGGAAGATGACAGGGGGATGAAGATGACAGTGGGTGGGATGGTGGGAAGATGACAGTGGGGATGAAGATGACGGGTGGGATGGTGGGAAGATGACAGGGGGATGAAGATGACGGGTGGGATGGTGGGAAGATGACAGTGGGGATGAAGATGACGGGTGGGATGGTGGGAAGATGACAGGGGGATGAAGATGACGGGTGGGATGGTGGGAAGATGACAGGGGGATGAAGATGACGGGTGGGATGGTGGGAAGATGACAGGGGGATGAAGATGACAGTGGGTGGGATGGTGGGAAGATGACAGGGGGATGAAGATGACAGTGGGTGGGATGGTGGGAAGATGACAGGGGGATGAAGATGACAGTGGGTGGGATGGTGGGAAGATGACAGTGGGGATGAAGATGACGGGTGGGATGGTGGGAAGATGACAGGGGGATGAAGATGACGGGTGGGATGGTGGGAAGATGACAGGGGGATGAAGATGACAGTGGGTGGGATGGTGGGAAGATGACAGGGGGATGAAGATGACGGGTGGGATGGTGGGAAGATGACAGGGGGATGAAGATGACAGTGGGTGGGATGGTGGGAAGATGACAGGGGGATGAAGATGACAGTGGGTGGGATGGTGGGAAGATGACAGGGGGATGAAGATGACAGTGGGTGGGATGGTGGGAAGATGACAGGGGGATGAAGATGACGGGTGGGATGGTGGGAAGATGACAGTGGGGATGAAGATGACGGGTGGGATGGTGGGAAGATGACAGGGGGATGAAGATGACAGTGGGTGGGATGGTGGGAAGATGACAGGGGGATGAAGATGACAGTGGGTGGGATGGTGGGAAGATGACAGGGGGATGAAGATGACAGTGGGTGGGATGGTGGGAAGATGACAGGGGGATGAAGATGACGGGTGGGATGGTGGGAAGATGACAGGGGGATGAAGATGACGGGTGGGATGGTGGGAAGATGACAGGGGGATGAAGATGACAGTGGGTGGGATGGTGGGAAGATGACAGGGGGATGAAGATGACAGTGGGTGGGATGGTGGGAAGATGACAGGGGGATGAAGATGACAGTGGGTGGGATGGTGGGAAGATGACAGGGGGATGAAGATGACGGGTGGGATGGTGGGAAGATGACAGGGGGATGAAGATGACAGTGGGTGGGATGGTGGGAAGATGACAGTGAGTGGGGTGGTAGGAATTTTACATACACCCCCCCCCCCCAGCTTTACACACCCCTCCATCTCCATACACCCCCCCACACACACACACACCTCCATACCCCCCCCCCCCCCTGCAAGTTAGTACAGTATTATATTAGTTATAATCATCACAGACCTCAGATCAGAGCGATGTTGTAGAGAGTGGAGAGAGCTGGTCCCGCCCCCTCTCCTCCGTGTACTGGACAGTCAGGAAACACACAGGAAGGGGGAGGGGCGGGTTCAGTGCTCGTCTCTGCTCAGTCTGCACTCACACACAGGAAGCTGGAGAGAGAGATCAGCTGCCTGTGTGTTTGTGTAACTCGCTGAGGATCGGGGAGCTCCGGTCTCAGCTGCGCTTGCCGCTCTCCTCTCTATACATACAGGGGGCCCTCTCGGGCCCCCTGCAGCACGGGGCCCGGTCGCCATGGCGACCCCTGCGACCCCTGTACGTCCGCCCCTGTGTAGAGTACTGTGCAAAAGTTTGAGACCGAGGGAAAAAAATGTTGTAAATTAAGAATGCTTTCAGAAATAGAAGTGTTCAGAGTTTTTTTTTTTATATCAATTAAAAACATGGAAACTAAATGATCAGAAGAGAACCAAAATCAAATCAATATTTGGTGTGACCACCTTTTGCCTTCAAAACAACATCAACTCTTCAATTCTTCTCGGTACACTTGCACACAGTTTTTGAAGGAACTGGGCAAGTAGGCTGTTCCAAACATCTTAGAGAACTAACTGCAGATCATCTGTGGATGTCGGGTGCTTCAAATCCTTCTGTCTCTTCATGTAATCCCAGATAGACTCAATAATAAGATGAGAGTTCTGTGAGGGCCAAACTATAACTTCCAGGACTCCTTGTTCTTCTTTACAATGAAGATAGTTCTTAATGACATTGACTGCATGTTTGAGGTTGATGTCCTGCTGCAGAATAAATTTGGGACCAGTCACACACCTCCCTGATGGTATGTCATGATGGAAAAGTATCTTTGTGTATTTCCCAGCATTGAACACACCATTGATCCTTACCAAATCTTGAACTCCATTTGCAGAAATCCAGCCCCAAATTTGCAAGGAACCTCCTTCACCAACAAACTGCCTTTTCCTACAGCAAAATATTTCAAATTTTGACTCCTCAGTCCAGAGCTCCTGTTGCAATTTTTATGTACCCCAGTTCCTATGTTTTCATGCATAGTTGATTTCAAAATTATTAACAATATAGCTAGTAAATGGGCTTTATGCCAATCCTTCACTAACTTCTGTATCTAAAGGCACTGTGTAACTATTCATCCCAAACCTTCACAACAGAAGCATTAAAGTTATTTTCTGGGCAGTTCCGTAAAGTTTCAGTTGGAGAGAGTTCGAATTCAAACAGTTTGTGCTATGCTTTTTTTTTTTTTTTTTTTAGAAAACCCATAAGACTTTGCAGTGTTATGGATGAATTCTAAAAAAGAAAGGTCTTTGGGAATATTTTTCTTTGTAGAATAATACTTATCTGTCCCCAATGGCTCTAAGCAGGGCCAGATTAACGTAGGGGCTATTGGAGCTGCAGCTCCAGGCCCCTACCTTAATATAGGCCCCGGGTTGGCCATATTCACTGTTACCGCTCTTCTGTCACTTGTAAACACAGAAGTCTGGCTTCTATGCTCGCTTCCCCAGGCAGCTCCCTCAGAACCTCCCCACACAGCACGAAGGCCGGACAAGGAGGGACAGTTGCCGATGCATGGATGTGTTTATGGGCTTCAGAGACAGCATCCCATGTTGAATTAGGCATGCATGGCTGCACCCTTCCTCCTCTGGGTGCATGCCAAGGCACGGCCCTTAAGGCCCTTCAAAATCCTCAGCACCAAGCCCATGATGCTCTTAATCCGGCCCTGGCTCTAAGGCTGAGACCCGAACGATCAAACACCACCGAGCAAATGAGTGATAAAAGGTGTGAATCCGCGCTAATGAGATGAAAAGCAGCTAGCAAAAAAAGTGTAAAATATACATACACAAAATGACAACAATAAAAAGAAAAATGCAGCGCTATAATAAATAATCAAAAAGAAACAAATTCAAAAAAATAAACACATTGAAGAAATGTCTCTTGTGAAAAAGTTCATAAGATTTAATGTGACAACATTCAATAGGTGCAATCCAGTGAACATATGGATGTCACGATGAAACTGAAAATGATCTCTCCACCAACGAAAATAAGTGAAATGCAAACTCACCAGAGCCAAATGCTGTCTAAATTATAGGACAGCAAACGAGTGTTATTCGACCAGTCTACAGATCTTTTGGGACATCAACGTAGTCAGCAACTTCCAGCCTCATAGAAAACATCCAATGCTTAGATTGTCTCAGCACGTCATGGAAGGGTTAAATTATATAAAAAAATGGGAGAGGCTCATGGTGTAGTATGAAGTAAAAATCAAATAAATAAAAATATACAATAAAATATTCAGTAACACTGATACAAAAACAGTGTATATAGAATATAAAATCGAACAACGGTAAAAAAGAACTCACATATAAAGCCACCACTAAAATGAAAAGTGATGGCTGGGACCTTAGGTGTTTGAGATAACAAGCTCTATGCCCATTTCGCGTCCAATGCGTCCTCAGGAGCGCTTGGTTTTTAGAGCTCCCTGAGCAGAGAGCCCGTGACTGTCAGTCTCTGCTGTCCTCTCTATGCCCCCCCCCCCTTTGCATTCTCACTGAAGCGCTGGGCTGTGGAAGGGGTGGAAGTAGCTGGCTCAGGCTCTCAGTGGCTTGCTGAGAGGCTGAGCAGGGTGCTGGTCCAAGCATGTGGGCAGATCCCGAACATATGGTCACAAACTTTCCCAAGCCCAGCTATGTGACATCAACTGACAGCGGGTCAGCGTGATCGGCTGTCGGGTGCTGCCGCCGCCATTGCAAGTGAGGGAGCCCGGCAGTGAAGCTTTGCGGCTTCACGGGCGGGTCCCTAATGCGCATGCGCGAAGCGCGCTGCGCATTCGCATTGGCTTGGTGGAGAGGGAAGGAGGAGGGGGCCTTCTGAGGAACAGCGCAGCGGCACCGTTCTCCCGGAAGTGGGGAAGGGTACCTGTCAAAAACAGGTACCCGTTCCCCCCCTCCCCCCTGAAAGGTGCCAAATGTGGCACCGGAGGGGGGGAGGAAGCAAATGAGCGGAAGTTCCACTTTTGGGTGGAACTCCGCTTTAAAGAGGAACTAAACACACTGATTTAAATGTTTCCCACAACAGTTACATTCAAGGCATACATTAAATGACAACTTTTAAAAATAATAAAATGCCTACTGTCAAGCCATCAATTGGCTGGTGATCACGTGCAGCATAATCACAACTTCAGATCAAACAGAAGCTAAAGCAGCCCATACAGTTATCATTTTCTTTAGTTACCAGCCAGTTATACAATAAAAAAAATTACTTGAATTCCCCATCCACACACTTGATGTGAATGGGGGGAATCCTCCCTACTGAGGGATTGTATTACGATATCTGGGAGACTTCACCGCTATCAGAATACGCCGATCAGTGTTATAGCCTGTGATGCTGACCGAGTGGGGAAAGTCCGGCAGGCTGATTGAACAATAGAATTCTTCTAATCCGGATGAATTTTAATCCATGTATGGCCACTTTAAGAAGGCAGCTTCCTTAATTGTAAAGGATAGGAGGGTTTAATTCTGCTTTACAGTAGATTTAATTCCTTACTAGATGACCTCTAGTTTGCTATAGCACTGTGTACCCTAAGTAACTGTCACATTTTCTTCCCATTAAAAAAATGTTTTTCACCTTTACTTCATACATTATTCTCAGCACTATTGCTCTTCTGCAGCTTTACCATCCCCATCCTGCCCGCATGTACTCACTTTACTATCAGTTGTACATCATTGCTCTGGACTAGTTTACTGATAGTGACAGAGGTTGCCTAAACTGCAGCTGTACGGCTGCTTCTTAGTCTCAATGAAGGGTGCATGTGACAGGGTGATTACATAGGAGAGAAATTGGAATATAGTTGTTTTTGCAAATGTTCTTTGCACACGTTTAAAAAATAATTTTAGGCCTGAAGATTACACAAAACACCCAAACATTACATATTTTCTGAAAGCAGACATTCTAGATCAGCCTTTTTCAACCAGGGTGCCTTGAAGCTTCCTCAGGGGTGCGTTGGCAAAATGCCGAAAAATTGATCAAAAATTGTATACAAAAGTACACAATAAAAGTTTTTGCACATGTTTAAAAAATCATTTTAGGCCTGAAGATTACATAAAACACCCAAGCATTACATATTTTCTGAAAGCAGACATCCTAGAGCAGCCTTTTTCAACTAGGTTGCCCAGGCACCCTGGGGTGCCTTGAAGCTTCCTCAGGGATGCCTTGGCAAAGTGTCGAAAAATTGATCAAAAATTGCATACAAGCCATCAGGTGAATTAGTAACACAAAGCCACAGGTTTTCATTATGTACCATTATGACTTTCTAGACACTGGCATCCTAACATGAAGTGATGTCATCAGTTGATAAGGAGGATGTCTGTTGCTTCCACAGCATCCTTGTTTGACCCTCCTCTGCCTCTCTCCCTCAGCACTGGGGTCACATTATCAGACTGATGGAGAGGAATTGAGGGAGAAGAGAAACATTGGAATACTAGTCAGTACCAGTGTGCAAAAGTGTATTTGCTTTGGAAGAAAATAAAATCACCTCTAACGTTGGGTGTCCTTTATGTGTAAATGTTGCTGCATTGTAAAACTATTAGAATCATTTTTTACATTTTAGAATGAGGTGCCTCGAGACTGTGCATAACTGTAAAGGGTGTCTTGAGATTGTCTATAATTTTAAAGGGTGCCTTGACTTAAAAAAAGGTTGAGAAACACTGTCTTAGAGCCTTTTGCCTGCCTCTATCTGGCCTTTGGGACACTATTCAATTTACTCCAGTGGTGGGGCACTATTCTTCTCACAGACACCAATGATGAGGTTCTATTTCTACTCCCAATTAAACCAATGATAGGGCATTTTCTACTCCCACTGGCCACTCCGGCCCCCCTGAAGTCTGATGGACGGTAAACTGCCCCTTTGTTTAAAAAGTTTGGAAACCCCTGCCCTAGAAAATAAAATAGTGGTAGTTAAAAATTTTTATGTCACAAAAAATTAGCGCAATGATGAGGTTGCTCCAAGTAAATAGACACCCAAAATGTCAATCCAAAAAATTGCATGAAAAGGTAACACATTCTGTTTTTGTTTCATAGGCACTTTAAAAGCCTCTATGGGTCATCAATTTTAAGTTAACCATGAATAATAGGCCTAGAATTATTGCTCTCACTCCGGCATGTGCGGCGATATGTAATGTGTAGCGCAGTTGATGTTTTTGTGCGTAGACGCCCATGATATGTGCATTTAACTTTGTATATGAGGATGGGGGGGATTAAGTACTTGGATGGAACTTTAATTTTTTACACTTTTGTTATGTATTTGTTTAATTTTTACTAAACTGTTTTTTATTATCACATAGAGGTCAAAAAGTGATAGTGTTATGGGTACAGGTTCTCTTTTATGAGACATCACAAATGTCTCACCTATCCTCTAATGAAACTAATGCAATGTGGACCATGCCGGCATGAATGGACTCTCAGGACTTTTTCACACCATCAGTGTTGGGTTGCATTGACTAATGAAGTCCCAATGCAAGGACAATGCAAATAGACTTTTGTCCTATGGAAGCTACATTGGTGTGCCAAAAAAAAAAAAGAACATAAAGCATTAATATGGAGCATGTTCTAACACGCCGTAAAAAAGCTGCAGCTTGCAATGGAAAAATAATTGATCTAAAATAAGGGGTGATAAAAACCCATGTTTAACCACCTAAGGATCGGAAGGTTTTACCCCCTTAATGACCAGGCCATTTTTTGCAATTTGGCACTTCATGACTGGTAATTGCGCAGTCATGCATTGCTGTACCCAAACTAATTCTATGTCCTTTTTTCCCCACAAATAGAGCTTTCTTTTGGTGGTATTTAATCACCTCTGCGGTTTTTATACTTTGCAATATAAACAAAAAAAGACCAACATTTTTGAGAACAAATTACATTTTCTACTTTTTCTTATAAAAATATATCCATAAAACTACATTTTTGTCATACACTTAGGCCAAAATGTCTTTAGCTACATTTCTTTGTTGCTGGCAGGTGTCGGGGCTGATCCTGCTAACGCTGCATTTTGGGAACGCTATACTATACTATTAGGGACACTAGTATAGTTCTGATCTGATCAAAGATATTGATCCAAATGTGAAAAAAATGTATAAGTGTTAGAGCCGGATCACATTAGCGCGACTTGTCAGCCTGACAAGTCGCGCTCCCTCGCGGTCCATTGACCGCTACAGGACCCGTTCTAATATGAGCGACACAAGTTGCTCCGACTTAGAAAAAGGGTCCTGTACTATTTCGGGGCGACCTCGGAGCGACTTGCATAGACTTCCATTATGTGAAGTCCCTGCAAGTCGCTCCAAAGTCGTGGTGCAATGTAATGCACAAGTCGCCCCTGAAGTAGTAAGGAGTCGTGTCGCGCTAATGTGAACCAGCTGTTAATCTCTCACGCTAATATCATTTAAAATTTTAAAGTGATAGTATGTGACAATTAGTGATAAATAAATAAAGGACTGCTGCAACTTATAATAAAATACAGTTACCAAATCAGTGTAATAAATCAAAGAATCCTACACCAATTTGCGCATTAAATTAAAGCTGATGAATGTTTTTAATAAAATCTAATACCGATATATATTAAATAGGCAAATATAAATATGTGCAAAATTCGCATGTAAGCAAAATCAAAATAGTGAAAAAATATAGTAAAACACTTTGTGAACATATATATATATATATATATATATATATATATATATATATATATATATATATATATATATATAAAGTCCTATAATGTGCTCAGAGCGATCTCTGCCTAGCAATGAGCAGAGAATCGCTATAAAAGTGTACTCCGAATCCCACAATGTATTCCAAGTGCTCCTGCTATTAGCATGTAATCCTGGACGTGATCCTTTCAATCATTAAAATCCCATATAGACTCTCCAGGTGTGGTTCCCGTGAATCAAACTCCAGTCACCTTGTTAAACCACCACCAACATGCACAACAACTCCCATTAGATGGTTCCTTACCAGAAATAATGTCCCCCCCCCCCCCCATTCACATGGTGTGGGCAAAAGGCGTTTTGCGCTAGCCGTATCAGTAATCCTCTCAGGGTTTAAATGCACTCAGAGGGTCCTCTTGTACACGATTCCTAAAGTATTATATGGAAAAGAGAAAATTCTCTACTTGTGTAATACCGTTTTAAATTAAAATATTTTATTAAAATAATCCTTCTCCCATTACTCTTACAATAATACATAATTAAAGCGGAGTTCCACCCTAAAAAAAAAACTTTTCACCGTCCGCTAGCTTACACAAACCTGAAAAAGAATTGGATTATTAAATTTTTTTTTGTTTCACTTACCTTGTTTTTAATGAAAATATACTTACCTTCCTTCCTCTTCCTCCCTCTGCGGTCGCGGCCCGTGCCATCACTTCCTCCTTGCATTGACTCCTGGGAGATGAGCGTCATCGATCCCAGGAGTCAATGCGCCTGCACCGTCCCTGCTCCTCACTTCCGCTGCAGGCGCGTCATTCCCTGCTGAACAGCTTCTGGGCATGCCCAGAAGCTGTGCAGGAATGACGCACCTGCACCAGAAGTGGCGAGTAGGGCATTCTGGGACTCCGACATCACTGAAGAGGACACCGAAGAGGATGCTCCGGCTTCAGCTGCCCACATCTGAGATGGCAGCGCTGGACAAGACATTTTCAAGGTAAGTATTTCTTCTAAAAGATAAGTGAAACAGGGGACAGTTCAGAGGCTATCGTTGCTTAAATGCACTAGACCTGACTGTCCCGGGGGTATTTTTAGGTAAAACATTTTTTTTGCCCGGAACCCCGCTTTAAACAGCACATTGGTATAGCTACAATAGGAAATGGAGCGCCCCAGTGGTCCTTACCACCTCCACGCTGGTTAACAGACCACAGACACTGGCCTCCACTCCTTCCAAGAGCACTTTCGGTTTGTCATATAGCCATATCTGACGCGTTTCGTCAATTCCGACTTCGTCACTGGGATTTTTGTTATACACATTCATCAGCTTTAAATGAATGCACAACTTGGTGTAGGATTCTTTGATTTATTATACTGATTTGGTAAAGATATTGATCCGTTCAGACACTATACTAGTATGGAGGTGTTTAGTGTGTGTGTCAATGGCAATCAAAGGGTTAAAATGTATTACTAAATATGTGACAAGCAATCTGACACTGTCCTGGATTGATGCTAACTAATGTTAATGCTAACTGACGTCACCTGTGACACTAATACAGTGATCACGAAAAAGATCTATAATACTATTATAGTGACACTGTGACAGGACAGTGAAGCGATTAACTGGGGGTGATCAGGGGGTTAAATCTTTATTAGGGGATATATGGCGGTTACCCTAAACCTATCTGGGACTGCCATTTACTACCACTAACTACTGCTGACACTAACTGACGTCACAAGTGACATTAATACAGTGATCAGTAAGTTATCTGTATACTGTATATAGTGACACTGTGACAGGGAGTAAAAGGGTTAACTGGGGAGTGACCAAGAAGGGATTAAAATGAGCCTACATGTACTGGTGTCAGTGTAGTGCTTGTGTACTCACGGTAGATGCTGTCTCCTCTCACGCTGGAACCGAAAAGGGCTCCAGGAGAGGAGATTGCATAATTTCCTGTGTATTACACGGCACAGGATATTCTACCATTGGTCAGAACTGATCACCAGGTCCAGCCCAAAAATCATTGGCCTGGACCTGATGACTGATCAGTTTCTGAACCGAATCAGCACATCGCAGGGACAGCAGGCGCGTGCGCCACCCTCCCCCTGTGCACGACATACAGGTACGTAAAACTGCGGCGAGTGGTCGGCAACTGGTTAAAACACATTACAGTTATTGTTATGCCAGTGGACCCAAGGATACATCTCTGTACACAACCACAGGCTTAGGATTAGGGTAAGGCTGGCCGTAGGAAAGGAATTCACTCGATTTTCCCATCAACACACACAGTGTTTACAAGGGGAATCCCTCCTGCCATTGGCTGAGAGCGCTGATCGGGAGTAGGTGGGCTGCTGGTTTTCCATATGGCCGGCTTCTGTCGAAACCAGCTGCCATACACTCTTTTTTAAATTGGCCAATGTCGCCCAGCATTCGGGTCGTGTGTACCAGGCTTTACCCATGTTCCAGTTAAGACTGGTAACTTGACCACTGCCCCAGATTTCCTGTTTCAGGGTGGCTCCTTTCTCCTGCAGCAACCTATAGAACCACAATTGTACACAAGAACTAAAGCTGAGTTTCGCTACACTGTGTTCATCATAAGAAAAGTACAGCCCCATAGCCTATGAAGGCAAGGCGCACTCCTACTCCTCCCTCCTCCTCTACCTCCCTTCTCCAGACTAACAGACTTCCCTTTCCACTGTTAATTCTTTCCCATGAAGATCAGGAGTTCAGGGAAGCTGGAACCAGCAGCATTGAAATTTGTAAACTGCAAATGCTGGGGTTAGAATTTTAAGAAATAGTTTACTTGGGAATATTTATTTATTGTGCTTATTGGGTTAAATTAAAAGGTGCTTAGAGTTTAATACTACTTTAATAAAAGCTGACTATTGTAAGCATCCCTAGCGGTGTTAAATAGTTTGTCTCAACATTAATGCCCGTACACACGTACCGATTGTCGGCCGTAAAAATATTCGGCCGACGACCGATCGGCCGATTGTAGGCTTGTTAGTATGATGTTTCCGACAGCCGACATCGCATTTTCGGTGAACAGAATCTGTCGTGCAAGCATTAAAATTTTTGTTGGCCAACACCAGAACGGCCGATTGTTCGCCAGTCAGTACAGATTTCGGCCGACAGACAGCAGATTTGCAAGACTGGGCATGCTCAGAAAAGAAAAAAGACAAGGAAAGTTAACCATCACATGACATCACTTCTGCAGTCGGGCTGTTGTTGGCCGACAAAATTCGTGTGCAGTCTTTTGCAGTTTTCAACAGACACGACAGCCCTGGACAAAAGACGGCCGATCGTTCGGCCGACGATCGGTACGTGTGTACGAGGCTTTACTGTCACTTTTGTTGGACAGCTTGGTCTGTTAAAGGAAGCTGAGAAATAACAGACTTATTATCTAGGTAATTAAGCTAGATCAACAGGTAATAAACGGTTACACTGTTAATGCTAGTGATGAACTGCTTCATACACAGTGGAGTTGATTTACTACACTTCAGTTTTTAGAGAATACCCAATCAGGTGAAGGAAAAAATGTAAAAAAAAAAAAAAAAAAACAGCATATTTTCTTGCACATGATTGGATGATGGAGCCCAGCAGAGCTTAACTACAAACTAACCCCAGTATGTAATTTTTATTGTGCTCATAGCCCCACTTTAAGCAACTAAATGTCATCCAGTTAGGGTTTAGCTCGATTTTAACGTTGCATCATTAGAAGGGGTAGGAAATCATGCCCTTTACAAGTTCTGATAGTGGATAGCAGCCTAACCTGCCCCTTGCATGCAAGGCCTCGCTGAGCTTCCAAACCCTCTTTTTAAATGCCTGGGGTGTTAAATAGTTCAGTACTGGTCAGTCCATTAAGATGGTGTCTTCAGAAAAGGCATCACTTTGGGCTCTTTTTTGAAGCATCCACCTGATTGTAGGGGCCTGTGTAGTTTTGATGCTGGGCTTCTATTGTTCTAGGCCAGGGGGTATGTTTTTTTTTGTTTTTGTTTTTATCAGCAGGAAAACACATGGATTGAACTGCTTGAGGATTAGGGCTAAATGGAATTCATTTTTTCTATATCATACAAGCTCATTTCCTATGAGGGGAATGATCAAGAGCTAGATGTAGCACTCTCTCAGATAGGCTACTAGTATGTCAGGTAAATGTAATTATTTTTGGCCCCTCTGTTATCATTGGAGTGGCTATTGATTTCTTTGGGCTACTCTAGATTTCTATGTTTGCCCCCTGCCTTCTGGAAGTTTCTAGAACTTAGGGCTTGGTAGCTTAATACTTATTGTGCTCCAACCAATCCCCGGGGAGGTGTGTGTAATAGATAGCTGGGGAGAGCATAAATAGTCTGGGGTCTGGAGCAGCCAGGTTCTTGTCCTGCTGGAGAAGTTCAACAGCCATAGGGGCTGCGGCCCCTCTGAGGCAGTTCTAATGGAGTTTTGCTGATGTTCATCAAGGTCCAGTTGTGGGGCCTATTCCTAAGTATCTCTGGAGCTGGCTAAGGGACTTCACCTAAGGATCTGGTCTTGAGAGCTCACTGAAAAGTGCCTGGTGGAAGCTAAAAAGTGTGTATTGTGAATACTACCCTCTCCCACACTGAAGAGTGTCCGGTGGAAGTTGGGAGTGAGTAGCTGTCCTGCAGCCAAAGAGAGTCTAGAGGAGGCCAGGAACTGTGCAGTTGTCCTGTGAAATAGAGATGTCCAGTGAAAACTGGGGAGTGTTTAGCTGTCTTATGATATTGCGAGTATTGTCCTGAGCTCAAGATGTTTTACTGTTGGGGTGATAAGTTCCAGCGTTAGCTGTCAATAAGACAGCTCTTACAGGATCTTAGTTCTGGCCCTTCCCCTTTTTCCCTGGCATAAGGACTGTGTGTCCTCCTGCTACTATTCAGTGTCCCTTGAGTATCACATACCACCCTAACCCCTCTCCTGTTACAAGTTCTGCAAGCAATAAATTAAAAAAGACAACCCCTAGACTGCTTATTGGAACCAGAGTAATTGGACTATTGCTTGGGTGATTGGTGGCCTCTGCACCGTTTGGGGAAGAAGTGAACCAGTTAAAACCAGTGGCCTCTGGGGGGTAGCTCTACATACAACTTTACCTTATTTTTGGCTCCGACACAGGAAAACAAAATCTTATCTACCAGAGTGTTTCAGGGTTGTGGACTTATTCCCCATTTCAAATTCATGAAATTGTCTATTGTGGTTGCTTATAGCTGTTTTCTGACCAGAACAATTCAGCTGCGCTGCAAGCAAAGCTAATATCACACAAATTAATTATATACAGATAATATCCTGCAAACAATAAAAAGTGAATGATTTAGAGCAGATAATAACATCTCTCTAATACCTCAATCCGGCTGAGTGTATACCATATACAGTATCTCACAAAAGTGAGTACACCCCTCACATTTTTGTAAATATTTTATATCTTTTCATGTGACAACACTAAGGAAATAACGCTGGCAACAAAAGTGAGTACACCCCTAAATAAAAAAGTCCAAAATGGGCCCAATTAGCTATTTCTCCTCCCTGGTGTCATGTGACTCGTTAGTGTTACAAGGTCTCAGATTTGAACGGGGAGCAGGTGTGTTGAATTTGGTGTTATTGCTCTCCCTCTCTTATACTGGTCACTGGAAGTTCAACATGACACCTCATGGCAAAGAGGATCTGAAAAAAAAATTGTTGATCTACATAAAGATGGCCTAGGTTATAAGAAGATTGCCAAGACCCTGAAACTGAGCTACAGCATGGTGGCCAAGGCCATACAGTGGTTTAACAAGACAGGTTCCACTCAGAACAGGCTTCGCCATGGTCGACCAAAGAAGTTGAGTGCGTGTGCTTAGCGTCATATGAGTGATGCCAGCATTGCTGCAGAGGTTGAAGGGGTGGGGGGTCAGCCTGTCAGTGCTCAGACCATACGCCGGACACTGCATCAAATTGGTCTGCATGACTGTCGTCCCAGAAGGAAGCCTCTTCTAAAGATGATGCACAAGAAAGCTCTCAGTTTGCTGAAGACAAGCAGACTAAGGACATAGATTATAGGAACAATGTCCTGTGGTCTGATGAGACCAAGATAAACTTATTTGGTTCAGATGTGTCAAGCGTGTGTGGCAGCAACCAGACGAGGAGTACAAAGACAAGTGTGTACTGCCTACATTCAAGCATGGTGGTGGGAGTTTCATGGTCTGGGGCTACATGAGTGCTGCTGGGACTGGGGAGCTACAGTTCATTGAGGGAACCATGAATACCAACATGACTGTGACTTACTGAAGTAGAGCATGATCCCCTACCTTCGGAGACTGGGCCGCAGGGCAGTATTCCAACATGAAAACGACCCCAAACACACCTCCAAGACGACCACTGCCATATTAAGGAAGCTGAGGGTAAACGTGATGGACTGGCCAAGCATGTCTCCAGACCTAAACCCTATTGAGCATCTGTGGAGCATCCTCAAACGAAAGGTGGAGGAGCGCAAGGTCTCTAACATCCACCAGCCACGTGATGCCGTCATGGAGGAATGGAAGAAGACTCCAGTGGCAACCTGTGAAGCTCTGGTCACCTCCATGCCCAAGAGGGTTAAGGCAGTGCTGGAAAATAATGGTGGCCACACAAAATATTGACACTTTGGGCCAATTTGGACATTTGCACTTAGGGGTGTACTCACTTTGTTGCCAGCCATTTAGACATTAATGGCTGTGTGTTGAGTTATTTTGAGGGGACAGCAAATTTACACTGTTATACAAGCTGTACACTCACTACTTTACATTGTAGCAAAGTGTCATTTCTTCAGTGCTGTCACATGAAAAGATATAATAAATTGTTTACAAATATGTGAGGGGTGTACTCACTTTTGTGAGATACTGTATAGCAAGTGCTTATATAAACCATGCATATGATCAAAATGAAATTTAAATACAAATCTAATGAAATAATAAGTCCACATCTGTGTGAAATTAGATGGACTGTGACAATCTTCCCCATTACTGATCGCCTTAATTATTCAAAGTTCACACTCTTCCTTCTCCCTTAGTGAGGTACGAATTAACAAATCCGTGTGATACCACATGAAGTGGTCTCCCCTTCAGTTGAACTCTCACCTTCAGTAATGCGACCTTGCAATTAAGCTTGGTCAAAATGTGTTTTTTAGCCTCTCCTGGGCTAGGAAATAGGTATCCAATAAGCCCTCAATGGTTGCTCCTTGTCTCATCACCCCTCTCTTCTCAATGGTATCCAAATTTCTGGTGCTTCCAGCGCACCAGTCTACATGGGCATAAAACTCTTCTCTGATGGTCTCATCCGTGTATACAAGCCGTTAGCTCACACTCCAGGCTCCTGAGCCTCCTAAGCTCAGGTGTCACACGGATTTGTTTATTCCTACCTCACTAAGGGAGAAGGAAGACTGTGAACTTTGAATAATTAAGGAGATCGGTAATGGGGAAGATTATCACTATCTTAAATTGCCCAGACGTGGACATTTTTATTTCATTACATTTGTATTTAAATTTCATTTTGATCACATGCATGGATTTACTGTATATAAGCACTTGCTATATATGGTATACACTCAGCAGGATTGAGGTATTAGGGAGATGTTATTATGTGCCCTAAATCATTCACTTTTTATTGTTTGCAGGAATTAATCTGTATATAATTCATTTTTGTAATATTAATTTTGATCGCAGCGCAGCACTATTTTAGATTGAAACTTGCACAGCACTCTTGAATGAGATGGTGATTGGTGCCTGCAGCTCTTGATAGACACAGTTTTATTTGTAGTGGCTCACAGGATCCTCTGTTATTTGCAGAACAATTCATAAATAGAGAACAATAAGCATCTACTTTACATGGGTAATTCAACCATCGGCCACAGAAAATAATTTTTTTTCAGGAGCAAAATTCAGTTTGCTAGATGTTTACCAAACATAGCATTGACCTCATTGAAGTCCATGGGAAATGGATCTCATATATTTTTTTTGCCATTTTCAAGGCCAGTTTGCAAGGTTTTGGTAATAAAAAGCATGGGGGACATGTACCAATGCAAAAAATAAATAAATAAAATATAAAGATACAGTTTAATAGGGCATGGTTCTTTTAATGCAGCGTAAAGAGCAACACAAAAAAAAAAAAATCACATTTCCTTTAATCAAAATGCTTGGGGAATACCCTAAACCTAAAAGTAGGGTTGCACACCTGTAAAATCTTCTCCAGCAAAAGTGACTTTTAAAAAATATATTTCGGCTAAATAACAGTTTGTGCTGGCTTCTGTTAGTAAACAAAGTGGCAGAGGTATCCCAGGGGTCTTCATTGACCACATATGGTCGTAAGTTAAAATGCACAAAATTACATAATTGTTTACATATGGCCATGAACAATATATCAATATATTAAAAAAAAAAAAAATCTATACCATGCTAGCTTGCATTTCCGGGTGGTGCCATTTACAAAGTTCATCTGTTCGGTGCACTGCAAACATGTTTAATCCAAACCCAAAACTCATATTTAGTGGTCACCCCTATAAGCTTATATTTATATGTATTTTTATATGTATTTTTACATATTTTTTTCAGGGGGTGTCATTGACCACATGTGGTCGTATTTTTAAATGCACAAAATTACATAATTGTTTACATATGGTCATGAACAATATATCAATATATTTAAAAAAAAAAAAAATCTATACCATACCAGTTTGCGTTTCCTGGTGATGTCATTTACCAAGTTTATCTGTTTGGTGCACTGCAAACATGTTTAATCCAAACCCAAAACTCATATTTAGTGGTCACCCCTGTAAGCTTAAATTTATATGTATTTTTTAAAAAAGGAACAGTTATGCTTGCATTAGGAAATGGAATGTTTGTGGCCTCTGCATGCAGAAGCCCCTATGAGTCAAAACAGTGAGGCCACCAGAACGCCAGCATCTCTCTTCCAGAGCAACATTACAGGCCGTAAAATTTGAGTTACTGACTGGATGGAGCATTAGCAGTGTGAATTCCTACCCTGGTCATGTGACAGATCCACATAAATATTGGTCAGTGCACTATGGATCTTTGAATAATGCCCATAAGTTTTTATCATATCACAGAAGAAGGGGGCCATGTAGGACCTCTTTGTCAGGCATGTAATACTAGTCAAAGCTCTTTGTCAGGTAAGCCAGAAAAGAATCTGTTCCTGGCTATTTTAACCACTTAGGGACTGCCCACCCTAAATATAGTGCGGAGGGGCGTCCCGAACAGGCAAGGCAACGTACCCGTGCGTCGCTGCTCCTTTCTGGGTTTAGCGCCCCCCCCCCCCTCGCCGACACCCAATGTGATTATACACAGCAGGAGCCTGTCAGCAAGTCTTGGCCAATGATTCATGGCTGGCACCTGCTGATCGGCTGTGTACAATCACAGCCCAGAGCTCTGTGTTGACAGTCAACACAGAGCTCTGAACAGAGAGAACGATCTCTCTGTTTCTCATCTCTGCAAAGATAAACTTGGTTCATATGGTGTCAAGCGTGTGTGGTGGTAACCAGGTGACGAGTACAAAGACAAGTGTGTCTTGCCTACAGTCAAGCATGGTGGTGGGAGTGTCATGGTCTGGGGCTGCATGAGTGCTGCTGGCACTGGGGAGCTACAGTTCTTTGAGGGAACCATGAATGCCAACATGTAATGAGACATACTGAAGCAGAGCATGATCACCTCTTTTGGGAGACTGGGCCACAGGGCAGTATTCTAACATGATAACAACCCCAAACACACCTCCAAGACGACCACTGCCTTGCTAAAGAAGCTGAGGATAAAGGTGATGGACTGGCAAAGCATGTCTCCAGACCTAAACCCTATTGAGTATCTGTGGGGCATCCTCAAATGGAAGGTGGTGGAGTACAAGGTCTCTAACATCCCCCAGCTCCGTGATGTCATCATGGAGGAGTGGAAGAGGACTCCGGTGGCAACCTGTGAAGCTCTGGTGAACTCCATGCCCAAGAAGGTTAAGGCAATGCTGGAAAATAATGGTGGCCACACAAAATATTGACACTTTGGGCCCAATTTGCACATTTTCACTTAGGGGTGTACTCACGTTTGTTGCCAGCAGTTTAGACATTAATGGATGTGTGTTGAGTTATTTTGAGGGGGACAGCAAATTTATACAAGTTGCACACTCAATACTTTACATTGTAGCAAAGTGTCATTTCTTCAGTGTTGTCACATGAAAAGATATAATAAAATATTTACAAAAATGTGAGCGGTGTACTCGCTTTTGTGAGATACTCTGTATATATATCTATATTTATCTATATATATATATATATATATATATATATATATATATATATCTATATCTAGATATATATATATATATATATATATATATATATATATATATATATATATATATTGCTAATTTAAAGTTTTAAATGTAAAATTAGGGCCAGTACCATTCAACCCATTTCTTCTTAGCCTAAGTGTTTGTGGACCCATTGTTTTTTGCTGTTTTTGCTATTTTTCTCTTGAATGCAATAAAGCTTAGAACACTACACAGCAGTATAATTATGCACCTTTAGTAAACAAGAATGTTATGTTAACAAATTATTTACAGTTTCAGGAATACAATATAAGACATTTAGATTGCTACAAATTTGCATACATTTACATATGCACACACTACTTATCCTTTCCTAGCAAATGCACCAGTCTATACGCCACAGGAATACAGTAAACGTTTCTTAGCTTCTGTTATAGCTGGTCTACCATTTCCATAGCAAACAGGACTTTGCATTCTATAGGAAAATGGGTTCTTGTCTGTTTTCACTCTCTTGTAGTGTTGCTTCTAGAGTTGTCCCTAACCTGCTTTCAGCTTGTGTAGCTGGCCATTTATCTTGGAAATTTGGTAGCCATTCCCACATGTGCGTAGCACATTTAAATTAAGTTCCTACATCATTTTAAATGAGGAACACATTTCTGTCTATAAACTCCAGGCTGCAGCATAGTACCATGAATGTTATAGCTCAAGTATGTCAAAAGGTCAGGCATTTGTTAAATGTTATTAAGATAACAAGAATTAAATTGATTGTAAAGGTAGAAGTTTATTTTATCTTAATGCATTTTATGCATTAAAAAGTCTTCTGTGTGCAGCAGCTCCCCTCAGCCCCCCTAAAACTTTCCTGAGGTCCATCTAGATCCAGCGATGTTTCAGGATGGTCTCGGCTGCCTTGGACACCCCTCCTCATTGGCTGAGACAGCAGTGTGCCAAAATTGCCTCCCACTGTCAATGAAAGTCAGTCAGTCAATGAGAAGAGAAAGGGGGTGGGGCCAGGCCACGGCTCCATGTCTAAATGGACACAGGGAGCTGTGACTTGGCTGGGGTGCCCCCATAGCAAGCTGCTTTATGTGGGGGCGCTCAACAGGAGAGAGGGGCCAGGAGCAGCGAAGAGGAACCCAAAGAGGATCTGGGCTGCTCTGTGCAAAACCAATTGCATAGAGCATGTAAGTATAACATGTTTGTTATTTTTAACTAACTAAAAACGAGACTTTAGTATTACTTTAAACTTGGGTCCAGTGTTTGACAAGAGCTCCTCTACATCAATGGGAACAGCTAAAAATTTGTACTTTTCTAGCATATAGTTCATTTATAGGTAAAGTTGATCCAGGGAATATCCAATTGCCTCTCGGGGGATCAGGAAGGAATTTTGGAGCAAATTGGATCATGCTTTTCAGATTTTTTTGCCTTCTTCTGGATCAACTGTGGGTATAGCATTGTGTATATAAAATTGTATACATTTTTATCCTCTTTTATTGGTTGTTGAACTACATGGACTTGTGTCTTTTTTTTTTTCAACCTGACTAACTATGTAACTATGTATACAGTATACTGTGTGTGTGTGTGTGTATATATATATATATATATATATATATATATATATTTTTTTTTTTTTTTTTTTTTACACCCCCCACGGGGATTTAATTACAAAAGGGGGATTTGGAAATTAAATGAAAAAAGAAGAATAGTCTTCCACTTAAAAAAAAAGTATTTCAAACCTTTTCCTTTTTTTGTTACAGGTTTCTTGACATGCAAGACAATATTCTAAAGGGGCAGAGGAGTCTTTTTTTGTTACAATGATTGTGCTGACTTCATTTCCAAATGGAGTCTCCTATGATTGGCATGTGGAAAAGCTGTGGTAAAGCTTTGGAACACAAGGTACTTTCTGCAATTAATGAAGTAAAAAATGTTTCTCTTTATTTACTTTACCAATTAAGCTGTCCAATGGAGATTCTTCTGACCAGTGTTTAAGGATTGGCAGACGCCTGAGCTCTCTCTGACATAATTGTTTGTTTCACGTTGCATCTTACTATTCACATTGTTAGAACATCTGACGAGATTGTTAAAGAAGTTTACATTTGAACATATTTGTCTTCGTCCAGTTTGATAAGTGAACAAGTCTTGCCGTAATTATGCATGCATTAAAGGAAAGTGCATTTTTTTATGTAGCTGACATGGACGATGATGACGACGCTGGGCTTCTTGATTTTATTGGGTAAGTGTACTGTTTACTATGTAAATATCATTGTTGTAATCTATCTCTGCGTGCCAGTTTACTGTTACTGTTTCCAGTTACCTGAGATAAATAAATTATTTTAATAACATAAAATGAAGGGTTTTTTTCACCAACTATTTAGTTAAAGCTGAAGTTTAATCTGCTTATATTGTATTTTGCCCTCCTTGGTTCTTATGCAGTCCCCCCTTCCCCATTACACGGTAATAACATTTTTAAATAAAACCTCTTCGTTTTCATTACATACTGTATTTTCTGGCGTATAAGACTACTTTTGAACCTCAAAAAAATCCCCCAAAAATGGGGGGTCGTCTTATACGCCGAGTATAATATCTCCAAGGTAACCTAAGTATAAGTATTACCGGTAGATGAAAATTAGGGGGGTCGTCTTATACCCTATTTTTTACCCAGTGATGTCATCACGAGATCTCTCTGCTTCTCCATGCAATATAGGCAGATCATAGCTGGTAAGAGTGCCGGCAGGGTGCTGTACATAGCTTTAGAATACTATAACAACACCCCGCCTCAGTCATTAGCAGTGGACTGGCTTCTGGGAGGAGTTATGGAAATATCAAAATGTTAAAATGTATTGTGTAGCGCTATATCCACCTCCATATTAGTGATCGACCAATATCGCTTTTTTATTGCCAGATACTCTTGTGGAGGGATCTGGGGGTCTAAAAGACCCCAAACCCCTCCTCTGCACTTAAAAGCATTCAAAACGCCAAGTTTGGCTGTTTTGAATGCTGTAATTTTTTTGGACTTGGCACCAAGTACCCGGAAGTCATTTCTGGGCTTTTACATGGACACCCAATCAGAGCTGAATGCGGCTTTGTTTGGGCCTTCTCTTCGGTGGCCGTGCAGGCTGGTTGGACCCGGGCGGGGGGGGGGGGGGGTATGTCCCCTCCCGCTCCTTGTAATGACAGCCGAGCGGCTTCTCAGCCACATCGGTTGTCATTACAAGACAGCCGTCCATCGGCGGTACCGGGGTGATGCCTCTAGCTGCAGGCATTATTCCGGTCCAAGCACTTTCCAAAATATCGGCAATATCGGTAACCTCAGGGGCCGATTCCGATATATCGGGGAAAGTGCAGATCGGCCCTCGATATATCGGCTTTGCCGATAATCGGTCGATCCCTACTCCATATGTGTTATATGCATGTATACAAATATTGCCATACATTAATTGCTAATTGTGCAACGATTAAAAATCATATATATATATATTGATTCATAAAAAAATCAAATATACAAACAGTGCAAAAGTGCTTAACCACTTCCAGAGTGAGTGCAAAGAGGATGTTATGCAGAGGAAATCGATATCTAACATGTCACGCTTTAAAATTGCACATACTCGTAGAATGGCGCCAAACTTCAGTACTTAAAAATCTCCATGGGCAACGCTTTAACATTGTTTACAGGTTTTTACATTTTTTACTGGTCCAACAGGCAGGCTTCTGTCAAAGGCTCATGACCAAAAATGGTTTTCCGACCGACTCCCGATCAGCGTTCTCAGCCAATTGCTGAGAGGGCAGAATGGAGTGTTCTGGTGGGGGGGGGGGGGCATCGCCCTATCGCCCTGTCGCCCTGTCAGAACACAATAGTTCAGCAGGGGAGATCGCTGTACTAAAACCAAATTCATAGTCATGCCAGGTGTGCCTTGGCACACCCTAATCATTTTGTGCGGTGCTGATTTCCCCTACTGCCCGGGCTTCCCCTGTGTTGCCCCCACCCGGCAGTGCTGCTGGCTTCCTTCTCGCTCTCCCCCCAGCTGCTGCGGGGTATGGGGGGAAAGGGGCTAGTAAATATGTAATTTACCAGCCCCTTCCTTTTCGAAATGAACACAGCGAACACACTCACTTACTGTGTCCATTCATAACTCAAGCGTAGCAAACTGTGTTTTCTATGCTTCAGTTTGTGAATGAACAGGAAGCGGCTCAGCACAGAGCACTTCCCATTTATTCACTGTCCCTTGCACAGGGCAGAGACAAGGTAATCAAGCACCTAGGGCAGTGATGGCGAACCTTGGCACCCCAGATGTTTTGGAACTATATTTCCCATGATGCTCAACTACACTGCAGAGTGCATAAGCATCATGACAAATGTAGTTCCAAAACATCTGGGGTGCCAAGGTTCACCTTTATTGGCCTGGGGCAAAGATACTAATCTGCACCTCCCCCCCCCTTCCCTTAGGGTTAGAGTTAGCAGGGATGTCGCTATTACTACTCCTGTCAGCCTTGTAACAGAAGCATCTGGCACAGGGTGCCCCCATTCCTGCAATAAACCATTGCACCCAGGGCAACTGCCCCTCCTGCCAACAACTTGTCTCGGCCCTGAGGCTGCAGAGAAAGGCATGTGTGTTTGAGCTTTAGGGTGAACACTCTAATGCAATAGGCTGCGCATACCTATGACCAGA
This sequence comes from Pelophylax lessonae, assembly GCF_965119305.1. Lineage (NCBI taxonomy): Eukaryota > Metazoa > Chordata > Amphibia > Anura > Ranidae > Pelophylax > Pelophylax lessonae. The sequence goes on along the minus strand of NC_138770.1, from coordinate 629,263,346 downwards.
CTGTTAGTACAGCAGCTCTGAGCCGAGCTGACTACAGGTGTGTACCAGGCTTTACTGTGGAGGACAAAATCTTTGCTCCTGAGTTTATGGCTGCAGACATTACAAGTTACATTCTTGGACTTTTCATAAATTTTACATTGCAGATTATACATCTTCAAAAATTGGTAGTTCTCGTTTGCAGCAGTGGGATTGAGGCTCATTGTTATATGTAAAATAAATGGGAACTCTAGCAAGACAGTTTTGATACTCGTCCTGAAATGTTATAAGAAGTTTGTGGACAATTCAGCCCACCAGCATTCCCCGAAAGCTGAAAAATGACAGTTAATCCTTTGTATAATTAAATGTGTTTTTAAATACGTGCAAATCTTTTTTTTTTTTAAGGGACGCTCAGGCATTGAATTATTATCTACATGGATCGGGAGATAAATCTGTAAGTTTTTTCCTGTGCACATCAAATAAAAAGGAATGACATCTTTATTTTTAGATCTTTTGGCTGTGGTGTGTGTGTTTTTCTTGTGCCAGAAATATTCTATGGGATTTTTGCTAGCTTTGATTTTGATCCCAAACATTACTAGGTATAAAGGCAGAGGGCAGAGGTTAAAGTGTTACTAAACACAGAACCCCGCATTCACTATATCTGGTCTCCCACAGTACACAGATTATGGAACTGCAATTTTTTTTAGTAATCATAAACTGCTAAATAACTTTTCTCATCAGCAGTATATAGCAGCCTTGTGACTTGTACCAGTTCATAGTAAAGCTTGTAGGAGGAGTTTTCATTCTCCCCTTATCCTCTGTCTGAACATGTCAGGACTGTGCTGATTGGCCCTTTGCTGATCACATGCACTCTCCCAAGAAAAAAAAAACAACCCTCTAACAATACACACAAAACTGAGCATGTGCAGCCTGACTACAAAGGCCCTGTTCTATCATGAGATGGGTTGGAGTCAGAGAAAGAAGGGGAGGATCAGAGAGACAGGATCACACAGCCTTTATACACAATGCGCAGGATTCACCCCTTAGGTTCAACAGTGAGTACAACAAGCATACTTTACTGCATATACATCATGCTTTACTGCGCTTGGGTATAACATAAATCATTTGTGGAGATTTTGAGTTATTTGAATATCTTTGTGATCTGAAAAAGATTTGTTTAGGCTAACTTTATGCTACATGCTTTCCATGTGCTGTGGCATAAGGGAACAACTACAAGTCCCATCAAGTAACTGTCAGTCTTATTATCATGCCTCTGAGAGTCATGCATGTACAGTGAGGGGAAAAAAGTATTTGATCCCCTGGTGATTTTGTATGTTTGTCCATTGACAAAGAAATGATCAGTCTAGTTTTAATGGTAGGTGTATTTCAACAGTTAGAGACAGAATAACAACAAAAAAATCCAGAAAAACGCATTTAAAAAAGGTTATAAATTGATTTACATTATAATGAGTGAAATAAGTATTTGGCCCCTTCGCAAAACATGACATAGTACTTGATGGCAAAACTCTTGTTGGCAATCACAGAGGTCAGACGTTTCCTGTAGTTGGCCACCAGGTTTGTACACATCTCAGGAGGGATTGCTTCTGTGGACAGGTGTCTTTTATACAGGTAACAAGCCTAGATTAGGAGCACTCGCTTTAAGAGAGTGCTCCTAATCTCAGCTTGTTATCTGTATAGAAGACACCTGGGAGCTAGAAATCTTGCTGATTGATAGGGGATCTAATACTTATTTTACTCATTAAAATGGAAATCAATTTATAACTTTTTTGAAATGCGTTTTATTTATTTATTTATTTATTTTGTTATTCTGTCTCTCACTGTTAAAATAAACCTACCATTAAAATTATAGACTAATAATTTCTTTGTCAGTGGGAAAACATACAAAATCAGCAGGGGATCAAATACTTTTTTCCCTCTCTGTAGTTATTAAAGAAAGAAGTCAAAAGTTTATTAAAGTTAAAGTTATTAAAGTTAAAGTTATTAAAGAAAGAAGTCAAAAGAAGTCAAAAGTACACATGACATTATACACATTTTTTTGAGCTTCATGAAACCTGCCATCTACAGTTCTGGCAGTGGTAATTTTTATAATTGTAACGAGTAACTATGCAGCACAAAAAAAAAAAATTCAGAGTAGAAGTATTGAAATCATCGAAAAAATGTAAAAGTGGAAGTAGGAGAAAAAAATTCTACTCTAGGAAAGTACAGATACCGCCTTTCGGTACTTAAGTACAGTAGTGAAGTAGTTCTACTTCGTTACTATACATCTCTGGAAACAGACAGGCGGCCCATTTCCATCTATCTGTCCCACAGAGATCAGCAGGCTGTGTCTGTGTCTGCTCTGCATAGCAGGACGGACATGGATCTGTCATCCGCCTGCTCAGCGTGGGTCAGCAGAGATTTCCCCTGCTGAGCAGGCGGATCCGCATGATGGCGTGGCCTTAAACAGGAGCCTTAAGCAACTTTAGTGCTTCTGTTATTTTATTATTTCTTCACATTGTCTGCAGCTAAAAGGTCAGTGGGGATTTATTAAGATTTTTTTACTGTTAATTAAAAATATGGAAATACTTGGCTGTCCATAACCTGTCCATAAATTAAATGGCGAGGAGACATTGAAATAGTTTTCCAAAAGGTTCCTGTCAAAGTTATGGGACAAGTTTTATCCTGCAACCAACTTTTTTTTACTCCCTTTCACTTGAAAGGTGTTATTTTAAAACAAGCCTGTACTTAAGGAATACGTAGGCATCTATTACTGACTTCTCCCACCAAAATTCTGGTTGTTTGGCTATCATCCTGATCTAATGGCTTTCTTCTTGTGTCACTGACCTTACGGAGTATTCAAATCAGTTCGGACTCTCCTTTGATTTCACTTGCTGCATACTTGTTCTGTGAAATATTGTATTGAACTCACAGCCAGCAAGGTAACTAACATTTGCAGACAGAGATCAGCAATGTCAGCCTACATATACCTCTCCACTATACTTGTAGAACATGGTGTTTTTAGGTTGACAAGTGACCAATGGAAAAAAATAATCTGCCCAAAAAGAAGCTCATGTACTTTTTTGAGCGTTGGGTGTTTTGCTTAAGACGTCAAAACGCTCAGATGTTAACAGGGGCCATTGAAATGAATAGGATTTGTCTTGTTGGGCGTTTTTTGAGCTGATCCTAGAGCAGAAAAACGCCCCAAAACGCCTACATGTGAACTTAGCCTAAATGCTTCTTGTGCTTTAACTTTTAAATTTGAAAAATGTTTTTAAATATTTTACCCTAAATTAATTGTTCTTTGTTTTACTTAACAGGATGCTGATGAATTAACGGATGCAGATTTTTCAGCTTCAAATTCAAACTCTATTTTTGCCAATGCTAATGTAAGTATAAATGAGACCAAACAAAATGAGGATATCGTCTTAAACAATGATCAGAAATAAGAAGCTATATTTAAATAAAATCTATAGCCTTTTTTTTTTTTTTTTACATCTCTGCAACATATGTGCATTTCCCTGTGTTATATTCCTTTAAAACCCCTGCAGGTACAGAAAAATTCCTTTTGATTTGTCAGAAATGCACTCTACTGGTAAAGCATTACTAAACCCACAACAGTAAAATCAATCTGTATATGCAGTAAAGCATGCTTGTTATACTCACTGTGGAACCTAAGGGGTTAATCCTCTGCATTGTGTAAAAAGGCTGTTTAATTCTGTCTTCTCTGGTCCTCCCCTTCTTCCACTGTCCCGAATGTATCTGCTGATAGAACAGAGTCTTGGGGGAAGGCTGCACATGCTCAGTTTGGAGTGTATTGCTAGAGAGTTTTTTTTTTTCTTGGGAGAGTGCATGTGATCAGCACAGGGCCAATCAGCACTGTCCAGACAGAGGGTCAGGTAGACGCGTCGCCAGGCGATACTAGAAACCAGTGTGGCAGGCCAGGCAGGAGAGGGGAAGCATATTAGACAGTGGACGGACACTCTGGGCTAATAACAGTAAATCATCCACACGAGACTCGGGGCTTTTTGCGGGCACACTCAGGGCTATAGCCCCGGTCAGCCCCCCCCCCTGCCGAGGCCACCGGGGTCAGGGGTCATGCAGCCTCATTGGACAATCAGAGGAGAATGAAAACTCCTCCTTCAAGAATATAAAACTCCTCCAATACTGATAGAAGTCACAAGACTGCTATATACTGCTGATGAGAAAAGGTATTTAGCAGTTTATATTTACTAAAATAATTTCCATGTTCTATGTACTGTGGGAGACCAGATATAGTGAATACAGGCTCCTGGGTTCAGTAACACTTTAAGTTCTTTTGTGGTGGTGTGTGGTGTCAGCCCTAATCAAATGTCTTTTGCTGAACTACTCAAACTCTTCCACTCTCCTATCTCTATAACAGACATTAATTATTCTGTAGTCCTAGATAAGAAAGTCAGAGTCAGTTCATGGCCATGCACATACAGTCAGTACAAACACACCCAGTTAGGCTCCATTCAAACTTGTACGGTTCCAAAGTTGCACCGACTTTGCATAAAAGTGCAACTTTGACGCCACTTTGAATGGGTGTGACTTGGATACGACTTTGGCTTTGACCAGTGATAATGGACAACTGTTGCACAACTGTTGCATTGCATAACATTCAGGTATGACTTTCATACAAGTTTTAAAGGTTAACATTAAAGTCTATGGCCCTCAAGTTGCATGAAAGTCGGATCAAATTAGTGCATGAACTACTTTGAAGTCGCTGCAATTTGAGGAATCACATGGGAACGTGGCACACTTTTTGATGCTATTCTGGTGTCAACCAGCCACCCGCACACAGGGCAAAAACACAGACAGAGCAAACATGGAGTGGACAACACATGATGCTTACATAGTGGAATTTCTATTTATGCTCTTAACAAAGCACTTACAGCCTTCATGCTTGAGGAGCGCTGATGTGTACATATGGGAGGTTTCTCCATTGCATGTCAGATAGAAGGTGATTAGTGTCTAGAGAGCTATGGTGGTTTGGTTGGTACACAAAGACAATCCTTGGACAAACTTGCAGCATTAATCCTTTGCATATATAAATGGAGGATATGAAAATCTTTAAGGATATAGCTACATTTATTTCTCTTAAATATGGAGGATCCTTTTGGCAAAATATATTGAAATGAAACCACTCAGGATTTGTCTTTTGCTCCATGGAAATAAAATTCACATATTATTAGAATGACTATTCCTAGAAGCAATGCTTTATATATAAATCCATGATAGGCTAGTTCATAAGCAGGACATTGAAGCGGGGGGTGTACATTATGAGTTGCTGGTTGCTATGATCAGAACTTGCACTCTTCCCTCTAAAACGTTTTTTAAAAAATTTGATTTATTTTAACAAGCAATTGAAAAATTTGTGTTCATTATGGATATCTTTATATGAACCCCAGAAAACACACCCCCTGATGAAACTCTTTCATTTTTTTTTTTTTTTTTTGCTGCACTCTTTTTAACCTTCTACATGCTTTTTCCTCAGCTTGCTGATGCTAAATCATCTGCTAAAACTGCACGCAGCCCAGAGGAAGAAGAATCCAAAGATGGAATGGAAATGTCTACTAACATTCAGTACTTTGAAGGCGATCTTGAACCATCCCCTATGCCAGACCTCACTGAGGACATCTTACAAAAGTCATTGCAGGAGGCCAACATCACAGAACAGATTTTGGCAGAAGAGGCTTACTTGGATGCCAGCATAGAATCTGGCCAACAGTTTTCTAATGTTCCATTTCACGCTCATTCATCAGCATCGTTTACTCATACCAACACTGACCCTAGTTACTCAGGCCAAACATTACATCCCCTAGGAGTGACCCATGTGCCTGTAGTTCAACAGCAGTTAGGTGCATCATTTGCAGGAAACACCGTAGGTGTGCAGCATGGTTTTATGCAACATGTTGGAATTATTCCTGGCCAGCAGATGCCAAATAGTGGACATGGCAGTTCTGGGCAGATCCATGTAATTGGTTCCATTAATAGTCAATCTCCAGTGATGACTATAAACAATCTTGATGGTTCCCAGATTATACTCAAAGGTGGCCAACAAGTACCTCCCAATGCTGGTGGGGGGCTTGTAATACAAAGACAGACACCAAATGGCAATGCTGTTTTTGGAAGTCCAAACACGAGTCCAGCAGGACAACCATTCAATAGTGGCAATTTTCAAGCATCTTTACCTGTTCATAATATTATTATTCACAGAGGACCAGCACCAAATTCTAACAAAGCTCACATAAATATTCAGCCTAAACCAATGCAAGTAGGACAGCAGGGACATTACAGTGTTAGTCATGTAGGAGTACAACATCATCATGGGCATCAAGGTATCCCGTTCGTCACAGCATCCCAGAGTTCCTCTATGAGTCAACAAATGCCAGCAAACCAGCAATGTTCTCGTAAACCATCCAGTCAGCAGCCAGGGGGTGGTAGCATTGTCATTCATTCTCCAGTTGGTCAACAACACTGTCATCCAAACCAATTTATCATTCCCGCTGGCCTTTCACTAAATAATAATTCAATGCAGCAAATCCAGGCCATTAACCATCAACTTGCACAGACACAGCAATCCCATCTGGGTTCTCAACAGGTTCCTCCCGAACACATGTTGATGAGCAGAAACTCAACAGGTATGGTTAGGGCTTGTCAGCAGTACCCAGGGCAAATGTTACATAGTCCGGGTACAGCTGTGCAAATTGTTCCTGGACAGTCATTTACAAGTTCTGGAGGTCAAGTCATTTTGAACCATGGACCATCTCAAAGTGTGGGAGGGCAGATGGCGCAGCTGTCTCCTACACTACTGCATTTGTCTCCTGGTCAAAGCACCACTATTCTAGGAAGATCAGGCATCTCATCAACGCCAACTAGTTGCTCAAATATGTCATCTGGAAACCGCTTCACCATTGTAAGTTCTGGAGCCGGACTTCAGCGAACTGGAGTAGGATTTCCACGAGGAACGGACAGTTACATAACAGAGCAGGAACAGAACAGAGCACAAACTGCAATGAATGAAACCCATCTTCAGTCCTCCAATTCTAAAACCAGCAGCAGTTTAAGTCCCAAAACAGCTTCTCAGCAGGCATTTTCTCTTAACCAGGTAAGGCATAGTGAAGCTCTGTGTTATCATTCTAAGGTGTTTTTAGTTTAAAATAATTTTAGAGTGATCCATAAAAAATATGTTAAATTTCTCTTTGATTGGGGGTTCCTCCCCGTTGTAAGATAGATTTTTCACCTTCCACAGCCCCCAAGCAATAAACAGTGTTTGTGTTTGAAATGTTTGGAGGACTGCAAATACAATGTTTCCCATATGTTATGATCATTTTCTTGTTCAATATTTTTATTATAGAAATTAAGTACTGTATACAAATATGTGTAGACAGTTTATCTATAATAGATAACAAGTTGAGTAGATGTTGTATCCAGATAAACATACACTATATTGTCAAAAGTATTGGAACGCCTACCTTTCACGCACATGAACTTTAATGGCATCCCATTCTTAGTCCATAGGGTTCAATATTGAGTTGGCCCACCCTTTGCAGCTATAACAGCTTTAACTCTTCTGGGAAGGCTGTCCACAAGGTTTAGCAGTGTGTCTATGGGAATATTTGACCATTGTTCCTGAAGCGCATTTGTGAAGTCAGGCACTGATATTGGACAAGAAAGCCTGGCTCTCAGTCTCCGCTCTAACTGATCCCAAAGGTGTTCTATCAGGTTAAAGTCAGGACTCTGTGCAGGCCAGTCAAATTCCTCCACCCAAAACCTCGCTCATCCATGCCTTTATGGACCTTGCTTTGTGCACTGGTGCGCAGTCATGTTGGAACACAAAGGGCCATCCCCAAATTGTTCTCACAAAGTTAGGAGTATGAAATTGTCCAAAATGTCTTGGTATGCTGACACCTTAAGAGATCCCTTCACTGGAACGAAGGGGCCAAGCCCAACCCCTGAAAAACAACCCCACATCAAATTCCCCTCTCCAACAAATGGTTTGGACCAGTGCACAAAGCAAGGTCCATAAAGACATAGAAGAGCGAGTTTGGGGTGGAGGAACCTGACTGACCTCAACCCGATAGAACACCTTTGGGATGAATTAGAGAGGAGACTGTGAGCCAGGCATTTTCATCCAACATCAGTGCCTGAACTCACAAATGCTCTTCTATAAGAATGGTCAAACATTCCCATAGACACACTCCTAAACCTTGTGGACAGCCTTCCCAGAAGAGTTAAAGCTGTTATAGCTGCAAGGGGGGGCAACTATATATCAAAAGCTACGGACTAAGACTGGGATGCCATTAAAGTTCATGCGCATGTAAAGCCAGGCATCCCAATACTTTTGAAAATATAGTGTAAGTGTCCTAGAGGTACAATACATTCATCAAAAGAGCAGAAAGTGGACCAGAGAAAGAACCAGCTATAGAAAAGAGTAAAGTAGGTAAAGGAGGAAGAACTAGGTTGGTAAAATGGGTCTGGCCAGGGAGAACTCGCAGCAACAGGGCCACAAAGAGATGTAAAGTGGACATGTCTATTAAAGTTCCAGAAGGTGACCGCCAAAGTCGCAGGCAAGAAAAAGATCCCTTTATAAATTTTTTGTACTGTGTTGTTTGGCCATCAGTTTCTGATTGATCAGTATCAATTGCAATCTAGATTTAACCTCTGTAATATGAATAGTGTCGGTGAGCCATGCCGTTGCTACCGCTTTTCTTCAGCCGCCAAAACTTTCATCATAGGTGTAAACATTTAGTGATATTTGAATGTTTCAGCTTGAAAAGTGTTTTAAATGGGTTCATGGGAAATGTTTGTTGAGTACATATTCTTTCATACACTTGAGTTCAAGCATTTTAAACAATGGCGGAAGATCCACCATAGGTGCAAAAATGAGCGCACTTCAGAACAGACTTGGAAACATATAGCAGGGGTGTCAAGATATATTCCTCCCAAGCGTTAGGGTACTATGTACCATCTCATTATTATAAGTTGCGTGAGCAGGATTTCGTGGTATCCCAAATTTGAGCCCGCTCATCATGTTTCAAAGCCTTGCCCAAGTCTGCTTACTACTTCTGCACATACTGTATGTAAGAGGAGAGGGGGAGTATTTAGACAGCAGTGTACTATATAGTAGTGAGATCATCCCAGGTGAGTGAGACTTATTTTTGCATTTAGATTGAAAGGGTGTAAAATCTAACTTCTCACCGGAAAGATGTATTGTGATGGAAACGTAGTGTTGAACACCTGGAAATCTCAGTGTTAGATAACTGATATTGTTCCTCTAGGTTTGGAAAGGATTTTATATCTCTCAGGGTTAGCAGATGGAGAAATGTAGTTACTCCTGAGGTTATCCAATTTCTAAAAGAATTAGGCGACCAAAACCAGGAGAAAATGAGGGGTTATGTATAATGGATAGGAGGGTTAAATGCGGTAAGAGAAGACCTCCTGAGCATGGTCATCCCAAATCCAAGGAAAATGTCTGCTAGAGGGATTGGATATGGGTTATTTGTCTTTGGTAAGACGTCAGAGGAGGTCATGAATAGATAGAGGAGCGCAGTCTTCAGCTTTCAGATTGCCCCAGAACAGGGTTTGAGTCATAGCGTAGTATTTAGATGTCTGTGCCATTTCATCTGCTTTATAGTATCTTAAAAAGTTTTGAATGCCTAAGTCCCCATTAAGTCTGATCTGGAACATAATATGCTTGGGGATTCTCAGTCATGCGATTGAGCCACATTAAGTGCATAACCTGGTTTTGGATAATACAAAAGATAAGTGGAGGAAGAGGGATTGGTAGCACCCAATGTAAGTACTGTAGCCTAGATAGGTACGTCATTATGCTGCCGGCCATGACAATGTGTATGAGGACAAGGTAGGTAGAAGGAGCTTGAGCTTTTGTAGGAGGTCAGGGTAGTTGGCAGCATAGAACTTGGAGAAGGAATCCAATGGAATGGTATTTTTAGGTAATGCCACAATGCTAGATTGCAAAAGCAGGTGGCATTGTGGGTACCATATGGAATTTTTCTCTTCTGTCCTTATACAAATTTGGCATTAGTGAGAAGAGGAACACTCATCTGTTTATGAATCTGTTTCTTTCTTTGTCCTTGGAAATTCCAATAAACATTGTCAATCATGATTTAGCCCTGGTCCTGGTTCACAAGTTCACAAGTCGCATGGCAAATCACGCCCCATTAACGGCAATTGAACCATTGTAATCGACTTAGGAAAAGGTTCCTGCACTACTTTGGTGCAACTTCAACATGACTTGCTTGACATCTGTTAGGTCGTATGCAAGACGCAAGAAAGTCACGCAGGGATGTCTGATTAAAGGTCGCGGCAATGTGAACGATCTTTTACTGTAATAGTCTGCAATGTTACATAATCGCTTGTCATTTACTGGCAGGTTTATAAGCAGAAATTTGAGGTTTTGTTCTTGTGTGCACCTTTTCCTTGTCCTCAGCATATGGGAATGTCTGAACACCAAATAAGAATGTAAAAAATGAAATTTGCATTTGTAATTTAAATGGAAAGAAATAGATAAATATAAAGTAAGAGATCTTACATGCATGTTTTTGATGTGTTTTCTTTTCTTGCAGACTGCAAAAATACTCTCCAGTCCCCTCTCTCCAGTTTCATCACTGAAAAACCAGGAGAGACAATGTCACGCACACATTGCTTCACTGACAGGTACCTTTATTGGTGTATGGTATTATCTTGATGGATAGATAGCAGTGGGTAAGGATTGCTCTCATTAAAAGTGGAAGCCGGGCAGATATAAAAGACACACATTAATAAAAGTTTTGTATTTATGAATGAATCGTTAAATGCATTTTCAAAATGCAACTAGCAATAGTACTTACATTTTAAAGCGGTTCATCAGCAGTTATATACAGGAATGTAGCAAACAGCACACCTTCTTTGCATAGGAGGTTTGTTTAATAGATCTACGCTGTATATACCAGTAATATTCTAGCGGGGACACAAGCAGCAATATATACATTAACCACTTTAAGACTTTAATGACCAGGCCCTATTTTGCGATTCGGCACTGCATTACTTTAATTGCGTGGTTGTGCGACGCTGTACCTAAATAAAATTGGTGTCCTTTTTTTCCCACAAATAGTGCTTTCTTTTGGTGGTATTTGATCACCTGTGCAAATTTTTTTTTTTTTTTGCGCTATAAACAAGAAAAGAGCGACAATTTAAAAAAAAAAAAAAAAAACAATATTTTTCACATTCTGCTATATGATGTTATCAAAAAAAAATTAAAAATCAAAATTTTTGTAACATTTTAGGCCAATTTGTTTTCTGCTACATATTTTTGGTAAAAAAATTTGCAATAAGCGTATTTTTGTTTGGTTTGCGCAAAAGTTATCGCGTCTACTAACTACGGGGAAAGATTTGTCATTTTTATTGTTTTTTTTACTAGTAATGGTGGCGATCTGAGATTTTTTCTGAGAGCAGATCCCCTAAGTGACATTTTTGACACTTTTGGGGGTGCCAGTGACATTGCTACAGTAATCAGTGCAAAAAATATAGACTGTTACTGTAATAATGACACTGGCAGGGAAGGGGTTAACAGTATAGGTGATCAAGGGGTTAAATGTGACCCTAGGGGAGTGATCCTAACTGTGGAGGGGGGGGGGGCGAGGCTTCTGAGATGACCATAGAGACATGTGATCCTATATAGAAGGATCACATGAGCTCTGTGATCATTTCAGGGATAAGGACAGTCAGCTGTGTTTACAACAACCGACCGTCCTTCTCTCACAGCGGGGAGCGATCACGGGTGTCAGGCAGCAATCGGAGCCGCCTGACACACGCATCGGCTCCCCCGCTGCCGAGTGGGGGGCGGGAGCGCACCGCCGGTGGCGCGCTTTTCCCCCCTACCTTCCCGTGTGCGACTGACGTAGCTCTACGTCGGTTTGCCCAGGAGAGCCACCCTGCCGCAGTAAATAGGCAGCGGGGGGTCGGGAAGTGGTTAAAATAAAAAGGTATTTTAATTGCTGTCCTGTTTGGGGGATTTCTCCTTTTGACAATAATACATTCTCAGCCTTACCCTGTGCAGAGATTTTCCAGCTTGTTGGACAACAATCTAGGTGGCAGCAGAGTGGACATCAGTGGGTAGAAGCCACCACGTTTTAACAGAAACACGCACTGATCACAGCATCTGCTGTAGCATTTAAAATAAATGTCTGTATCATTTGCTGCCACGGTCAGTCAAGATTGTAACAGAGTTTTCTATATAGTAGCTTTCTACAAGCATGCATTAAGTGCTTTCGTTAGAGAATTTAGAGAATCAGCTTAACAATTTAAAATAACATTTTTATGTCTCTACCACAGGCATAATATTTAAATCTGACTGTTTTCACCCCTGACGTGGGAATTTTGGAGGAATGGGGGTGGCACTAATGTAACACGATTTCCTCATTTTCCACACTAATTCATCAAACCCATTATTGTCACACTCCTCAGTTTATGCATCTGTTAAATATGTCTGTTTTACTGAACTAGGGCAAGTGAGCTTAAGCACTGAGCTGTGTCTTTTCCCCCCACCCCCCAAGAGGTTTACCCCTGCCCGGTAACTAGACCCTTTAGCCTGAGAGTGTTTCAAGTAATTGTGTAATGTTAAATTCTTTCATGGTATTTTGAATAATTACTATCTGTGCAGTGTTCACAGTACACAGCTCCTGCTTTCCTCTATGCAGATGGAAATGTAATAAATGGCTGACAATTTTTCACTACTGATTGCAGAGCAATGGCAGCATGAATGCAAAAAAGAAAAATGATTTCTGCACCCCTTCAAAATATTCAACAGGACTGTGAGCTGGCTTGACATGCTATAAAATTACTTTAAATATGTGAATGATTTACCTTTTTTTGCAGAGCCTAACTCTGGAAGTAAACAAATACAACATCATTTATCGCAGCTACAGAATGTTAAGGTAAGATTTGATGTAGTGCGTGTGGACTTTTTTGTATGCATTTTAATATATTTTCCAAATATGTAAAGTAAACCTGTGACTATCCTTGGCAATTCGGATTGAGAGGATGCATCAACAGAGATGACCAATGATGAAAACTTCACATTTTAGCAATCAGTCAATCCAGACGAAGTTATATGGGAAACCTTTCTTGTAAAAAAATGGATTTTGCCCCTTTTCCTGAACTTGGTCTTTCAATGTAATGTGTGGCCTGATAGGCCAAAAGGGAGGCTCAGGAGCTTGAAGAAGCCGTAAAATGTTCATGAAAATGTTTTCATTTTTTTTTTCCCAAAGGGCAAACACACGATAAACTTGAGGAAACTTGATGTCTGATCAAAAGTTCAACAATAATAAAAAAAAAAAAAAAGAAAGTAAAGGAGTATAATTGTCTCTTAATGTGACACAAAAGCTTATAAAAAAAAAAAAGTATTTGATTCCCTGCTGATTTTGTACGTTTGCCCACTGGCAAAGAAATGATAAGTCTATAATTTTAATGGTAGGTTTATTTTAACAGTGAGAGACAGAATAACAACAAAAAAATCCAGAAAAACACATTTCTAAAAAGTTATAAATTTGGCGGCCACGGCGGCTGCCAACTAACTGTAGGCAAAGGGGAGGTACCCAGGACTGGCTCTATCATGGGTCCCGCTATGCTGCCTAAGAGGGGAAGGGGGGAGGGGGTTGAGCACCGCCAGATTACACAGAGCAGGGATCTCCCGCTTACCCGGCCCGGTCGATGTCATAAGAAAACCTGCCTCCTGGACCGGCTCCTATGATAGACAGCACACTGGTGACCTCTATCATAGGAGCCATTCCAGGAGTCAGGACTTCGTATGACAGAGTAAGGTAAGCAGGAGATACCTGCTCTTTGTAATCCGACGGCTCTCCTCTTTCTGCATTGCAGGCTACCTTGGATGGGCACTGGTAAGGCTGCCTTAATGGGCACTGATCAGGCTGCATTGATGGGCACTGGTGACTCTGCGCTGATGGGCGCTGATCAGGCTGCATTGATGAGCACTGCTAGGTAGGTTTTTTTTAAAAGTGAGAGACAGAATAACAGCAAAAAAATACAGAAAAACACATTTCAAACTTGGTGGCAAAACTCTTGTTAGCAATCACAGAGGTCAGATGTTTCTTGTAGTTGGCCACCAGGTTTGCCCACATCTCAGGAGGGATTTTGTCCCACTTCTCCTTGCAGATCTTCTCCAAGTCATTAGGTTTTCAAGGTTGACCTTTGATAACTCGACACTTCAGCTCCCTCCACATATTTTCTGTGGGATTAAGATCTGGGGACTGGCTAGGCCACTCCAGGACCCTAATGTGCTTTTTCTTGAGCCACTTCTTTGTTGTCTTGGCCGTGTGTTTTGGGTCATTGTCATGCTGGAATGACCATCCACGATCCATTTTCAATGCCCAAGCTGAGGGAAGGAAATTCTCACCCTAGATTTGACGGTACATAGCCATGCCCATTGTTGCTTTATTGTAAGGAAGTTGTCCTGTTCCCTTAACAGAAAAAAACCCCCAAAGCATGTTTCCACCTCCATGTTTGATGGTGGGGATGGTGTTCTTGGGGTCATAGGCAGCATTCCTCCTCCTCCAAACATGATGAGTTGAGTTGATGCCAAAAAGCTTGATTTTGGTCTCATCTGACCTGGGCAGGGGGCAGGGTGGCAATTGCCCCCCAGGCCGTCCTAACTTAGATTCAAAATGGCTGGCGGCTGCTGCCAGTTGACAATTTTTTTTGTGGAGGAAGGAAGTCGGGCCAGGGGCATGGCCACAGCGGCCACCAACTAACTGTAGACAGAGGGCGGGTGCCCAGGACTGGCTCTACTATGGGTCCCGCTTGGCTGCCTAGGAGGGGAAGGGGGGTGAGCGCCACCGGATTACATAGAGCAGGGATCTCCCGCTTACCTGGCCTGGCCGCTGTCATAAGAAATCCTGCCTCCTGGACCGGCTCCTGTGATAGACAGCACACTGGTGACCTCTATCATAGTATGACAGCGGCCGCGCCAGGTAAGCAGGAGATACCCACTCTGTATAATCAGGCGGCTCTCCCCTCTCTGCTTTGCAGGCTGCATTGAAAGGGCATTGGTAAGGCTGCCATTGTCCATGAAATGCTGTTTTCCAGATCTCTATTCCACTCAACCCTAAACCATGCCTATTTGGGAATATTAGATGACCTCCAATTATCAGCATTTACTAGAGAAACAGTGGCTAGAGCCCTTTCCAAGCCCAGGGATTTATTTTACAGCATTGGAAATCACCTGATTCCCCTTCCCATAAAGAATGATTACAATGTATGGGAAAAACTTCCAGGTTGGAGAAGTATATATAACAACACAGAGGATGTCCCCATAATAAGGATAACCTTTGGGGCCCATGGTTGGACACCTGAGCCTGAGCCTGCTTGACCTAGTCTTGGACAGACTCCTGATAGGTTAATGTATACCCCTTTGGTGATTGGTTTTAGATGAGTGGCTGAATAACTAAAGAAGTTACTTATGCTGCATAATGCCTTTCATTCACTGTGCTGCTGGTATGGTTTATGATCAACTTAGTGGTCTTTTCTAAGATATGCCCAGTTTGTATCATTGACCGATTTTGACTCTGTATATGGAAGCTTTAGCTATGGATGTTGATCTGTTCTGGAATTCCTGTATTTTTCTTCCTTCTTTTCAAAAAACTTTTCTTGATTTAAAAAAAAAAAAAGTATAAAGGAAAGGAGAAAAGGAACCACAATATGCCGTGAATGGGATTAACAAGAAATCATAAGGTTATGCGCATTCATATATATACCAGAGACTGTGCCTATTTACTGTATACAGTTGTGCTACGTTCCTGAGGCTAATCGTGATGTTGAAACAATAGATCTAGGACAATTAGATTAGAGATGGGTGTTTTCAGTACTGCAGATATGATGTCATTTGCATTAAAATAAAAAGTTTAAAATTTAAAATTTTTCTTTATTAGGTTGAAGGGCATCACAGAGGACTGAAGAGGATGTCCAACAAACAACTCACAAAAGAAACTCTGTAAGTTTACACTGGGGGGGGGGGGGGGGGGTTATGATGTTAGTTGCATAGCCAGGCAATGCAAAACAGGAGCAGTGAGATAGATTTGAGACTTGAGACAGATTTCTAATAGTTAGGCAGCTTTATTCATAAATTCCCCAGCTCAGCTCTGCACCAGAATCAAACCTACCCCTGATGACCCTCTATTGTGCATCTGTTTGGAGTGAAAATCTGTCGCATATTCAGTGGTTAACCTGATGCAGATCTATGCAAAAATGTTGCAGTTGGCTGCCCAGGATGAGAGGTGCATCAATTGTAAATACACATAAAAACAAGCGTTCTGATTTGCTGTACATTTGTTGCTAATTTGCTTAAAACATTTCTAATTGTATGTTCTGTGGGCTTCAAACTGCTAAACCTAACACGTTTTCTTTATTCCTCTAGAATTCTTCAGCAGGTGCATAGAGACCAAGAACATGCTCTGGACCCCAATAAGAGCCCATTCCAGTCGCTGGGTGATGCTGTCCAGAGGCTTCTCCCATACCATGTGTTTCAGGGATCACTGCCCGCCAATGACGAAATGCAGAAAGGTGAAACAACATTATATATAGGAAGGCTTTCTGCAAAATTATTGGTGGTATTTTACTCCATTGCCCAATAGCATTAATGAAGGTGACACAGATGTTAGCTCCTAGATTCCAATTCATGCTTTAAGTGTTTAGCTTGGTTAAGTTCTAGGCTTTGTGCAGGCCAGTCAAACTCTCCCATATCACCAAATGGCTCTAGCAGGGCAGAAGTCTGATAAATTGATTTGTATTATTATATTATTATTATACAGGATTTATATAGCGTCAACAGTTTGTGCAGCGCTTTACAATTTGTAAGTGAGACATTCTATGATAGTGCTATCAGCCAATTTTTGGTTGATTTACTAAAACTGGAGAATGCAAAATCTGGTGCAGCCCTGCATAGAAAACAATCAGCTTCCAAGTTCTTTTTTTTGTCAAAGCTTTATTAAACAAGCTGAAGTTAGAAGCTGATTGGCTACCATTCCCAGCTGCACCAGATTTTGCACTATCCAGTTTTAGTAAATCAACCCCAATGTGTTTTTCAATACAAACCATTCTACCAGAGGTGGGGGACTTGAGTCACATGACTTGACTTAAGTCAGACTAAAGTCACCAGTTCGAGGACTTGAGATTTGCTTGACTAAAATTAATAAAAGACTCGACTTGACTTTGACTTGGCATTCATGACTTGAGACTTGACTTTGACTTGAGACATATGACTCGAAATGACTTTACTTTTTTAAGTTATTAAATATTTGCATTTTCTCAAGATGTGTTAAAGCAAAATTAATGGGCCTGTTATGTTTCTGACACCACAGTCACCTAAAACACCTCAGTGTGTTCTGATTTTTAGGACACTGGCTGTTTAACAATGGAAATACTTAACATGTTTTTAGTGACTGTGGTGTTGAAACATGACCGGACGAAGGATTTTGAGCTGTTTGGGCACTCAAAGTGTTTCTTTAATGTGCCAAGAAAAAAGCACTAAGCAGTTTTGTTAATGTTGAAAATAAAACAAAACCTTTCCTGACCACTGACTTTTAACTGATTTAAAGGTAAAATTGGGGTAGATCAGTATTTTGACTTGATTTGTGACTTGACCAAAATAAATGACTTGACTTGCTTGACTTCTAGCAGGGACTCGACTTGACTTGCTTGCTTTTTGCCACAGTAACTTGGGACTTGCTTGAGACTTGAAGGTTAAGACTTGAGACTTGCTTGTGACTTGCACATGTGTGACTTACTCCCATGTCTGCATTCTACAGTCAATATTTCTTGCTGCAGGTTGCATTTTCGTGTGCCTAATTATGATCATGATAATAAGGTCTAGATACTTTTGGCCTTGTAGTACAGTTTTAGGCTGGGCTCACAATCATGAGATGCCAGACTTCACATGTGATTGGCACCACATTGCTGTGCACATCGCATGCGATGTCTGTGCGATGCAAATTCAGCCATACATTATGTATTGGCGAAATTGCATCAAATTCACACCAAAATGGTGCAGGACCTTTTTTTTGGGTCCACACTTGAATCGAAACGCATGGATGTTCAGACCCATGAGATCTCATTCCACGGTTCGCACTGCGTTCTGCGAACTGATTTGGGGGTGTCATTAACTTTATAATGACACCCGCAGCGGTTTGCAGAGAACAGTGTGAACTGCCTGCAAGTCAGATGCAGGAACCTGCACAGGAATGGCGGTGGTTCCCGCATAGCACCAGTGTGAACCGAGCCTTATAGCCCTTGGTTGAATGCACAAAGAAACAGAAAAAAGCTCTACCTTCAATAAGCCCATGGAGTGTCGGCTCAACAGCTGGACTCTAAAGCAGCCTACAAGTCCATCCAAACAAGTAAGAAATGCTGGGGTCCAACTATGTTCCTGATCTACCCTATAAGAATTCAAGGTATGGAACTTTCATACATAGTTACAATGGACCAGCTTGGACCAATGTAACTATGCAAATACCATACCTGGCCAATGCCCCTGGAAATCACTGAAGTAGACACCTGTCCAATGCTGCTGTATTTTAATCAGAAAAGTCAGAATGGTATTATAGTTGGACGGCATTTCCTACTTGTTTGGATGCCCTTGGTTGGATGAGTTGGAAGTATTAGGCAGCAGGCATCTAATGTCTGTAGCTGCCTTAAAGTGACTGTCACCATATTTAAAGAACACAGACCGTGGGAAGGCAAGAAGAAAAACACAATACTTACAGTGCCTTAAAAAAAGTATTCATACATCTTGAAATTTTCCACATTTTGTCATGTTTAAATCACAAATGTAAATGTATTTTATTGGGGTTTTATGTTTTAAGTGATGGACCAACACAAAGTGGCACATAATTGTCAAGTGAAAGGAAAATGATAAATGATTTTCACATTTTTTTTTTTAAATAAATATGTGAAAAGTGATTTGTATTCAGTCCCCTTTACTCTGATACCCCTACTAAAATCTAGTGGAACCAATTGCCTTCAGAAGTCATCTTATTAGTAAATAGAGTCCACCTGTGTGTAATTTAATCTCAATATAAATATAGCTTTTCTGCGAAGCCCTCAAAGGTTTGTTAGAGAACCTTGGTGAACAGACAGCATTCATGAAGGCCAAGGAACACACCAGACATGTCAGGGATAACATTGTGGAAAAGTGTAAAGCAGGGTTAGGTTATAAAAAAATATCCCAAGCTTTGAACATCTCACGGAGCACTGTTCAATACATCATCCAAAAATGGAAAGAGTATGGCGCAGCTGCAAACCTACCAAGACATGGCCATCCACCTAAACTGACAGGCCAGGCAAGGAAAGCATTCATCAGAGAAGCAACCAAGAGGCCCATGGTGACTCTGGAGGAGCTGCAGAGATCCACAGCTCAGGTGGGAGAATCTGTCCACAGGACAACTATTAGTCCTGCACTCCACAAATTTGACCTTTATGGAAGAGTGGCAAGAAGAAAGCCATTGTTGAAAGAAAGCTATAAGAAGTCCTGTTTGCAGTTTACCATGTGGGGATGACAGCAAACATGTGGAAGAAGGTGCTCTGGTCAGATGAGACCAAAATTGAACTTTTTGGCCTAAAAGCAAAATGCTATGTGTGGCGGAAAACTAACACTGCACATCACCCTGAACACACCATCCCCACCGTGAAACATAATGGTGGCAGCATCATGTTGTGGGAATGCTTTTCTTCAGCAGGGACAGGGAAGCTGGTCAGAGTTGATGGGAAGATGGATGTAGCCAAATACAGGGCAATCCTAAAAGAAAACCTGTTCGAGTTTGCGAAAGAATTTGAGACTGGGACAGAGGTTCACCTTCCAGCAGGACAACGACCCTAAACATACAGCCAGAGCTACAATGGAATGGTTTAGATCAAAGCATATTCATGTGTTAGAATGGCCCAGTCAAAGTCCAGTCCTAAATCTAATTGAGAATCTGAAAATTGATGTTTATAGATGCTCTCTATCCAATCTGACAGAGCTTGAGCTATTTTGCAAAGAAAAATGGGCAAAAATGTCCCTCTCTAGATGTGCAAAGCTGGTAGAGACATCCCAAAAAAAGACTTGTAGCTGTAATTGCAGGGAAAGGTGGTTCTACAAAGTATTGACTCAGGGGGGCTGAATACAAATGCACACCACACTTTTCACATATTTATTTGTAAAACATTTTGAAAACTATTTATCATTTTCCTTCCACTTCACAATTATGTGCCACTTTGTGTTGGTCTATCACATAAAATCCCAATAAAACACATTTACGTTTTTGGTTGTAACATGACAAAATGTGGAAAATTTCAAGGAGTTTGAATAGTTTTTCGAGGCACTGTACCTGTACAGCAAGTGGCAAGTCAGATCTTTTTTTTTTTTTTTTTTTTAAGAGATATTCGCATTGCTTCTCTATGACACTTATGAGTGTGTTGGATGGTGTGTCCCCTGCTGCACGCCGTGGTATCTCCTTCTGATCATTACATCACTACGGTGTTTTGAAGCAACACAGCCTGAGAAACCACAGTGCAAGTCAGGGGCTATGTTTTCTGACACAAGTAAATGTCAGATAGTATCCGCACCAAAACCTCTTTAATAGAAGGAAGATTTAACTTGCCATCTGCCAGGCAGGTAAGAATTGATCATCTTCATGTTTTACAGCCTGCCCTTGACCTATGGTTTTCAATGTAATGAGAGGGTTATCTTGACACATTCCATAACTCCATGGTGATTGAATTATGGTGACGGAGTTGGTCATGAAGTTATAAATCATGAGGGAAGTTCCTGCCATTGGAACTGAGAAAGCCACTTTTATGAGTAGGAAAAAATTTTCAACATTAGAAAACAAGCCCAGTTCAATGTGAGTAGATGCTACTAGCCAGGGGCATAGATAAGGGGGGGGGGGGGTCAGGGGGGTCCAACCCCCCCCCCCCCAGAGCATCGGTCAATTTCACAGCAGCTAGGCTAGTGTAACCTATCAGCTGCGGGAGCCGCACTGCCACTGTGAAGACCACCTGTCTTATCCACAAGGCTGACAGGCAGCGCCCGGCTTACATTGAAGCCATGTTTACTATTTGCTTCACTAACAGATGTGCCAGCTGGGGGCACTGTATATACTGTATATATTTACACACCACAATTTGTCACAGTGTGGCAGGCATGATAATTATTGTTCTCTCGGTACTCAAGGCTAAACCCCCCCCCCCCCCCCAGGGAAAAAAAATATCTATGGCCCTGCTACTAGCTATACCATGACATCTGCAAATACTTTATTTGTCTGGACTAAAAAAGAAACATAAAAAAATAATATAGATATACATATTTTTTTGTCACTAAAAATGAAAATATTCCAATGAATATTTAGCATTTTTTCACCATTTTTATCACGTTTGCCAGACTACTCTTACTTGTTTTGCTAAATAAAGTTTTTTTTTTTTATAGAGCTCAGTAGCCCAAGCTGGCCATACATGGTATATTTGTTTTCATTCTGCCAGCTGGCTAAACAGAACAAACTGCACCAATTCCCCCATCTGCACATTCAAGGTGGATGCAGGAATCTTCTCCACTGTATCATTGTATTCTGCCAGCGTAGGAGTCAGTTGGACTCCTCCACTGTCAGAATACATTGATCAGCATTGCAGCCTATTGGCTGTAGCGCTGACTGAAGTAAAGTTTTCCTACAAGCTGACTCATGAGAAGTCAATCGATAGATCAAATTCTTATGAACAGGAACAGCCATAGATGGATCGAAAGTCGGCTGATTCCTGCTGAACTGGCTAAATTTCGATCTGTGTATGGCGAGCTCTACACACAATAGGTGATATCAGTCATCCCTTCCCCTCCCTACATTCTACTCCCAGCCAAGGGTTAATTATAGAGTCTGAAAGCAAGCAGCTTCCACAACGCACTCTTTTTAGAAAACCCATAAGGAAAATTTATCAAAACTGGACCAGAGAGAATCTGGGGCAGCTGTGAATGCAATCAGCTTCTATCTTCCCCTTGTTCGGTTAAGTTTTCAAAACAAAAGAAAAAAGGGTATTGGTTGCCATGCACAGCTGCTCCATTTTTAATATACTTCACTCAAAGTGCTTTTTATGCTGTGGGCGCATCTTGTTTTAAATACTGTTTATATAACAAACATTTTATAAAAACAGTACAAATACTGTAGATAAAATAGATTTAAAAAAAAAACAGATTTAAAGTTACATAATCTTAGATCCAAATTCATTGTAGTAACTGTCACGGTCAAGGGTCAGACTCGGAGATTAGTAGCTATAGCAGTAGAGAGGCTTCCACCAACCAGCTGGAAAAGGACACAAGCAAGTCACCCCAGCTGATGATGCGGGCTCTCTTGAGGTGCAGAGTCTAAGCCCTAACCGGTATTCACCAGAGCTCCTGATGGTGGAGATGGCTTTTGCTGCATTTTAGAACTAGGCTGCGGTCCTCAAGATCGCCCTACCAGGAAGTGAGCTAGCTGGGGTCCAGTAGAAGTGCGGTAGGGATCAAGCAGAAGCGTAGTCAGTAAACAAAGCAAAGGTACAGTAACAAATGGTTCCAGGTTGGGATCAAGCTGAAGCGTAGTTGAATAACAAGCCAAAGGTCAGTAACAAATGGTTGCAGGTTGGGACCGAGCAGAAGCATAGTCGAGGAAAAGGGCAAGGATGATAAGGAGTACTAGTGGTGATAAGGACAGCTGCGGGTATGAAAAGGTGCAAGATATTGGCTGGAGAGAGCACAATAATCTGGTAAACAAGAAGTGCAAAGGCATGGCTTAAATACAAAGTTCATGGGAGGAACAAAGGAATCAAGGTTCAAGAGAAAATACACACATGGCAAGGTTGTATAAGGAATCAGGCAGGGAGCTGTCTAGCATTCCTGGTGGAACAGCAAGAAAAGCTACTACTGAACACAGCAGAGGTTGTGGGTTCAGATCCCGGTCCTGACAGTAACTTTCAAAAACAGAGGGCTGTTGAGTTCCCTTATAATGCCTGATTATGACCTTTACTTCATTTGCTTCCTCCTGATTAATGAGAGAACAGCTAATATGAAATCAGGGACATGACACCTTGCAAAAATGTATGAATTCCCACCCATTTTGCTGCATGAATCCCACCCATTTTGCTGCATCATGCTGATTCATAGTCCAGCTGGCTCATTTCAGAAAGGAGAAAACCCCATTATAACATAAGATCTAATTTTTGTACCTGGTTCAGACCTGCTTAGTTATGACATGTTAAGTAGGAGGCAGGGTTGGATACTGATCTTATTTTCCCGAACTCTTCTACATTTGTGTTAGAGGTATTTGTATGCGGTAAATAGCAAATACTTTCACAGAAAATATTGTTTTGCTGAAACTGTACGGGGCTTCTGTTTCCTGGCCAGTTTACGTATAAGAAGCGGTTAGTGGAGTTCCTATTAAAGGTGTTTGTTCCCCAACATTTCATAACAGTAATATGTATTATTTTTATTAATTGCCTGAAAATTATTTTATTGGTTTATTCCAGTGGACAATGAATTTGAAGCTATGGCCACGCATCTCCTAAAAAAGACCCAGGCAATGCTAAACAAATACCGCTTGCTGCTAATGGAAGATGCAAAGGTATGTAAACTTTTTGCAGATATATCTGCTACCAGATCACTTCATGCAATACAAGCAGAATACCTGGATATGATACATCTGATGGAAGCAGCCAGTCTCTAACTCTGAGTTTCATTCCAGGTCTTTATTAGTTTTACTTGAAACAGTGCCACTTCATTGCTAGTGATGTCACCACCCCAATACTAACACTCAGCCTTGGAGTCATAGTGGAAGCTTGCATTTAAAATCTCTCAAACAGGCATTTGCCAATGTCGAGCTATCCGTTGCTGAAAATCAGTGTTTGGTTTCTTTTATTTAAATCACTCCTCTATTAAACAGAAGAACCCCTCTGTGATTGGGCTGTGCAGGCAGTTAAAATAACTTCTGCCTCGCTGAAATAAGTAGTATTGTAGCGCAACCCCTCAGGAGCCGCAAGTAGAATGGGATCCCTCCACCCTGCACAGCCAGGCACACTGAATCTTCACAGGTACACTTAACTCAAAGAACAGTCCGTGATTTTGTTTTTTTGTTTGTTTTATTGAGGGTAATAACCTGGATAGGGATGGGAGGTTATGGGATGCCCACTTGACATCAACAACAACTTCAGAGACAACTCTTCCTATATACAGTCTCTATATACAACTTCCCTTCTTCCTTCAGCACACATGTGCTTGCAGAATTCAGCTGGAACACTGTGAATAGCAGATAGTCACTCGGTCAGATGAAAGCAATAGCCCATTACAGGCAGGAACCCGGGGCCCCTTAGGTGTGTAGCAGAATTTCAGTGTCCATCTTACATCACTGATGTGGCTACTGATCCCAGCACCACCTCTTCAGGCACTGCCAACCCACCTAGCTGCAGCTGTCCCTTTCACTAGCCCTCCAGCTAGGGCTGCTGTTAGAAATTGCGGGGCCCCGTACAGACTACCTGGCAGGGCCCCCCCAAGAAAATATTAAAGATATATTTAGCTAAAATTACAACAAAATCGCGATTATCAGACACAAATATAACATAACTCGCATAATTCCTGCTAAATCTAAAAAAAATCGATGTTAAATAAAAAAGATGAGATGAGAAAAATATACAGGCTGGGCAGTTGGAGCTCAGTGATCAGAGAGACAGAGAGAGAAACAAAGTTACAATTTACAAATAAACTCCTGAGCAGAGATAAGTGCTGGGAGGGGGGCCCACACAAGGGAGGGGGATTAGTGAGGGACATCTGTCTCTTTCTCAACAGATAAAAGCTGATAGCAGGGAGAGGGACAGATCATATTCAGGTGCTGGAGGAAGATTTTTGTATTTGTTGTCCATCACTAATCCCCCTCTCTGTGTGGGCCCCCCTGTGTGCTCGGGCCCCCTACAAGAGGGCTGGTGGTCCTATCAGCGGCCCTGCCTTCAGGCTAATGTTTTCCCACAGCCCTTCAGACTGACACTCACCAGCCCACCTGGCTGACTCTGAGGAGATCTCCCAGTAGTGCTAACCTGCTTCCACTGTCCTCTCTCCTTGCTTCTGTGCCTCCAGGAAGAGCTTCCTCCATGTGTTTTCAGTAGGATACTTCCAGCACCCAAGCCCCAGGTCTGAGGTCACCCAGCCTCCCCCCAGACTAGGGGCCACTCTCAAGGGCACCGACAATCTCCTCAGTACTCCATCTCCATCTTCCACCTGACTGCCCCTCCCTGGCATGACTCATGATTATTTATGAGGTGGCCTGCTCCCCCGCCAGCCCTTTACTGGAAATTGGCTGAGGCCCTTAAATATTCCAAACAGCCCCTCCCCCCAGACTAGGGGCCACCCTCAAGGGCACTGACAATCTCCTCAGTATTCCATCTCCATCTTCCACCCGACTGCCCCTCCCTGGCATAACTCATGATTATTTATGAGGTGGCCTGCCCCCTGCCAGCCCTTTACTGGGAATTGGCTGAGGCCCTTAAATATTCCAAACAGCCCCTCCTCACCTCCACCCACTATGTCTAGAACATTCTCCAATGTCCCAGAGAACAGGAAGTACAAGAGAATCTGCTAGGATGAGTCACCCAGCTCTGGGTCACTTAACCCTGTCCCAGATTCATAGCTCAGGCTTAGCCCTGAGCTAAAATAAATTTTATCCTACACTAACAACCAGCCTATCTACATCTAGCAGACTAGAGGGTGCTACAGTATGTAAACCCAACATGTTATATTCCTGATATGTGCCTGCTGTACCATGTACTTGTATGAAAAAATATTCTGTTCTCTTTGTACTGGTTCCTTTTGTGTGAAGGTATTCCTGCCAGGCCCTCTGCTTTCCTATTAACAACTGACCACACTAAGCAGGAGAGCACAATGTAAATAATCAGATTTGTCCTGACAACCCCCCCTGCACAGCTGTGCACAGTTAAGCCCCCCCAACCCGCACTTCCCATTCACTGGGAAGATCAGTGTGCTGTTGATTCTCCTGCCCCAGCTTATATGCAGCTGAGGACAGAGGTTATGTGATCACTTATAAAAAGAAGGGAAAATGTTTTTTTTTTTTTCTTATCTATACACAAATGTTTTGCCTATTTATTTGTATTTTAAACTGAATGGGTTGCTTTACAAGGTGTTCATTTACAATCACTTTAATTTCTCCATTAGGGTCCAGACAGTAACTGCCATAGCAGAAGCAATTTTTGACCTAATAAGTGAATGCCCAAGTGCTCATTGCTTTGGGACAGATCACCTCTTTGGTTTTTTATATTAGAATAGGCATGTTGTATTTAGCTTCACTAACTATATAGTAACGTGAAGATCATTTTTGTTTCTACTTTAGCGCATCACTCCGTCTGCAGAGATGGTGATGCTGGACAGAATATTCAACCAGGAAGAGAGAGCCGCTCTTACACGTGAGAAACGAACAGCGCTAGTTGATCCTGGTGAGTGTAAAAAATTGGCAACCTTATTTTCAGGTTTTTCACTAACAGCACACTGTGACCTCCTCTGCCGAAAGACCTCAGCACTGGGATGTTGGTGCTGTTAGATGTTGGTGCAGGTTACATAGCTTCTTGTTCCAAAAATGTAGGCAATAGGGAAAGGTAAGTATGCCGCTGCCGGGGGGGTGATGTAGAGTTTGGGATTAGAATAGGGGTTAGATGAGTTTCCAATCAGGGGTTAGGAAGCTCAAGTTAATGAAGCTAATTAAAGTTAAATCAGATAGAAATAATTTACTAATTAATACAATTAATTACTACCAGATGAAAATTAGGAATATATTCTATCACTATGGTTAAATATAACATGAATTACAAAGTAATAAATAAATGGGTATAAAGTATTGCATTACATTATGAATATGATTCAATTAATAATTATTGTAAATATCAAATTTGATTATTATTATTATATTAATTTGTAGTTTGTAATATTATATTACAAACTACGGTAAATAAATTAAGTATATATTATTAGATATTATTCATATTCTTCTTATTAACTGTATATACTAACATATTGCTAACATTATATAAAGTGAATCATGTATTAACCACTTCTGGACCGGAAGGAGTTTGCCCCCTTAATGACCAGGCCATATTGTGCGATTCGGACAATTGCGCGGTCGTGCGATGCTGTACCTAAATAAAATCGATGTCCTTTTTTTCCCCACAAACAGAGCTTTCTTTTGGTGGTATTGGGTCACCTGTGCAATTTTTATTTTTTGCGCTATAAACAAAAGAAGAGCGACAATTCTAGAAAAAAAATATTTTGCACATTCTGCTATATAATATTCCCCCCCAAAAAAATTTTAAATCAAACTTTTTTAACATTTTAGGCCAATTTGTTTTCTGCTACATATGTTGGTAAAAAAAAGTAAAAATAAGAAAGATTTATGTCATTTTTATTGTTTTTTTTTTTTACTAGTAATTGTTCTTTATTGTTCTTTTTTTTTTTTCTAGTAATGGCGGCGATCTGTTATCAGTAATCAGTGCTAAAAATATCCACTGTTACTGTAATAGTGACACTGGCAGGGAAGGGGGTTAACATTATGGGTGATCAAGGGGTTAAATGTGAGCCTAGGGGAGTGATTCTAACTGTAAGGTGGCGTGGCTTGTGAATGACCATAGAGACCTGTGATCCTTTATAGAAGGATCACATCGGCTCTATGATTATTCTAGGGAGAAGGGTCAGCTGTGTTTACAATAGCTTTCCGTCCTTCTCTCTCAGCGGGGAGCGATCGCGGGTGTCAGACGGCAATCTGAGCCACCTGCCCCGGGCATTGGCTTCCCCGTTGACGAGCGGAGGCAGGAGCGTGCCGGGGGCGGCGCGCGCTTGCCCTCTAGCTCCCTGCGCGCGAGCGACATATATAGCTACGGCGGTTTGCGCAGGAGCTGCTGCCTGCCGCAGTATAACTGCGGCGGGCAGTCGTAAAGTGGTTAAAATGAGTATATACTATTATAAATTATTCTTAATTTTCTTATTGTATATACTAAATCAGGGTTATTTATTAGAGTTTAGAGGGTTAAGTCATATGCAAATCAGGAGTTTTGACTTCACTGGCAATATATTTGTCCGGGCCAGCAAACCAGAAAGTATTGAAATCAGAAACTTCCATATACTAAGCCCCTTCATACTGTATTTCTCTCACATTTTACTTAAAATGTATTTCCACTTTTGCAGTCAAATTTGATAGAAACCCACTATATGTTTGTTTTGTGTTCCCATTCACATAGCAAACCTATTTTATTTTACTTTTTAGATGTTTCTTAGGAAAAAGTGTCATCGCTGACTGAAAGCATTTCTCAACAAGTTTAGTTTACAAATGTTATCTGTCGCAATAGAAAAGACTGGGCACAGGCAGAATTAAATTCTCAATAACATACAATGCAGAAGGCCAGCTTCTAAACAGTAAACCCTTTGTTAGGACAGCATTAAAAACTAGCGTACAACTGATAAGTTGAGATTTACCAACACAGTGCAAGAAATCTGTAAAAGTTTAAAGTGTTACTAAACCTAAACAGTAAAATCCGTTTGCCCTCTATACATGTCAATGTCAGGATTGTTATGTGACCATTCTTTGTCATTGCATTTCATTATGTATGAAATCTCTGGAATGTTTTTGCATTTTTTGTTTGAATGGTTCGGCTCTCTCAGTAAACTTTTTCCTGATTAAAAAAAAACAAAAAAAAAACAGTCTGTATATGCAGTGAAGTATGCTTGTTATACTCACTGTGGAGCCTAAGGGGTTTATCCCCTGCATTGTGTTAAAAGGCTGTTTGAGCCTGTCTCCTCTGATCCTCCCCTTTTTCCACAGTCCCCAATCCATCTGCTGATAGAGCAGAGCCTTGGGGGCACTCTGCACATGCTCAGTGTGTTCTGTATTGCTAGAGAGTTTTTTTTTTTTTCTTGGGAAGGTGCACGTGATTGGCAGAGGGCCAATCAGCACTGTTCAGACAGAGGGTCAGGGGTCCTGCAGCCTCATAGGACAGTCGGAGTATAATGAAAATTCCTCCTATAAGCTTTAACCAGTTCTCAGCCAGACACTGATACAAGTCACAAGACTAATTGTAAATGAGAAAAGGTATTTAGCAGTTTATATTTACTAAATGAATTGCATTTTCATGTTCTGTGTACTGTGGGAGACCAGATATAGTGAATGCAGGCTCCTGGGTTTAGTAACACTTAAAGTCCAGAGTAGAGATTTGGCTGGGGGTTGAGGCGTTTAGCGTAGTCAGGCAGGCCAGGTCAGCAACAAATCTTGACAGAAAGGTAAAAAGTGAGAATCCAGCATGGTCGGAGGCATGCAGGGTCATACACAGGCTGGCAGAGTAATGTAGAATCATCAGGCAAAGAGAGTAATCCAGGAAACAGGCAGAGGTCAAAGTCCAGAAGTTCAGTAGTTCAGTAGTATAGCACACCCAGGAAAACAGATCCAAAAAACAGGCACAGAGCACAGGAAGTTCTGCTATTTAAAGGGTGATCTAATTACAGATTGACTTCAGCTGGAAGACAGGTGGAGCCAAAGAGGGTAGAAGGGCCAAGCAGTGTGTATGCTGCAGAGACTTAAAGCATTTGTTACCCTAAAAACAAAACAAAAATGGATCTTTCTCCTTTAAAGCATGTATAACAGCACAGTGCTTGTGCTGTGTCATTTGGCCCTTTGTTTCACCTGAAATACCTGGCTGATCCTGCTTGGCTCTGCCCTCCCCCTGTAAACTGACCACGGTATATCATGACTGCTGAGTCCTGACACAGTGGTCAGTATACTTGCCTCCGTCATCCGCGGCCATGCTCTCTGCTCTCCTGTGTTCTCCCCCCCCCCTCCTGCTGCTGCTGAAATGACTGTTAATGCTTTATGCAATCCTGTTTGTTTCCTAATCCTGTGATGCCCCTTTCTCTGTGTTTTATAAAAAATAATGCCGACTATACCTGATTTTAGAGCGCCGCTTGGCGCTCACATGACTGGCCTACTTTCTCCTCTCTCCTCCTCTCCTCCCGACCGATAGTTGGCATTTTATATTTATTATAAAACACAGAGACAGGGGCACACAGGATTAGGAAACAAACAGGATTTTACAAAGTTATGACATTGGCTTAAAAACCACCTTAAGCCCCATACATACTATAAGAAAATTGGGTGAATGATTGGCCGCTTTCCCTCGATGTTTAACAGCAAGTCGGAACTGAGGATAGAAATAATGTAAGAAAATAGTCATACAACAAATGCTTTTTTTTTTTGTTATTTATTGTTCCTGATCATGCACAGTCTTTCATATCTGATATTTCTCGTTTGAAACCCGTATGAAAACGGTACACATTAAATGAAAATTGTTCATTCTATTCCCATAAGAGAAAAAGTTTGGAGTTTGTCTCATCGGAAAAATTTTTGTTCAGAAGGTCAGAATTGGCTATCGAAAGTTGTGTACACACTATCAGAAAATCATATGATCTTTCCTCGGATGAAAATGTTCGCCCGATTTTCTGATAGTGTGTATGGGCCAATAGACCCTCTGATGGCAGGGCCGACAGAGCCGCAGCACAGAGCCAGAAGGTCCCAGGTTCAAAACCAGGCAGGCACATGACACAAAGTACAGACAGGGTTATAGGAAACACAGCTCCACAGATCCCTCACAAACAAAGAGAACTAAGTAGGAATTTTCAGTGCTGGATTTCCATACAAAAGCGTTAAAAAGGTAAGCTGCTATGTTTAAATAACACTTTAAAGTTATGCTATGTGAATGGAGATATGTAGCAATTATAAAGTAGGTGTTATCCAAATTTGGCTGCAAAAGTGGAAACACACTTTAAGGGCAAAAAAAATATCTATTGGTTGTGTCAGAAGTTTAGAGCTGTCTCGTGTCCTAAGCTCATTTTCTGTGTTACCTCAAGGAGTTCTCTCATTTTTTATTTTGCATCACAGAACAATTAGTCACTATGCTCTCTAGATGAGGAAAATTAAGGGATTGATTTGTTTAAAAGGGAAGTATGGATTCCTTAAAAAAAATGAAAAAAAAAAAATTAAGTTCATCTAGTCTATCGGTCCGTTATTGCATCTGTTCCCCACTGCTTCTAAGACTGAGAACTGGGCAATCAAAGACCACTGATCACTCAGTTCTCAGTCTTCAGTGAGTAGAGAGCTGAGGGTTTTCAGTCACCAGCTCTCTGCTCTGCCCCTCCAGCGCTTACCGGAGTGCTAGACTGTGGAGGAGAGGGAGCGGCTGGCTCAGTCTCCCAGCGGCTTGCTGTGAGGCTGAGCCAGCTGCTGGCCCAGGCATCTGGATGGATACCAATTGGAAAGTCAGGATTGATCCAGATCCTGGACCGGCTCAGGAATGTCAGCCGACAGCAGACTTTAGCCCACTGTTCACTTAAAACGGGTCACAGGAGTGCAGAAGGTACTGCACTCCTTTGATCCATTGGAGAAGTAGGGCCAAAAAAAAAAGCTTTGGTCTTACTTTTCCTTTAATGCCTAACTCCAGGTTTACTATTACTTTAAATAGTTTGTTCAGACAAAGCTGGTCCATATGAAGTATTTCCATTACTAACATATGTGCCCTTTGGGAGCGCTGGATAAATTGTATGTAGTATCAACTGGATAGGGACAAAATTGAGTCAGGCTAGGCATCCTTGATTTGTGTATTAATACAAACCTTCCCCTGATTGACTGAGGTGGAGAGGCAGGCAGATGACATCACAATCTCCACTCCAGCCAATCAGAGGAAAACATGTATTCATTTATATAATACAAGGCTTTCTATGAATGGCTGAACAGAGCTCAGCCTGACTCTATTTTGTTTTCTGGGAACGGGAATGGAAGGCTTCATCCTGTACTTTTTATACAGGCACATCTGTTAGTAAAGGAAATAATTTGTTTGGACCAACTTGGTCCAAACAAATTATTTAAAGTCATAGTAAACCTAGAGCTAGGCTTTAACAACAGACAACTGGGCAGAGCTGACCACAATTCTTGCGATTTCCGTCCACAAAAAAAGGAAGGCAGAGTCACTACACAAGATGAAATCCGGAGCTGAGTACGTTTCTGGCAGACTAAAATGTATTTTTCTTTACTTGTAGGGTCTTTAAGGGGCTAAAGCATAGATAAATGTTTATGTATTGCTGAGATATAGTGCAAATGTTTTAAAATTGTGTCCTGACATATGACTTAAGGATTAGGGTCAAGTGTTAATTTAAGACATTTCCTTTAAATAAATTTGGCCTAAAAAATCAAGACTCAATATATTTTGCAAGAATTATTATAATTATTTTTTGTTTACTTGTAACAACCAAAGGTGTCCTCTTTCCACAGATGGGTACCTTACAGAATTCTGTTGCTATAGCAAATTTCATGAAGATCCTTCAGAGGAAAAGGAGCTCAGCGATCATGACCTGGAGTCAGAGCCAACCAGTGGTGGTTCCTCTCCAACGGACAGTAATACAAAAGATCAGCCAGGTTCATGCTCACCTAAAATACCAGATACCCCATGTTTAGTGCCTACTGACAATTTACCAGTACCTACATGTAAAAATTCTCCAGAGGAAACAGAAGGCCTTAAAAAAGATGCTGTGTTGAAGGACGTACAGTTTTCCCCTACGAAAGAACTCATTGTAAACCTTTGCAAACTAAAGGGTAAGTACACCTCTTGTCCTTCAGAACCCTTCACGTCATGTAAAGCCTCAAAAGAAACAAATGCTGTATACTGCGCTCCAAAGCCCATTCCTGTTTCTGGATCAAGTACGGACCCCAACGATGCAGAAAGCCCCCAGAGCAAAACTGCTGGACCCTCTCTAGAAACCACAGACAAGCAAACTAACATTATGGTAAACAGCAAAAACATAATGTGTAGCGAGACTGTGAAAGCAACGGTCAGAAACGTTCTAGAACTTAAACTTAGTGCAAAGCATTTGAAAAGCGAGGTTTCCGGTAGCAATTCCGCGGAAACGGAACTTATAAAATGCTCCGAAGATCACGGCATGGACAAGCCAGTTTCACATACTAGAGAAGGGGCAGCAGAAACTGATTCAGTTTTAGAAGCAGCTGTAAATAGTATTTTAGATTGCTGAACAATCTGCAAAACATTGTGTAGGATGCACATGATGCAAGTGGATGAAGAGCAATAGTGATTTAACTCACCGAAGATGTGATGAGATGGATACAAAAACATCAGCTGAGATGGCTTTCACGTTTTATGGATTCAAGAAAGCCTGCCATAGACAATCAGGAATGATCTGCATAAGCAGGTCATTTTGTGAATTCATAGATGGTAACATGTTTTTAATTTTTATTTTCTTGGATTTCATTAAAGATGCAGTCTTGCCACCAACACATAACATGATCTGTCTCCACTTTTAAGCATTGCAGCTGACAAAAATAAAAAAAATAATACATTGATGGAGCTTATCTTCAGACCATCATACTATGTTGATCGCATTTGTTTATTTGCTGGGACCAAAGAGTACAGATGATGGAAGCTTACATGGCCCTGGGAGTTAAACAAATCCTGTGTAGCTTAGCTGATGTATACTACAGTTTGGAATCACGCGGGCACCCTCAAACCACTTAGTAGCTGAGCTGCAAATTGTTAAAGCAGCTCACCCTTATACGGCGATATTTACAATAAGCCTTATTTTTGTATCTGAAGGAAGAACATGTTTGTTTGCCTATAGCAGCCAGTCAAATTCTTCCCAATTCAGTATGAGAACACAAAGGGGGGATGTGAATGGCTAGTAGAGGCAATGATAACAGTTCTCCCTTCTGATACTTTGTTTTGTTGCACTATATGTTACGGGAGACTGCAGCTTTACTGAAATACAGTGTACACGTGAGACAATTCCATGTACCACTCCATTAGGTTTGGAACTAACCAGCTTCTATGTACCATTAAATGTGTTTTATTTGCTAGTAATGTCAATGTTGGACTTGAATGATTTGCAAGGTTATTCAATAAAGCGGTGCAAAGAGCAATGAGGAAGCACAAAGAAAAGTTATTTATAGCAACCAATAGGAGATTATTAGAGCAGACCACAGTAAACTGAAATCTGATTGGTTGCTACGTGCATGCAGCCATTACTCTTTGCACTTTCTTTTTGAATAATTTCCGAAATGCTGTGAAATAGTGAAGGAGAATCAGCAACTAGCAATACATGAAAATAATCATTAGTGGCAGCAAAAATGCTGCTACTATAGTCATTAATGGAAGAGTACGGCTACTTGTTCCAGGTTTAGGTAATAATGGGATTATTATTCACTGTTATATGTGTCAGATCTTTGTGATGATTCACAACATGCCAGCATTTCATGTCAGAAACTATGCCACATGTAGTACAGGTGGGCCCATATGTGACACCAGTCACCCAACAAAATAGGCATCAAAGGGTCAGTCCACCTAGAAGTATTGGATTACCAGCTACCTTCTTCTGTCTTTTGTTGATTTTAACTCTGCCCACCTGTCATGGCTTTATAAAGCAGTATCCCAGATATCAGACATCTAAGAACATAATAGTTGACCTTTTTCCCCAATTTGTATCCATAAATGGAACACCAGTTTATGTGGACTGACCATTTAATGGTGAAGGTCACAGTATAGTGCTACAAATTTAGTGACCCATGTGAATTTGCAAAATGATCATTCTAAACTGCCCATTGCAATTTTTTGGGTACGGTTTGGTGACTCAAAATAGAACTTCATTTTTCCAATAATTTTAATACTGCAAAGCAGGATACTGTTAGGCTTGTGTAAGCATTTATTACCTATCTTGTTCCATTCTTTTTGTACAGTCTGTGAAGGAATGGGAAATGTTTAATATTTATTTGTTGCCCTGGGGACTAGAGGGCAGCAGTGTCCATGGAATGCTTGGGTAGGCATAGCACTTCAAGTGTTACAGTTTGAAGACATCCAAAACCTAATGGATATTTCAATACTCAACGGGCTATCTTAAAACACAGTCTCTTTGTAGCCCTGAAAGGGTATTTTTTACATTTCATGAGTGCAGCAAAAAAAGTTTGCACTATAATACTGTGTTTATTAAAATTAGGGGGGGAAGAAAGTAAGTGTAAGAGCTACAAAATGTCCAGGATTTATAATGCGTGTAAAATTACCCTTTGGAATAAAATGACCCTTGCCCTTTAGCCTCTTATTATGCCCTCTAGCCAGCTAATCTATGGAAGGAACAAATTGTCCAAAAAATGGTTCTTCATATTTTTAGTGCTGCGGGTGTCTGTTCAGTGTATGTTCAGTGTAATGGATGCACAGCTGAAACAATCCTGCACACTTATATCATAGGAATTATACAGATTGATACTCCGATTGTCACCCCATGTCTTTGGATAGCCTTATACTATTCATGTTTATTGAATATTAACTTGGAATAATCAGTGTGAAAGTAGAACACCCCATTTTAAGTGAAGGTGTCTTTCTAGGATGCCAGGAGAAATGATATGTGAGCTATATACCATCTAACAGATTCCATGAGACATATGAGCTTCTGGTTGGCCTGGGGTAAATACACAATTTTGCTTCTTTATCGAAATAGGTTTGCAATAGTCTATACAGGTCTGTCCAGAGACGATGGGTAATAAATGGCTTGGTACACAGTATCAAATGTATCGGAATGGGGGTGCTGAGCTTAAAGTAAATCTGTCGTAAAACTACTAAAAAACTAGGCCCATCCACCGATTGTTAGTAATTCATTTTCAGTCCACTGCTGTCAGGTTTCCTGCTAACCCTGGAAATGCTTGCATGCCTCTTAGAGGGAGTTTACAAGTTAAAGAATTTCTTAGGCTCCTTCCTTTGGGGGAATGAGATTACTCCTCCGTAGGGTAACAACAGAGAGTCTTCTGTGGCAGGAAGAGGCAGGCCAGGCCCGAGATAGACTATTACATGTACAGTTTCACTAAAAGTAACTTCTGCTTTTGCATTTTTGTATCACATGCTTGTTTGTGTTACTCAGACCATGTGACGAATATAGTTTAGGCCAACAAATCTAAAGATCATACAAATACCAGGTTGACGGCACTCCAAATTCTCAATGCAAAATATCTTTCATGCACACCGTAAGCTCAAAGAAGCTGCTCCTACAGGCGGTTGAGCTGCTTTGAGCTTTTACTTTTCGCTGCCTGTTAACTCCCCTATATGGTATTCTGTATAAAACAGGGTAGCAAGCAGATAGAATCGCTAAAGCATTTTAGGCTTACCTACGCCTAATCTTAAACTCTATGATTAAGTACAGGTATGCGTGAAACACATTAGGGATTCGATCAGCGACGAGCTGGATATGCACCCAGGAAATCTTTTGTGGGCAAGAGTGGCTAGAGCAGTAACGTTTACTCATTATATCGTTTCCAAGAAATCTACAGCCTAGGGCTGTGTTTTTTTTTCATAGGAAAATTTAGCTCTATTGTATACAAATACAGATGATACATCTCTATTAGAAGTCACATGTTTAGCAGGTAATCACAGCAATATAACCTTTCAGGTAGTCATATTTACTCAAGTGTATTAGGTAGAAGAAGAAGAGATGTTTTTGGACCCATTTGCGAATAAAAATTCTGATAGCGATTTAGTTATTACCCCATTATCCCCCAGGAAACACACACTCCTAACCATTAAACAGTCACAAATCTTTGCAGCACACTTTGTTTTTTAAATATCTAAAGGCACAATCGCTTCTTTTTGTTCACAGTATCCAATCAGATTCCCTCTTTCATTCTTCCATACAGCATTGGAATATTATGGCCAACTGGGGCCATAGCCAATAGAAAGCCACCAGTAAACATTTTGTCAGTGAATGAAAGATAAAAACTTGATTAGTGGGTATGACCAAATCCTCCCTTTTACTTAAGTTTCCCTTGCTCCTGTTTTTATGTAGAAAGTATGAAAATTGCTAGACAATAAAAGTGTTCTTTAAGGCTGGGTTTACATATGTCTGGCTACGGTTTGCAGTCTGGGGTCCGATACGTTTCTGTTCACTGGTTCAGGTGCAATTCAGGTGCGAATTTTTGCCTGAATTCGCACCCGAACCGGACCCAAATACGCACAGGACCCTTTTGGAAACTGCGCCATGGATGCCCGGACATGTGTGAACCGGTTCCATTGAGAGTCGGACACATTCACATGTCATTTAAATTGGATGCAGTTTAAAATGCATCCAATTCGCACCTTTGTGAACCCAGCCTAAGACATTGCGGCTGCTTTTATTAGATCTAGGGATGATCTTGATTTCATACTGAGCCTAAGCCAAACTCAAGCTCATCCCTAATTAGAACCCATCATTGAAGAGTCCATACCATGTCTTCCCTAGGGGACAGCAGCAGAACTGATAAAATCTGTGATGTAATTTGTTTTCTAAGCTTATGATTGCACATGGAGAAGTAGTCATATGTAGGAGTTCTCACAGAAACAAATATGTTATGCCTGGTACACACTATCATTTTATTTTTCATTCAACCCAACGGGCTGAACAAAAAAAAACTGAGGAGCTTGGGAGGAGCTTGCTGTACTAACTATCCAATGTTAGTACAGCTATGTTACCACTGAGCTATTGAGTTCTGACAGGGGGACTGCCCACCAGAACACACCATTCAGCGCTCTGAGTCATTAGCTGCCGATTGGATGCTGGTTTTCCAGGTTGCCCGTTCAACAGAAGCCAACCATTCATCCAACTTCTGTCGGAACAACCTCATGTACACACAGGCCAAATGTTGGCCAGTTTCTCTTGAACTGGCGGATACCGTCCGATATTAGTTTCCTTGTGTTTCTGCACTTTGAACTGAACAAGAGATAAACTCAGAGTGCACATGGTGCATGTAATCTGAACCTAGAGCCGCTCCTACATGATTGACTTTGCTTCTCTGGCTTCATTTTTTCCTTTCTTCAAGGTCAAAATTTTCCAACTGATACATTTTATTTGGTCCTTCTTTTCAAAAAGCACACAATGCATTATCAAGTGTTTCTTTCCATTTTATGTGCACTTCTGTCATTAGACTACAGGAGACTTTCTTGAAGCTGCTCCAGTGAATTTAATCTATTGCCTGCAATGAGAAATGTTTTGCCTGTGGCTTAAAAAGGGTTAAAAAGACAAGAGGGGTGAATGGAGCCAGTGTGTTTATTCAACATATGGATGAACGTTTTACCCAGCTTACATTCTGTACATACGAGCATCTAAGGGAGCAGCTGGATAACATCAAATTCTCTCCAGTGTTTGATGTACAAGTTCTGTACTGAAACAAACAGGTTTGCTTCTTGGTGCGTTAAAATATTGTCCGGGTCACGGCACCAAAAAAAATTTTTGTGGAACCCCAAAATTGGTCCATGTTGACACTGTGGCCCTAGCCACTGTGAATGCTCCCATTAAAAAGGGGTCAAGTCACCCAACCAGCTTCTATCCTGGTTGTTTAATCAGTTATAGTTTATGTCTGAAGACACTTAGAAATTGGCTTGAATCTAAAAAGGAATATTATTTAGTTTTTGGGTACTATAGGCAAGCTTTCATTCACTCTAAGACTCTCCCCCCCCCCCCCCCCCCGCCCTTCACCAATACCAATAGCTGTTACTTCCTAAAAGATATCAATCTACTATTCTGCTGATATATATCACAGCGTCAAGAGGGATTTGTATGTCACACTAATTTGTCTACTTCTGTTAACACCTAAAATGTTCTGTATAGTCCTTGTAATGTGTATGATGTTTGCAGATGGTCAGTATAAAAAAAAAATATATTTTGCCTTTGTCAGTGCTGTTGTTTACATGAACATAAAATATACTAATATAAAAAAGGGCCAATAAACCTAAAATGCAAACTGGTCTAGTTTGAAAATAAATTGCATTAAAACGGTTGTGCAGGAAAGAGTTACACCCTTTCTTTTTTACTGGTCAACACAAAGAGCTGCTAGACATAGCTTACTGAGTCTTGCTGCACACTTATAGATTTCAGGGACTAAAATATATTTCACTATTTATTCACAGTGCCTAAAAATATACAAAAATATTCATTCCCTTTTTCTCCTACCTTGGACATGACAATTTGGTAAAAATCACAAAGTTCTCCCCGAGAAAACTTCCCCACAGGATCTGAACCTTTGCTTTGTATACAATGGTATTTCAAGTAATCCAAAGGTTCATCTGTTTGGGGTTGCCAACGGAGGTCTTCCTTCTCAACGTGTTTCACATATACTGTATGTAGCTTCTTCAGGAGACCAGGAATAGGACAATTATCATTTTTTTTTTTTTGTTTTTTTACTGGCCATGCAAGCTACCTACTGTGCATATGGTTCACAACCACACCTACATGGGGGGAAAAAAGGAGGAAAGCTATTGGGATGACTCAGTGGGGACCATGATTAGCTTGAATGTGATTATCAGATCATAATGTCGTATTCCTTCTATTGAATCCTATTTTGATCTCTTCCACACCCACAAATATTCAATATCTCAATGGTATTGAGGAATAATGAGTGTTTATTTCTGCTCTCAATAGGGTACTATGCGTGCCAATGTTGGATAACTTCCATAGTCCTCAGATACACCTATTCTCCTATCAGTGTCCCATAATAATGGTGCAGGACCTACCAGTGTTCCATAATAATGGCACTGGATCTACTGGTGTCCCATAATATTGGCATTGGACCCACTAGTGTTCTATAATAATGGCACAGGACCTACTAGTGTCCCATAGTAAAGGCACTGGACCTACTAGTGTCCCATAATAATGGCACAGGACCTCCCATAATAATGGCACTGGACCTACTAGTGTCCCATAATAATGGCACAGGACCTTCCATAATAATGGCACTGGACCTACTATTGTCCCATAATATTGGCACGTGACCTACCAGTGTCGCATAATAATGGCACTGGATCTACCATTGCCCCACAATGATAGTCTGTACAATCTGCTTTAGATCTAACAAACCTTAGCAATATGAAGACATACGTAAAGAACTTTTAGGTGGGTAACAATTGCCGCGTAAGGCCCCATAGATGGTTTGAATTTTGGCTTATTTCTGCTGCTAAATCATCTAAAATCCAAGCTGTAGGTGGCCCTGCAAGCACCTTCTGGCTCAACAAAAGTTAATTTAAAAATTGCCTGAGCTGGGTGGAAAATTATTGGTGAACTCAGACAGCCGTGGATGCCATTTCTGCTCAAATACAATAGCCAGGATTGGAGATTCCTCCATCCACGCTGGTAGTCTGGATGGGAGAATCAATGTATTTACTCTTGTTTTGCCTGCCTGTGGCCAGCCTATATATTTGCAAGATTTCCCCTAATGATCTGTATCTCTCTGAACATCCCACGTATTAATAGTTTAACTCTCTCCTGTACATCTTTTTTAACATAGTGTGCATTCACCGTTCCTCATGATTCTGGTATGCATTAATAGTCTGTGATTAAGAATGCATAGAAAGTGACAAAAATTGACTTTTTCCTTGGAATCCCATAATCACTCTATTATCAGTAAAAAAAAAAAAAAAATATATATACTAAATTAATAGCATCGCTATGATTTTAGGTTTAGTGGCCCTTAAAAGGTGAGTCCAGCCAAAACTGATATGGATCAGCTTTGTGTGGATACAGATGGGTAGAATTAGTCCCCTGCTGCTTGTATCTCTCAGGGACTCCATCAGTAAACTGATACCATTCCCCCTTTTTCCTGTGGCCATTACGAAGATGAGCAAAGGATGACCACATCTAGAAAGCCAAACAGCAACAGCAGTCTCAGCGTATTATTGCCAAACACAATATGACCACATCTGGAAAGCCTAACAGCAAGAGTAGGCTCAGCTTGTTACGGCCAAACAAAAAAGGACCATGGAAAGCCAAGCAGCAAGGGTGGGCTTAGCTTGTTATGGACAAACAAAAGAAGTCCATATCTGGAAAGCAAAGCAGCAAAAGTAGGCTCAGCTTGTTATGGCCAAACAAAGAATGACCACGTCTGGAAAGCCAAGCAGCAAAGGTTGTCACAGCTTGCTATCACCAAACAAAAGGTGACCATACCTGGAAAGCCAAGCAGAAAGAATAGGCTCAGCTTGTTATGGCCAAACAAAGAAGGACCATATAAAAAAAAACACATATGGAAAGCCAAGCAGCAAGAGTAGGCTCAGCTTGTTATGGCCAAACAAAAACTGACCACGTCTGGAAAGCCAAGCAGCAAGAGTAGGCTCAGCTTTTTATGGCCAAAAAAAAACTGACCACGTCTGGAAAGCCAAGCAGCAAGGGTAGGTTTAGCTTGTTATGGCCAAACAAAGAATGACCACGTCTGGAAAG
The DNA here is from genome assembly GCF_965119305.1 of Pelophylax lessonae. Lineage (NCBI taxonomy): Eukaryota > Metazoa > Chordata > Amphibia > Anura > Ranidae > Pelophylax > Pelophylax lessonae. The sequence goes on along the minus strand of NC_138770.1, from coordinate 629,222,026 downwards.
CCAAGCAGCAATGGTAGGTTTAGCTTGTGATAGCCATGAAAAATTATACATAGAGATCTAACTGCCAGAGTTCTTGAGGGATATAATTGACAGTGAACACAATACCCATCAGTACCACATAAGGGCGAAATCAGTTTTGATGCACTTCAGCGCCATGATAACGGGGGCATATTTATCAAACAGCGAATGTGAGTTTCACTGGTAGCGAATCAATCACTCTCATTTAAAACACAATAACCTGGAAGATTCACTTGCAGTAAATGTTTGGTGATTGTCACATTCATTGGTTTATAAGTTTACGCCCTAATCTATTGTTTGTTTTTAATCATATGCTGCCTTTTTCTACATGCATTGAATAATTCATAGAGAATAATTTATTTACAGAATTAATGTCATATACACACAATCTTTTTTTTTTCTTTGGTATTGGCATAAGCCTCGGCAATTCTACCAGACATTAACAATGTTACAATGAAGGCTCTGGGATAGCCACAGCAATAGGAATGTAAGCGTTAAACCTCGGTGTAATTGTTCGTTTTGGGGATACTTTCTTTTTGTACATTCTCATTGCCATGTGTTTGTTTTTTTTTTTGTTTTTTGTTTAGTGCCAATTTTAGGAAATGATAAACTCATTGTAATTCAACATTCCAAACTAAGTAAAAATGTCAGTTTTAAATTGACTTTAAAGAAGGTAAATTGTTGTACTTTGTTGTGCTTTATCAATGGACTTTACTGTCTCTATGGGCTTAGCGATGTGCGCTTTTAATGCGCAGAAGGTATCTCGCTATAGAAAGTGAACCTGATGGGTTTTCCTTGGGGACTGGGCTCTCCTTTGATGTTTCCTGTTCAGTTTGGGAAGGTGGATATAAGAACCTACTGTATTGTTGCTATGAACAATAAGTATTTTTTTTAGAGCCCCATGTATCGCCCATGTACTGCAGGTGTTACATTAAAAAGAGTTAGGTGGGTTGGTGCAGTGCTGTGCATTCATTCTGAACTGCCAATGGACATGTATTGCAGAACAACACTCGGCACTTGCTACTGTGCACTGTGGAGCGCCGTCAAAAAAGTGCATGTTCTATCCCTGTGCTGTGTTGAGCTGCAACACTAGTCCATTGGCAGGTGCACTAGGGAACCATAAAGAATGTGTTGCACTGCATCGTACCAATGCACCTAATGTGAATTGCAGTAACAAGCTTAGGTACCCCACACTCAATGGTATGCATTTTTAAAAATACTAACCTTTTCCAGATGTCTTCAAGCTGATCACATGACCTGTTGGGTCTTCTTTCTCTCCTAATCTTCTCCAGTGGTAGGAAGTACTTGACGATGCAGAGAGAAGTATTGATGTTTTGATATTTGTGTGAGACAACACTGGTTAGGAGGTGAGTATTGCAGCCTGAGCTTTAAATTAAAAAAAGCCATAACTGAATGCACTGTGGAGGAATTTATGCTCAAAGTTTTTTGCATAGGTGCTTTCCCTTTTGGTAACTCAGCCCCTTCTCCCCTCCCAGCAGTGACCTGGTGGCCTGCCAGCAGGTGCACAGGAAGAGGGAGAGAGCAGAGCTGCTTGGTGACCTGACTGTGATAACTTTACCACTTCTATTTGAACATGAATCGCTCCACAATGCCTGCAGCTACAGAAGTCAGTGAGAGCTTGTTGTAAAGCTCTTTTACTGCCTATTATAAATATGTAAATACTTCACTGTTCATTTTCTGGTCACAGGTTCCTTTTTAGGCCTCCTACACACTGGCAAGTTGGCCTAGGTGCCCTGTTTTTGGCTCCTAGGAGGTATAGGTGTAGCGTCCAGCCCCTGTTGCCAGCAGCTTGTCAAAGTCTATAACAAGCTGAAATACGTGGCGGCTGGACACTGTGCCAAGCGGCACTTGCATTTAGAGACGTAGGCCTGGATTGCAGGAATTCTGCATTTGGGGTATGTGTCCCTAAATGCATATGGTCCTAACCATGTACTATAGATTGACAGACAGCTGGCAGCAAGGATGGACGCTGCAGCTGTGCCTCCTGGGCACCCAAAAACACAGGGATTGACGTGCATGGGTCAACAGGCAGTATGCATGTAACCTTAAAAAGGTATATCTACACTCTCTGTGAAACACAAGATTGTTAAGATAGGTTTTAGGGTATGTGCAATGTACAAACCACACTCATGTCCCCATCTAGTCTCGGTACAATCAGTGTGAATTAAGCTGTTTTTGTTGAGCCCTTTTACATTTATGCATATGCAGTAGTACGCATTTAAAATAAAGTACATTTATACATTTTTTCATGTATTTTATACATATATTGCTCATGCATTGTGCACCAGGAAGTAGGAACATACAATATAAAGAATTGATATGGTGTAGGTAACACAGGTAAAGGCACACAAATGCTAGACAATCTTTATTTTAAAAAAACTTGCTGCAAAACCTATATGTGAACTCGCCTCAAAGCAATGACTGGGATTTTGTGATTTTTTATGAAATACAGAATTGACCTTGTAAAGCCAGTCTGCATATTAGCAGGATTGGCCATGATCACAGGTCATTGGGGGGAATCGCAGCCTGCTGGTTCATAGGGCGAGCGAGGATTGGGATTTTAGCCTTGGCTAACGCGGCATAATAAATATGTATGCCCCTGAAGTTGACCCACTTGTATATGTAGAAAGCTGACATATTTTACCAACTGAATCTATCACCAGAGTATCCTAATGTGACTATTCCTAGTGAAGAGAAATCATCACACAAATATTAAATATATATATATAAAAAATCACAAATATTATAGTAATGAATTTATTTTTAAAATTTGAGGTAACAGTAAAAACTGCATGTTACTGTGTGGCGTTACCACAATAATGTACAATCGCTGCAACACATCTTGCAAACGCACTTCAACACACGTGTTCTGCAGTTCACCACAATGCATTATCTATGTGTTGTATGTTGAAAAAAAAGAGAGATATGTTCAGTTTTAGGTATTTAAAATGAATGGGCAGCCTTAACACATTAACACAAGGATTGCTGCACATTAGGGTGAATGTATTAATGCACAGCACAGGTGGGAATGGTCCTGAATTTTACTAAAAAAAAAAAAGTTTGGATAGAAACATGTGAGCTGCCATTGCTGACCTCCACCTGAAATTCTCGTTGCTTGCCTGGTTGTGGAATCAATGACCTGGGGCAGTGAAGTCAAAACTTCAGCTCTCCCTGTAGCACTACTCCCTGGGGAGCTGCTTGAAGCGGGTTCCCCTGGGTTACCCCTAGCAACAATTTAGCAATTCAAAGTACATTAAGTTTTTGGCTCAGTCAGGAAACAATCCAGGGGATGTAGTTTTTTGTTGGTTTTATTTTAGAACTTAGGAGAAGGGATGAGTGGGATACTCCAACTGGATGAACTATGCACAATTTTAGGATTTCCAGCTATGTTGAGTACGGCAAAGCCGCTGCTTCACCTTGCCACTGTAGTGAAGTATTTGATAAGCGAACTGTATAGTAAATTACTCTTCAGGGCCCTGCTTGGCACCCTCTTTACCCTTACTCTTCAGGGTTCTACTTGGCACCCCCTTTACTCTTGCATACTGTGTGAGCTGACTTTCTATCCTCTGACTTCTCTGGAGTGGTCCCCTTCCTGGGCGGACCCCTTGGCAAGCCCCCTGGTACTCACGGACACTGTTTTTCCCAGATGACTCCGCCAGCAGCTCCACCGGCAGCTTTCCAGGATCCTTCAGGCTCAGCTCCACACCTGGCTCACCAGGCCGAATGCCTGTGACCACTTTCCTCAGACAGCAGGAGGAGAGACAGCCGTCACCCTCCCCCTGGGACTCTGCTTCCCGCCAAAGACGCCCTGTCACATGTGCCCTTGGCTTTTATGGTCAATCCCAGGATGCGCTGTGGTGGTGCCCTCCCACTGGAACTGCCACAAAAGCCCGTTTGCCACTGGCCAGGTTACCTCCACTGTCCAAAAGGCTCCTCTATTGGATATATGGGGACACTCCCTCAGACCAAGTGACTCGCACCTAGACACATACGACAGGCATGACTAACAGGTCAGGCTCCCCTGATAAGCAGATGGAGCATAATAATGCTTTTTCCTAGCACCTATCTAGGAGGGCGCTACATCCCTATTTGTTTTAGGTTAGTGAAATCAACAAGTACAGATGTCACTGGATCAACATGACTAGCATGATCGAGCCTTGTACTTTCTATCAGCATAAGTAGAATTCCAGGCTAAAGCTAACTAGTCTAAAAACAATTCTTCCCGCCCCCCTCCGAACACCTGTGCTGGCTGACCTGTGTAAGAAAAGTCTGTATACTTACCTCTCAGCCTGCTCCTGCTCGCATCTGGTCATGTGATCTCCTGTGTCAGCAGCTGCAGGGAAGAGGAGAGAGTGCTCTGACAATGGCTGGGAATTCCAGGAGGGGTGACGTCACTCACAGGCTCCCATATGCAACCATTGTCGGTGCTCCTTCCTCTCCCCTGCAGCTGCTGCTGGCTGTCACGTAGGAGCTGGATCATGTGATCATCCTGGAGTGGGATGAAAATAGGCAGGCCTTTTTCTCAGAGAATAGGTGAAGGTACTCCTCCCTTCCAAGTCCCCCTTGTCTCCATCCCCTACCCATCTCCATGCATGTTCCTGTGCAGCCAGCAACAATAGATCCCCCAGGAACAATAGGTCCCCCCTGCAATAATAAATCCCCCTCTAGCAAAAATAAATTCTCCCCAACAACAATCGATTCACCTCCCCAGCAACAATAGTCCCCCAATACAACAATACAGTAGATCCCCCAGGAGCCAACATCAACAGATCCTTCCCTCAACCGTATATCCATCTCAGCAACAATTGACCCCCTAGCAACATAAGATACTCCACTAGCAACAATTGATCCCCCAACAACAATAGATCTCCCCAGCAACAATAAACCCCCATAACAATACAGTAGATCTCATGCCAGCCAATATCAGTAGACCCTCCCCAGCAACAATCGATCCCCCAGCAGTCAGCATAACTAGACACTCCAGCACACCACAGCACCACATTCAGTACCGGAGGTGGCGGAACTGCGTTCCCCCACATTCCCACTGAAAAAGCCCTGAGTGGGTAAGTACATATATATTCTTACACAGGTTAGTCATCGTATGTGTTAGGAGTGGGGGGGTCACTGTCCTGAAACAAGTAAGAAACAAGCAAAATCGTAACTCCTGTTCTCCATGATTTTTCCAGCTCAGTGATACATAAAGTACTGAAGCCCGAGGATCACCATAACAGAAAGTTAATGAAAATCAGGGATGCACCGATATTGGTGCTGACAGAGTATTTTCACTCGTACCTGTAAAGATGCTCCTGATACCGAAGCCAACACTTCGCTGTGTGATTTGTATCCATACAAATTAAATGGGTTCAAATTGCACTGCAAAGAATCACATGAAATTTGTATAGGAATGTGGTGCAATTCCTGTCCGAATCGCATGGGGTTTCCCACAATGCTCCTGTGTGAACCCAGGCTGAAATCACTATGACTAGCCTGGGTTCACACAGGAGCGGTGGGGAAACGGCATGCAATTTGGACAGGAATCCCCCACTGCATTTCTGTTGAAATGTAATGTGATTCTTTGCAGTGCGATTCGCGCCCATTCATTTTGTAAATAAAAAAACAGTAGCCCGAATGAAAATACCCAGGAGGAGACCAGAGACCAGTTTTAGAAGCTGCTGACTTTGAATTTTTTTTGGGGGGGGGCTGGAGCTCCTCTATAACCACTTTAGACCCAGCCGCCGCAGATGTACGGCGGTAGGCTGGCTCTCCCATGCAAAGTCCCGTACATGTACAGCGCTCGCCTGGGAGGAGCTAGGGGGCAATCGCGCGTGTGAAAGACGGCTCCGATGACCGCCGGCCACTCGCGATCTCCCGCCGCTGACAGAGAAGAACGGACGGCTGATGTAAACACAGCCGTCTGTCCTTCTCCCTGAAGTGATCACATATGTCATGTGATCCTGCTATAAAGGATCACATGTCTCTGTGATGACTTCACAAGCCACGCCCCCCCCCAGTTAGAATTACGCCCCTAGGGTCACATTTAACCCCTTAATCACCAATACTGTTAACCCCTTTCCTGCCAGTGTCATTTTTACAGTAACAGTGCATATTTTTAGTACTGATTACTGTAGTAATGTCACTGGTACCCCCAAAAGTGTCAAAAATGTCAGTTAGGGGTCTGATCTGTCCGCCACAATGTCGCAGTCCCGCAAAAAATCACAGATCGCCGCCATTACTAGTAAAAAAAAAAAAACAATAAAAATGACATAAATCTTTCCCGTAGTTAGTAAACGCAATAACTTTTGCGCAAACCAATCAAAATACGCTTATTGCGATTTTTTTTTTTACCAAAAACATGTTGCAGAAAAAAAATTGGCCTAAAATGTTAAAAAATTTTGATTTTTACATTTTTTTGAGAATTTCATATAAAAGAATGTGAAAAATATTGTTGTTTTTTCCAAAATTGCCGCTCTTTTTTTGTTTATAGTGCAAAAAATAAAAATCACACAGGTGATCAAATACCACCACCAAAAGAAAGCTCAATTTGTGGGGAAAAAAGGACGTCAATTTAGTTTGGGTACAGACACACGACCGCGCAATTGTCAGTTAAAGTCACGCAGTGCCGAATCGCAAAATAGGGCCTGGTCTTTGAGCAGCCAAATCCTCCGGTCTGAAAGTGGTTTAAAAATATTTCCTCTCTGTTACGCTTTCTATACAGGTGGATATGGACTCCGGCTCTTCCTGAGTTTTAGGACTCAACTTTAAGGCTTTGGTTACCTTTATTGAGAGGTTAGAACCTCTGTAAGGTTTTTATGACTGACCTTCCCTTTAGAGCAAGGGAAGGGCAAATAGCCGCCCTCCAGCTGTTGTGGAACTACGTGTCCCATAAGGCACTGCAAGACTGACAGTTACAACCATGACCACCCAGAGGCAGAGGCATGATGGGACTTGTAGTTCCACAATAGCTGGAAGGCCGCAGTTGCCCACCCTTGCTTTGGAGAGATATCCACTCTCTTCATGCCTCTAGCACAAGAAGTTACGTCCCTTTCACACTATCACATTGTGGTAATGCACACCTCACTGCAATACATATGTCATGCATTGGGGTTATTCTAAAAGGCACCCCAATGCACCTTGCTGACGTATGTGCAATTCAGAGCAGCGCAACGCATGGCAACATGCATTTAGGTGTGCTGCCAGGAATGTTGCATGCACCATGTCTGGTGTGTTGGCAGCCCAGTCATTTTGAATAAGTTGCTTTAACTTGCTGTACGGCAATAATATGTCATTGTCAATGCGCCTGCATTATGCTCTGCCATGGTCTAAATAGGCCCCGAGAGAAAATGTGTCCCATTATGATGCAGATAACCAAAAAGTCTAACAGAGGATATATCACTTTCCCATCCAATACTAAAAATAACAAAAAGTTCTCTATGCACGATTATATTTGAACAGACGACTGAAACAGATTTTTAGAGGAAGCTCCGGACCTCTTAGGCTGGCAATAAATACATTATACAATTTTCCTATTCAAATTCTTTTAGATTTAGCTTTAACTATGTCCTGCAAGGGCCGGCCTGACTGCATATAAATTGAAAGTATTTAGGTTTGAACTCGTATATTACCACTTGACCTCCGGAAGATTTACCCCCCTTCATGACCAGGCCATTTTTTGCAATACGGCACTGCTTTACTTTAAGTGAAAATTGCGCAGTCATGAGATTCTGTACAGTGCTCTGTGATTCTGTACAGTGCCATGAGATTCTGTACAGTGCCATGAGATTCTGTACAGTGCTCTGTGATTCTGAACAGTGCAATGTGATTCTATACAGTGCCCTGTGAGTCTGTACAGTGTCGTGTGATTCTGTACAGTGCCATGAGATTCTGTACAGTGCCATGCGATTCTGTACAGTGCTCTGTGATTCTGTACAGTGCCATGAGATTCTGTATAGTGCCATGAGATTCTGTACAGTGCCGTGTGATTCTGTACAGTGCCATGCGATTCTGTACAGTGCTCTGTGATTCTGTACAGTGCCATGAGATTCTGTATAGTGCCATGAGATTCTGTACAGTGCCGTGTGATTCTGTACAGTGCTCTGTGATTCTGTACAGTGCCATGCGATTCTGTACAGTGCCATGAGATTCTGTATAGTGCCATGAGATTCTGTACAGTGCTCTGTGATTCTGTACAGTGCCATGAGATTCTGTATAGTGCCATGAGATTCTGTACAGTGCTTTGTGATTCTGTACAGTGCCATGAGATTCTGTACAGTGCCATGAGATTCTGTACAGTGCCATGAGATTCTGTGTAGTGCCATGAGATTCTGTACAGTGCCATGAGATTCTGTGTAGTGCCATGAGATTCTGTACAGTGCCATGAGATTCTGTGTAGTGCCATGAGATTCTGTACAGTGCTTTGTGATTCTGTACAGTGCCATGAGATTCTGTATAGTGCCATGAGATTCTGTACAGTGCTTTGTGATTCTGTACAGTGCCATGAGATTCGGTATAGTGCCATGAGATTCTGTACAGTGCTCTGTGATTCTGTACAGTGCAATGAGATTCTGTACAGTGCTCTGTGATTCGGTACAGTGCCCTGTGATTCTGTACAGTGCCATGAGAATCTGTATAGTGCCATGAGATTCTGTACAGTGCCATGAGATTCTGTGTAGTGCCATGAGATTCTGTACAGTGCTTTGTGATTCTGTATAGTGCCATGAGATTCTGTACAGTGCTTTGTGATTCTGTACAGTGCAATGAGATTCTGTACAGTGCAATGAGATTCTGTACAGTGCCCTGTGATTCTGTACAGTGCCATGAGAATCTGTACAGTGCCCTGTGATTCTGTACAGTGCCATGAGAATCTGTACAGTGCGCTGTGATTCTGTACAGTGCCATGAGAATCTGTACAGTGCCCTGTGATTCTGTACAGTGCCCTGTGATTCTGTACAGTGCCATGAGAATCTGTACAGTGCCAGGTGATTCTGTACAGTGCCATGAGAATCTGTACAGTGCGCTGTGATTCTGTACAGTGCGCTGTGATTCTGTACAGTGCGCTGTGATTCTGTACAGTGCCATGAGATTCTGTGTAGTGCCATGAGATTCTGTATAGTGCGATGAGATTCTGTACAGTGCACTGCAATAAAATGAAGCATGTCTGCATCTTATCGCAGCACTCTGCAGCGTTGCATTGCAGTGTGAATGGGGCACACAGGAAACAATGGTCTTTGTGGTGGCTGGCGGTGTATAATGTAGTCACCGCACTGTGTGTGAATTAATATAAAGCAGTACAGAATTCCATGGTCCTAATTGTTTTTGTCTTCCAAATTTTAGTTTTATGAACTTCAAAGTGTCCCTGTCCTTCTTCTTTATTAAATGTTATCATGTTTAAAAGTGACGGGGTACAATTCCTGAAATCAAAAAATGTCAGCGCTGCTTAGATGTGCTGAAACGATATCAAAGTGCTACTATGCAAAAAAATGTGCAATAAAGTGATTGAATGCAATACTATAAATCATATGATGCCAATATGCTGCAACTATAAATTGATAGCATCAATTAATAATAGTACAAATTCATGAAGTCCATAAAAAAGTGCTCTTAGTGCTAGGGGATTCAATCCTTAAGACTTTATGTATTTGTGCTATCATTAAATTGTGCTATTTATTTATGCTATTATAGTTGCAGTATATATTTTCATTATTAAGGAAGCACCTTAAGGATTGAATCACCTAGCACTAAGAGCACTTTTTTATGGACTTTATGAATTTGTACTATTATTAATTGATGCTATCAATTTATAGTTGCAGCATATTGGCATCATATGATTTATAGTATTGCATTCAATCACTTTATTGCACATTTTTTTGCATAGTAGCACTTTGATATCGTTTCAGCACATCTAAGCAGCGCTGACATTTTTTGATTTCAATATTTAAAGGTACAGTCACCTTTCTGTTAGCAGCAGCTTATTAGCACATGCGCTTTTAAAATATATACACATCCATCCATAAGCGCGAGGTCCTTTGTTGAATTCTTATAGGGTACAATTCCTGCTGTGGCCGTGGGGCAAAGCACCCCCAGTCGCTGCCTCTTCAGCTAAAGAGGCTGGCTGGGGAGCAGTAAAAGTGCGGTTCAACCGCTGGGCTTTACTGCACCCCCCCCCCCCCACCAGTGTGAACAACAAACCCTTTCACACTTGTGCGATTTCAAAGTTGCGCGATTTTGCCGCAACTTTTTGCCACAAATTTTGCCGCGATTTTGACTGGGCTTGAATGTCTTTGGCCTCAAAATCGTGCCTAAGTAGTGCAGGGACTACTTTGAAGTCGGTGCGACTTCAAGTCGCACTGATATGAATGGTACTCATTGGAAATAATGGAGAACAACTTGCCATGCGATTTTGCAGTCCCAAATCGCATGACAAGTCGCACAAGTGTGAAAGGGGCCTAATGTCATGTATGCTTTAACTACTTGCCGACCGCCGCAAGTAAATATACTGCGGCGGTCAGCCCCGGCCAGGCAAAGTAATGTATATATACGTCACTAGCCTGTCACCGGCTTGTGAGCCAATAGCGGGCGAGCGTGCGCCCGCCGCGGCTCGTTCACCAAGCAGTCAGTGCGTGTGACCGTCACTCGCCGATCGTCGGTAGAGAGGGAGAAAGGCAGGCGGCTGATGTAAACAAGCCACCTGTCATTCTCCCCTGTGTAAAAATGGAGATCAGACGGTTCTACTATGTAGAACCGTTGATCTCTGTTTTTACACCAATAGCCATGTCCCATCACAGTTTGAAACACGCCCCTAGGACACACTTAACCCCTCCCTCTCCAATACAGTTAACTCCTTCCCTGCCAGTGTCATTTTTTACAGTAACAGTGCATATGTATAGCACTGATTACTGCAGTAATGTCACTGGTAACCCCAAAAGTGTCAAAAATGTCAGTCAAGGGTCCGATCTGTCCGCCGCAATGTCGCAGTCCCGCAAAAAAAAAAAATCACAGATCGCCGCCATTACTCGTTAAAAAAAAAAAACACCAAAAATGACAAAAATCTTTCCCTTTGTTAGTAAACGCGATAACTTTTGCGCAAACCAATCAAAATACGCTTTTTGCGATTTTTTTTTTTACCAAACATATGTAGCATAAAACAAATTGGCCGAAAATGTTAAAAAATTTTGATTTTTACATTTTTTTTGGGGAATTTCATATAAAAAAATGTGAAAAATATTGCTATTTTTGCAAAATTTACACTCTTTTTTTGTTTATAGCGCATGATCAAAAAATCGCACAGGTGATCAACACCAAAAGAAAGCTCTGTTTGTGGGAAAAGAAGAACGTCAAATTCGTTTAGGTACAGCGTCGCACGACCGCGCAATTGTCCGTTAAAGTCACGCAGTAAAAAATCGCAAAAAACCCCCTGGTCAGGAAGGGGGTACAATCTTCCGGGGCTTAAGTGGTTAACATGTCAAGTAAAACGTTTTTTTATCAGGGCCCATTCATTTTCGGGTGGTGCGCCCTACTGCAACATGGAAGTGTAAACTGGTCTGTCATCCTTGTTATAGCTGATCTATAAGAATTAGAAAATGTGTACCCCTGCAGTGGGGCCACCCCAAAACTACAAGGGTTGCTTGTTTAGTTTCAGGGTGCAGGGATAAGGTTACTTACCCATTTCCTTGCTCCAGCAGGCTGCAGTGTTGTCTTCAAGCTCCGGGCTGTGGGGGGGGGGGGGTCGGTGCAGGGCTATTAACCCCGTATTGTACATGGAGGGGGTGAGCATGTGACCGCACCCGAAGCACTTTAGTGAGCATGCTGCGTTGGACCTGGGAGATCAAAGCCAGTAATAATGTATGTAATACACCTTATCCCAGCAACCCTGGACTAAAGGAGTATTAAATCCTTGCAGTGGGTGGGGGCGCCACTGCAAGGTTATAATTTGTCTAGTTCAGCTTTAAGGCATTTCCTCTTATGGGGTGACAACTGTCTGCAGGTTGTTCATGTGTTGTCACCATGTCACAGGCCTCTGCTTGGGACCACAAACAGTCTCAGTTGCTGACACACATTTTAGGCATGATCTACCATTGTCACTATAAGGAAGCCAGCTCAGCACAATGATGTGCAACTGAGGCCAGAGCAAAGGCATTTAGAGCAGAAGCTGCTGAAAAAAGGCTGGAGGAGATCGGCAGGACTGAGACGCAAAAAAATTATAGAAAAGTAAAAAAACAATTGTTTATGATACATGGTTGTTTAGGTAACTAAACTACATGTCATCCAGTTGAGGTTTTGGGGTCAATTCACACCAGATATGTTGGCACATTTTTTTTTCATACCAACACAAGGGGGTGATTTACTAAAGGCAAATATACTGTGTACTTTGCAAAGTGATGTTGCTCCAGAGCTTAGTAAATGAGGTAAAGCTTCACTTTCCAAAGAATACCCAATCATGTGCAAGAAAAAAGAAAAAAAAAAACAGTATTTTTGCTTGCACATGATTGGATGATGGAAGTCAGCAGAGCTTCTGCTCATTTACTAAGCTCTGGAGCAACTGCAGTTTGCAAAGTGTTTGCTTTTAGTAAATGAATCCCAAGGACTTGTAAAAAATAAGGTATTTAAATAGGAAAAGTTCACACTTGTGCATCACCCTGATATGCGCTGATTTGGGCTTGGAAAAAAGTAGAGCAAACCCTAATTTTGTGGGCACAACACGACACAACGCACAGGAAAAACAGCACAAAGTGGCGCCATACACCCTTTGCGTGTTCCAGGAAATGAGGAGAAAAGTGCATGGTAAAACACAACGCATCGCAATTCAGCATGCAAACACGCGTCAACGTGCACGCCCTTACCGGCACTCGTGGTGTGAATTAACCTTAAAAGAGATGTATAGTTTTTTTTCCTAGAATTATACTTACCTAGGTGGGTGCAGCATCTGTCCCCCCGGTGCCTCTACACTAAGAACCGAGCGATCAAGCACCGCTGATCGCTCTTTTCTGACAGCTCCCAGAGCAGAGAGCTGCGGACTGTCACTCACCGCTCTCTGCTCTGCCCCCTCCTTGCACATTGGAGCGCTGGGCTGTGGAGGGGCGGGAGCAGCCAGCTAAGGCTCTCGGCTGCCTACTAAGAGGCTGAGCCGGGTGTCGGTCCAGGAACCTGGCGGATCCCGACTTCCATTGTCGCAATGACACCTTGCCTGGACCGACTTCTGTGAAATCAGCAGAGAGTGGACTTCAGCCTGCTTTCTGATGAAAACGGGTCACAGGAGTGCAGAACGATTGCACTCCTATGATCCATAGGAGATATACAGCCAAACAAGCTTTGGCTATACTTCTCCTTTAAAGAAGAAATCTCACTTCTGAGTTCATGTAGTACTTTCTCCTATCTTCCTATGTACCATCCATACTTGCCAACTGTCCCGTTTTTGCCAGGACAGTCCCAGCAAATAGGAGCCTGTCCTGGGTAAATTACATTGTACCGGCAAGCGCCCGTTAATCGGGCTGCCCATAAATGCTTGTTACGGGCAGCCGGTGCCCGTAAAAAAATGGTTGCGGGTGAAATTGTAACAGCGCATGTGCCGTTCTGAAGCCTGCCGGGCTCAGGAAAGCTCGTACAAGCTCGGCCGGGTGGGTGCATGCACAAGTTACGTAATGGCATCACCTGGCACCATTTTTAGATCAAAGGCACTCGTTCTCGGCAGCACCTCGCCGGCCGCCATAGCAGAGCAGAGAAGGACCATCACCCCTTGAGAGTGAAGGCACATTCACAGACATGAAGGTAGGTAGGATGAAAGCAACAATGTTATGTGCAAAAATATCTGGTAACAGACATGTGAATAAAGTGTGAAATGTGCTCAGGTGTGACCCTACAAAAAATGGAATATGGAAATATAAATAAAGTGCAAGGTGTAAATAAGTACGATAAGAGCCGGTTCACACTGAGGCGACACGACTCCTTACTACTTCGGGGGCGACTTGTGCATTACCATGCACCACGGCTTCGGAGCGACTTGCAGGGACTTCACATAATGAAAGTCTATGCAAGTTGCTCCGCGGTCGCCCCGAAGTAGTACAGGACGCTTTTTCTAAGTCGGAGCGACTTCTGTCGCTCCTATTAGAACGGGTCCTGTAGCGGTCAATGTACCGCGAGGGAGCGCGACTTGTCAGGCTGACCAAGTCGCGCTAGAGTGAACCGACTCTAAAACCTAATTATACCAGATAGTAGTAATTATAATTAGGTTTTATCATACTTATTTACACCTTGCACTTTATTTATATTTCCATATTACATTTTTTGTATGGTCACACCTGAGCACATTTCACACTTTAGAATTGCAGGGAATTGTGATGAGAATTTTAAACTTTAGGCAGAAGTAGTGCAGCTGAATGGGAGAATTATTTCAACTCTGCTACTTTGGCCTTAAGTTTGAATTTCCCTTTTTAATTTCCTGTAATTCTCTCTTTATTGAGTAGACCCTATAATCTGATAAGTAGGCGGAGATTAATTATGTGGAGTGGGCGGAGCTTCAGGGAAGTGGGTGTGGTAATTGATAGCTGTGCTGCAAAGTGTCCCTGGAATTTTTTTTCAAATGTTGGCAACTATGATCTTCAAAGACTAGCTCTGGGGTTGGACAGAGCACCCTTCCTCCTTCCACGGTTGTCCAACAACACAGAGAGCAAGGAGACAGCTGCTTTGACCGACTTCTCTTTTCTTTATCTCCAATCACCTGTTTACTTGCCTGGAACACTTTATCTGCTAAGCCCCCCGACATTCCTTCGGAGATGCTTGTCTTGGGCAAGAGCTTGGAGACGGGAAAAAAGTGCTATTTGTCAAACCAGTCGTCTCCTTGCTAGCTGCGTTGTCGGACAGCCGTGATGGGAGGAGAAGGGGTGCCCCGCCTGACCTAACAGCACATAGGAAGATGGAAAAAAAAGTACTACATCTACTTTGTCCCCAATAAAACAAAACACAATAATAAAAATTCTTCTTTAAATTTGCTATAAGTGGTTATTTTATGATAGAGCTGCATCGCACCAAAAAACTGCCAGCTCCAAGCACAAAGCTGCTATGTAAAATGCAGAGAACATTTGATTGGCTGTGGTCTAAGTGATGTCATACCCCATCAGTTCTAGGGGGGCCCAAGAGATAAGATGGTTTTCTTGTTGGTGGAAGATGGAAAATCCCTTTAAATCCCGGTATATCCTTTACTTTCATTATTGGAACATTTTAAAACTGACATTTTTTCTCAGCAATTTTAACTGGAGAAATAAATAAATCTGAAGTAGAAGACGGACGCTTCACGTATCTTTTATTTACTGCATATGAATGACTTTTATTTTTATGGATAGGTCTTTGTTTGTATAGATTATTTCATGACTTGCTTTGTACACATTTTGTAAAAAAAATACAAAAAATAAAAAAATAAAATATTTATAAAATGTTTTGTATGAAAACAAAAAACAAAACATGAAACCTATAACAAATTGCGATTTATTTTGTTATGTTGAGTAAATATTGTTTAAAGGAAGCAAGTTGTAAATACATTGTTACATCCATGGTTAGAGTTGTTTGGCTGTAAAATACACATTAAAGCGATCACTGCAATACAACCAAAGACTTGGGCGAAACGCGTCAGTAGTGTGCGTCTTGATTGAACAGAGATTCATTTATTTATGTATCATATTAGGTGCAATCTCAGCAATAGTCTGACAACGAAAACTATAAAGAGAACTAGTCACAGCTTGACTTTAAAGTTTAAAACACAAGGGGGTTGATTTACTAAAGGCAAATAGACTGTGCACTTTGCAAGTGAAGCTTCACTGTGCAAAGAACAAAATGTAAAAAAAAAAAAACAAAACAAAAAAAAAAAAGCAGCATTTTTGCTTGCTCATGATTGGATGATGGAAGCCAGCAGAGCTTCCCCTCATTTACTAAGATCTGTAGTAACTGCACTTGCAAAGTGCACAGTTGCATTGCCTTTAGTAAATCCACCCTCTAACATATTGCAGCTTACCAGTTCTTAGATGTGGTGGCTGCATTTTAGACTTTTTCCACTTTATTTTCACCTGATGATCTGGCCAGTAACACACAATGGTTGATTTATTAAAGTCAGACTCTGAGGAAGTCACGTGACAGTGACGCAACGCGAAGGAGGAGCTAATGACGGCAGCTTTCAGCCTACTTGCTGTGATTCGAACAGCTGATCGAATGAGACTCGGAGAGAGCCACGTTTTGAGAGAAGATATTTGTAATCAGGTACTTACCCAAATGTGAGTGAGGTCTATTTTTATTTAATACATTTTTACTTTCATACTACACTATGGATATCTCCCTTGCTTTTTTATGTATGTGGGAGCTTCTGATGTGAGGAAAATCATCACCTTATATGTACCAGATGAACATCTAGAGATATCTAATGTACAGTGTGATTAAACCCGCACTAAGTGAAAAAATATATTGAATGTGAAATGAAATACTGCAGCAGCTGCTCACCAAGTAAAAGCCGCGGATATATAATATAGTCAAGAAAAACAGCACTTACAAAAAATAATGATAACTAATACCTCATATAAAACTAGTGGACGAATGTATAATATACAATCAACCATAAAAAAAGTGCAGTGTTGATAAATACCATTACATATGTGATAAACAATTCATCAGTCAATAAGGCTCCATTCACACCTGGGCGTTTTTGAGTGTTTTTCAGCTCCAAAAACGCTAAAAAAAAACGTTCCAAAACGCCCAACAAGTAAAACCCCATTCATTTAAATGGCCCCTTTTCACATCTGAGCGTTTTACAAAACGCCTGTAGCAGAAAAAAGTACATGAGCTTCTTTTTGGGCTGATTACCAGCGTTTTTGATAGATGTCAATGGCTGCCTCCAAAAACGCCTGAAAAAAACACCTAAAAATCGCGGTAAAAATCGCAGTAAAAATCGCGGTAAAAACGCTACGCTCAAGTGTGAATGCAGCCTAAAAGTGCACCAGTGCTGATACATGTGAAATCAAAAATATTTTTTCAAATATATATGACTGATAGCAAAAAAAGGGGTCCAATTAATGTGCAAACAGTCAATTATAAGTGATAAGGTGTTGATAATGCAACAAGGTGCTGAGGTGTTTCCAAAATCCAGTGCAAGGTGTCTCAGAACCCCTCCAAGAACTGCACTCACCAAAATTGATGGAGCCTCCACTGGGGTCAAAAAAGGTTGAAAGTGAAACAATGGCAAGGGACCACCTCCAGGCTTTCTCTATCCTCTTATTTCTGGTTACTCAAGTCTGCAGGGACCACAATTTCTTCACTGAGAGTCTGATTCCTCCAGGGTGCAATTCTATTAATGGCCCCTGTAAGCTGTTGAACTCAAAGGGAGGGAACAGACCACATAGGGAAGTCAGTAGGTTAAGGGTTTTTTTTTTTTTTAAATGATGAATCTTACTTACAAAAAGTAGTTGATGGTAATGCATAAAGGGAAAACAAAGCTGAACGCCGTATTACAGTGGTGACTTCCGGGAACGCTCGCGTGTGCCTTCCACGGCTACAGGAAGTGACGTCAGCTGGCTCTGCCGCACTGGAAATGCATTGATGCGTTTCGCCCTTCCACTAGGGCGTTTTCAAAGACCTTTGTCTTCACATTCAGCACTTTTTATGGACCTCTTGGTATTCATGTGAATATTGATTTTATTCACGGTTCCTCTTTATGCACAACACTTTGCCTTAATATTTTGCACTACTCTGCACGTTTTATTAATATTCTGATATATTTATTTATTTGAATTTAGCGCCAATTTATTTATTAGAGTGCTTTTTCAGTGCACAACTGCACTTTGCAAAGTGCACAGCCTATTTGCCTTTAGTAAATCAACCCCACAGTGTCTCTACTCTGGATGAGGAAGAACCACATGTTAATTGCACAGGAACGTGCAGCACATTCATGTATGATGCATGTGTTGGCATGGTGTGAACTGGTCCCAGGGGCGTAACTACAGGGGTTGCAATCGCTACCGGGCCCCATGCTCCAGGGGGCCCGGTAGCAAACCAGTGGGTGAACTTCCAGGATCACAAAGGTCACACTTGCGACCGGACCCTGGCATTGCACCACTGTGGGGAGGCCCCAAGATTGCAGGAAGTGGGCCCACAAGATTGCAGGAAGGGGGCCCACTGCAGAACTTGTGAAAGAATCCTGCTGCGGGACCGTAATAAAAGGCCAACGAGTGTAAAGAGCCCCAGGATTAGTGGGAAGAGCCCTGGGCTTGAAGGTAAGGGCCCCGGCCAGGGGTCTGGGGGGCCCTTCATGGTTTCTTGCATCAGGGCCCTGAAGGTTCTAGTTACGCCTCTGACTGGTCCCTAAAGGCAAAACACCAGTTCACACCAGAATGCGCTGCAGGAAACCCAGCTCCCATGTGTGTTTCCCTCGCCGCGTGTAAAATGCGCTCCATTTGCAATCCTCAGCAGGTGTCAATAATAAAGTAATGATGCCCCAAGCACAGGTCACAAATGCAGTCCTTTTGACTGCACCGGTTCACACGCAACAAAAGTCTTATGCGGTCCAGTGCACTACTTTTGGTGCGGTTCGGTGCAGTTTCAGCTCATTCAAAATGAATGGGCTGAAATCGCATTGCACAGAACACAGGAACTGCACAGCATTCCTGTGCGATTCCTATGCAGTTACTAATGTGAACCGGCTGTCAACCTGGCAGGTTTTTTTTTCTATATCTGTTTCCCGTTGGGGAGATTTCCCTTCACTTCCTGTCACATAGCCAAAACAGGAAATGAGAGGAGAACCCTCCAAAGTGAGGACATTTCTGGTTGTCACCGGAACTAGTGTAGCCACTACAGACTGCTGGAGTCCAAGGGCCGCACAACAACTACAAAGGCCACATGGCAGGTTGGGCACCAGGATCTCCTTTCATAGATGTGTTCCTGTCCTCCTCAGAGTCTTAGTGTTCCCCTCTGAGATTGCCTTACACAGGAGGAATCTGTCTGTCTGCTCTACCCCTCTGAAAAGATACGAGGACTGTACTGAAAGTAATGCAAAAGCCTTCATAACTTTGGTTTTACCTTACATAGGTCGTTCATATTTAACATGTTGGTAGAGTAGCTCTTCCTCAACAGTAACTCTATATTTTTTCTCATTGCAGGTGAATAATTAATTCCAAATAGAAGAAACATGCCATCACTAAGTACTTGAAAAAAAGGAGTGGTGCAAGCTGTCTGACATTGATGGTCCCCACTGTCTGGTTTGCCTTCAGTGCTGATTTCCTCTTCTTTACCTGCTTAAGGAACGCCCCACATAAATATATTGCGGCAAGGCGTCCCTTTAGCGCAAAATCACGAGCCTATATGTGATTATTTTCTTCCGGGTCTGGGGTGCACGTGCACCGGCGGTGACCCACTGATTGGACACAGCAGGAGCCAATCAGCGGGTCTGGCAGACGCGATGATCGCCGGGACCCGCCGATCATTTCTGAGGCAGACAGAACGGCGCCAAATAGCCATTCTGTGACAGGAGAAGACAGAGATCTTGTGTTTCTGCTAAGCAGGAACACGGCTCTCTGTCTTCTTACAGTACAAGCACCTCCCCCACAGTTAGAAAGCACTCCTAGGGAACACATTTAACCCTTTAATTGCCCCTGATGTTAACCCCTTCCTTGCCAGTGTCATTAGTACAGTTACAGTGCATATTATTTAGCATTGATCACTGTATCAGTGTCACTGGTCCCCAAAAAAGTGTCAAAAGTGTCACTGATTTGTTCGGCGCAATGTCGCAATCCCGCTATAAGTTGCTGATTGCTGCCATTACTAGTAAAAAAAAAAAAAAATCAATAAAAATCCCATAAAAACATCCCATAGTTTGTAGACACAAACCAATCAGTCTACGCTTATTCAGATTAGATTTTTTATATTTTTTTATTAGATATGTTTTATAGCATAAAGTAAAAAATATTGTTTTGGTTTTTTTTTCAAAATTGTCTGTATTTTTTTGTTTATAGCGCAAAATATAAAAACCACAGTGGTGATCAAATACCGCCAAAAGAAAGCTCTATTTGTGTGGGGAAAAAAAGGATACATTTTCTTTGGGTACAGCGTCACTTGACCAAGCAAATGTCAGTTAAAGTAACACAGTGCCGTATCGCAAAAAAATGACCTGGTCATGAAGGGGTGTAAACATTCCGGAGCTGAAGTGGGTAAACGCTCTCCTCCTCTCATCCATCTGTTGCTCTCGTCAGTGTGTCATCTCTGTAAACATTCTGTAGCCTTCCGTGGATGTTGGACAGCCTGCACCCCCCTCTAAGAACTCAGTGACGGCACCAGGGGAGTGTATTGAAGTCAGTGGGCCTGTGTGCAAGGTCATAAATTGGGCCCCATTGTTTGATACGGAAATAAAGAGTAGGCATGGTTTTCATTGTAATAACAAAATAAGTCATGCTATAATGTGATCAAACCATTGAAAATATTAAATGATCAAAACATGTCCATAAAGTCCATTGAGAGGCCGGATGAAATCATGTGTCTGTAGATATCCCTAAGGAATTAAGCTTACCAGAGAACAATAAAGAAATTGCCAGATGATATCATAAGCATCCAGTAGAGACCTGAGGGCATCTATCCAAGTTGATACGAAGAATCTCAGAAGACCATGGTAATGGAGTTTGCATGGGGAAAGAAGGCAAAAAAACGCCATAGCGTAAAACCAACAAAACGAATAAAATAAAAACAACTGAGTGCACTCACATATGTGAGACTATTACCAACCATGAAACACAATCAGGTAATAGAGTGTTGAATAGATACTCCTTACCAGAGTAAAAATTATGCAATGCAGTGAATTCTATAACCATCCACACGAGACTTCAGGTGATTAAGTGAAATTTAGATAAAACTTCCACCAACAAACGGAACCATATAATATTGATAATATACTCCTTACCAAATATAAGAAATGAAAAGCCAATCTGTGAACGTGCAGAAAGAAGAAACACCTCCACCAGTATATATACTCCTTACCAGATTGCAATATAAATGGGCTTGTGGTAGAATATTAAATCAATAATCCAGAGAATCCAAATGAGTGATAAACCAGAAACTCCTGACACCGCCACCTATAATTATGCTCCTTACCAGATGGCAATAAAGTCATGCATATAACCAGATGATGTGATGGATCAATCCAGAGAATCAGACCTCAGGTACCAACCAATGGAGACTCGGGGATACAGCAAATGCAGGCAAGGTTTCAGCCGTATAAAACATAAAGAGACACCATAGCATAAAATCCCACAGATTTATTAAAGTAAAAAAGAATCACACTTCTAAATGTAGAGATAAAAAATTGCGGGGAGAAGTGTAAGCAGCCGCCGCCCGGACGGCTCCGCTCGCCCGTACTTCCTAGATGCTTGTGAGGGTGACGTCATTGTGCCAGCAGTGTTGCTATGATTGTAAAAGCCTTGGGGCACCTTTGGGCACACGAAGTAAAAGAGCAATGCGGTGCGCATAGCGCGCCACTGCGTACAATGGGGGTGACCCAAAAACATTAACGTGGGAGGGGCTTAAGGGGAGTGGTTAAATACAGCAAGGTCAATCTGTCCTCTGATTTAATCCCTCCTCTCCTCCAGGTCAATTTTTCCCTTAGTATATTCATCCTAAAATTAAATAAACTTACAGCATTCAAAACAGCCAAACTTGGCGTTTTGAATGCTTTTAAGTGCAGAGGAGGGGTTTGGGGTCTTTTAGACCCCCGGATCCCTGTAGAAATGAAAAAAAATAAATCAAATTTTTTTTTTTAATGTTTGAAAATATCAGCCAATAACGATATCCGACGGTATCGGTTGATCAATAATGAATAGTTACCCATCGTTGGCATCATTGGGAGGACTTATGTCCCTCCATTGGTGTAAGTGGGGAATTATGCCTCATTGTTGGTATCAGTGGATGGAACAGTGCCCCAAGGGCCAGATCTGACCCAACCCCCCCCCCCCCCCCCCCCGGCCGCAGTTTGGAGACCACTACTATAGAAGAAGAGTTATTCTAACAACCTATAAAAATTTGAACAACCTAAATAAGTTAATAAAAAAAGGTAAGGCCACTTTTGCATTACTTTCAGTACAGACAGCCGTGGTATAAACATGGACACCTGGCTGAATCAAGCAGTCTGGTTTATCACCAGCTTTAGGGATTGAAAGAATTCACACATTCACAAAACAAAATAAAATCTATCTTGTTAGAAACTTAATTGTCTTTTATTTTGTATTTTTATATTTCATTACAAACCGGACAACAAATACCATCCTCTTCTGGTCAATCTACTTTAATAAGGCTTGGCTTTGTACAAAGTGCACTCCTGAGGCTTTGGGCAGAAATCCAGCGCTTGTATTGTACAATGAACAAGAAAATGACACAAAAACAAAATTCATCCCACTACAAAGGCAGTAATTAACATTTCTTCTTATAGAACTATACATATGGCTATTTCAGGTTTCAATACAATTTACAGTCCAAAACGTAAAAAATATATATATTTACACCTTATCACTGTAAAATAACACAACCATTAAATACAACCACAAAACAGGCTCATTTTATCATAAAATACATTCTCAATTCTCAGAGCTTGGTATGTCGGAGGGGAGCTCCGGGCTAATCATCCAGAAGCAGAACTTTTCTGGGTTTTTAAATGAATCCATCTTGTGCAATGCAGAATGAAGCAACAAACAAAAAGAAAAGCTCCTAACTAAAAAACTAGGATGGAAAAGGGGCTCTTCTTACATTTTCATCTTTACATTTTTAATAGGAAAAAATAATGTTTGAGTGTTATTTATTTTTATTTTTTTTAAATAGAAATTGATTTATGAAGAAAATAAAAAGTAATGCTTGCAGCAGACAGGGGTCTCTGGGGTTGATTTACTAAAGGCAAATAGACTGTGCAAAGCGCAGTTGCACACTGCAAGAGCTTAGTAAATGAGCAGAATCTCAGCTGACTTCCATTATCCAATCCCGTGCAAGCAAAAATGCTGTTTTTTTTCCCTTGCATGTGATTGTGTATTCTTTGCTAAGAGAAGCTTTACCTCAGACATGTCCAACCTGCGGCCCGGGGGCCACATGCGGCCCGAAACCCCAGGCAATGCGGCCCACTGCCCCCTGACAATTTTTTTTTTGCTGGGGAGGAAGGAATTTGGGTCGGGGGCATGGCCACTCGGCTTCCAACTAACAGTAGGCAGAGGCTGCCTCGGAGGGGAGGGGAGGGGAGGCGAGCATGTGCAGTGTTTCTGACTCCTACCATCAAATCACTGAAGTGGTCATGGTGGTTAGAGTGTTCCTTAAATATCTCTCATAAGAAGTAAACCTCTGTATACTGATTCCATTTCATTTGATCATCCTCTAGTTGTGTTAAATTAGTGCAGGGGGTGCGGCGGTGCAGGAAGGGTGCAGCTGCATTTTATTACTTATATACCTTAACTATAGTATATATTTTATATGCGGCCCGAGAAAATTTCTCTACACTCAATGTGGCCCAGAGAAGCCAAAAGGTTGGACACCCATGCTTTACCTCATTTACTAAGCTCTGGAGCAACTGCTCTTGTAGAGGGTACCTGCACATTGCAAAGTGCACAGACTATTTGCCTTTAGTAAATCAACCCCATTGCGTCTTCAGACAAGGGCATACAACGCTTCCCTGGTTTAAAGCCCCATGGCTTGCCAATGCGAACTGCCACTGCTTGCAGCCTTATTTATCTACTATGAACGTTAGAAAATAACCCAAAGTTCATTTTATAAACTCAACTGTTCTAACAGGCTTTGCAGATTATGCTAATATTGTTGCATATGAAAGCCAATGACACCGTTCACAGTGAGAATGTCCATGCGGTTTGTGGAGCTGCACAAATAAAATGAACCTGATCTGGACTATAATGTTACTTTGAGTGGAACTAAACCCTCCTATCCTTTACAGGCAAGGGAGCTGCCATCTTAGCCTCGATTTGATTTGCAGTTGTCATGGTGCTGCTCATGTGATCTATGACGCCAACCATTTGTTGGTTTGATTGGGAGCACAAGCAGTTGTGACAGTTTTCATTCATGGCATGCCTTGTAGGTAACTGTTTTGGGAAAAAGTTAAATTGATGGGTTTAGTAACGCTTTAAGGTAACAACAGTGTAAAAGTAAAGGCCCCTTGTTATGTATGAAAATACTTGTGTCACTTTCATTTGACCCCTGTGGACCCCCATGGATCCTTGGTCTTGACCATACAAGGACCTTTACTTCTCACCAGGTTGGGATTAATCCTCACCCCCTGTTACATCAATAGTAGAATGCCGAAGCCTTCAGTGCCCATCACAGTTCTAAAATTTTGGGCCAAAGTCACACTAGGATCAGTATACGGGGCTACCAGGGTAGGGAAATACTCACCTGTTTCCAGCTTCCTCATTGGCTGAATTAGCGAGACTTTGATTCCTCGCTGGTGACCTATTATATAGCATTTCTGAGTGAGGCAGTGATACCTACATCAATACTCCCATCACATACATCCCTGGAGTAGGCTTTAAGCCATTGTAAACCTAAATTAAAAAACAAAATATCATACTTACCTGCCCTGGGCAATAGTTTTGCACAGTGTAGCAATGATCCTCCTCTTCCAGGGCCCCCCACTGGTGCTCTTGGCTGCTCTTCCTTCCCGAGTACCCCCATAGCAAGCTGTTTGCTAAGGGGTTCATGTGCAGGCTTGATCCTGAGCCGCTGTGTGTGTCCATTGGCACACAGAGCACGGCTGGGCCTCGTCCACTGCTCTCTGGCTGTGATTGACAAAAGCAGGTAGCCAATGGCTCCCGCTGCTGCCTCTCTGTCCAGTTGAGAGAGAGAAAGCTGAGAGAGATGCTGCTCCCGTGCATAGCACTGGATCGAGATTGAGCTCAGGAAAGTATAAGGGGAGGAGGGGGGGGGGGCTGCATGCAGAAGGTTTCTTTTACTACAATTCAGAAAATGCATTATGGTAAAAAACATTTTGCCTTTAGAACCACAGCTAGAGACTGGAAACTTCACAGATCAACGTACATATTTGCCAGCACACACGATTCTTCAAATAATGTCCAAAGGTTTTATTTAAAGTGACCTTATCACAGCAGAAGAGTACAATGTTTAAAGGCTGCTCAGGACCCCTTCATTAGGTATGTGGCACCGAAATGTTGCCCTCTTCTGTTGTGATAAGATCACTTTAAACAAAACCTTTGGATGTTTTTTGAAGAACCTTGTTGTGCTGGAAGAAATGTACATTGAGGAAGTGATGCCTGACTCATCCAGCCAGTAAAGAAGCAACATATGGAAGCAGGTGAGTATTTTTGCTATAGTTTTTAGCGATCCTATTGATGATGAGAATGGAACCTCTAGTGTGACATTTCACGCACAATTGAATGACAGGGGTGGGGCTTAGTTCTGAGAACTTGGGAGTTAAACTCAAAATTGAGGCCCCATGTACAGCCTCAGCAAGGGTCTCCAAAAATAAGAATTTATGTAGTCAGCACACCTTAGATCTATAATCAACAGTCAAAACATTTCTTAAAAATGATCACATTGGAATAAGCGCATGCGCGATGTTTTGCACCTATACAGGACATCTTCGTCATCACATGCCAAATGATGAGGTCCTGCGTGGCCTTGAAACACCTGCACTTATCATGATGTGATCACTTTAAATAGATTTTTGGACTAATGATTATGGCTTTAAGGTATGCTGGCAACAAATGGTCTTACTTGTAGAGAACCTTGTATCCTAGACTAATCACAGTAAGTGCAGATTCAATGTTTCAAGACCACATAGGACTTCTTCATCATCACATGCCTGGCGAAAGGTCCTATTTGGCCTTGAAATGTTGAACCTGCACTTATAGTGATGTGATCACTTTAAAAAAATGTATAGACTGTTTTGGATCCAAGGTGTGCTTGTAAGATATGGTCTTATCTATGGAGACCCTTGTATCCGAGGCTGATCACAATAAGTGTAGATGCAACATTTCAGGATCACGCAGGACCGCTTGGTCATCACATGCCTGATGAAGAGGTCCTATTGGCTTTGAAATGTTGCACCTGCACTTATAGTAATGTGATCATTTTAAATAAATGTTTGGACTGTTGATTATGGACCCAAGTTTTGCTAGCGACATATGGACTTATTTCTGAAGACAGTTGTATTCTAGACAGGTGATAAAAGTGCAGGTGCAACCTTTCAAAGCCATGCAGGGCCACATCTTCAAATGCTCTTATCTATGCTGATACTGATCAACCTGCTGGTAGTCATTACAGCACCCCTTTTACTTTGGGTGTGTCCAGAAAATTGTGCAATGAGAATATATTGGGGGTCTTCATTAAGACCGCATTCACACTGAAGCGGCACGACTTCGGGGGCGACCTGTAGATTCGCGTGCAGCGCGGCTTCGGCACGACTTGCACGGACTTCATAAATTGAATGTCTATAAGTCGCTCCGAGGTCGCCCCGAAGTAGTACAGGACCCTTTTTCTAAGTCGGAGCGACTTGTGTCGCTCCTATTAGAACCGTTCCTGTACTACACAATGGACCGCAACGGTGCATGACTTGTCAGGCTGACCAAGTCGCCTGACAAGTCGTATTAGTGTGAATGGACTCTAAGACACAGCAATGGATTTAGAAACTACCATAGGTATTTGTAGATACCACGAGGTGCAGCATTTCAACACTGCTGTTACCTTTGAAATGTATTAGGCCAGTTCAGGTTCATTTTTAAGTTTAACTTGACACAAAAAAATGTTGGCTGCCATTGCTGACCCAGTTCTGAAAATGCTAATTACCTGGCTTTTAAGCTGTACCCACTGATATCAATACATCCTTATTAACTAGCCCTGAGCAATTATCAGAAAATAAGAGAAATCAAGACTCCTTAGCTGCACATTTGTTCGGGGCAGATACCCAAATATTGAAAGAAGGTTATCGTGATTTCCAAGAAACTAGCATTTTCTAAAGGAGAGGTCAGCAGTGGCAGCTGCCATGCTTCTCTTGTGACAGATTTCCTTTCATATTGGGCAGTCCGCATCAATGACACATATACTAAATTACAGACAGTATACAAACAGTATAACAAAATACCCTCCTAAAAATACATGTTCATACAAACATTGCAATAAAAGATTCTCATATTCCATCAATTTGCTTCAAACATGGTACAATACCCTTTGCAGCAAATCCTCCAACTACTACAACCCATCCGGAATCTGTGTTCATAATTCTCACTTATTTTTCTGATGAACTTGTTACCATAATAGGCCTTTCAATTAGTGACCCCGGGAATTACCATTAGGATCCAAGAAGTGCTCTTCTTATTGACAAGACCATAACAAGGTCGAGATCTCCACCAGCTCTTTGGTTTTGGATTGCAGGCTAGTAGATGTGAGCTATATTCGTTTTGCTCAGAAATATATTAGGAGAAAACATTTGACTGACAGAAAGGGATCGAACTTAACCAATGGGTGGGAGAACATGGATGCTCTGATGCTGCCAAAACCCTGCCTGCATCAGGGCAACACTCCCCCTAGAGCGCCCCCTTCCTGATCCCTTGATTTTAGGAAGAATTAGTCGCTTCGAGCAAAGCTCCTGATCCGTACACATATTCTTGAGTATTCTGCTTATTAATTTATGAACACACTGGCAGTCACAGGCTTCTTAATTTATAACTTCTTCCTTGTAAAAGTCAGTTTCCTTTGTTCTTCCCTATACTTTTGCTTTGATTTGCCACAAAATGGATCAATTGCTTATTACATATTTCTGAGAATAGCAAAATGCAGATTGCTGAGAGAATTGCACGAAAGCCCAGTGGGTACCCACTGCATGCACACCCTGAGGTGGTTGCCATTTTTAGGCTGTTAGGCTAAGGTTGCTTAGGCTGACCCCAAAGGGTCAATACGAGCAAGAAATGCTCCACATTCAAGTGTCAATGGTAATTATTCATTTCTCATGTGCTAGATTTTGCAAATACCACCCCATTGCAAAATTAAAACTGATTAAAAAAGATTCCCTTTTTAAAAAAAAAAAAAAAGATTCCCTTTTAAAAAGGTGGTATACTCACTTGCCCTACCAGTAGAAAATATTCCTGTGCAAAAACAAGTTCCTCTGACTGCGGTGCACCTTAAAGATGAATTCCAGGTATGGCAATTTTTACAGTTACATTGTTTCAGCTTGGACCAGGAAGCCAGGAGCACTCACTTTAGTAGAGGTGCCTACTACAGTGATTTCCAACTTCCACAGGGATCACATAGATATGGCACATACATAGTTACATTGGTCTAAGCTGGACCAAAAGTCCATGAAATTCAGCTTTAAAGCAAGAATGTTAAAAAATTTAACATGAGCAAATAAGGTTCCCCTGTAAAGAAGAGCTATTTATACGACATAAAACATTGCGGAGGATTTACTAAACTGGTGCACACAAAATCTAATTTAGCTGTGTATAGTAACCAATCAGCTTCTAACTTCAGCTTGTTCAGTTACAGGAGTTGTAAAGTCAGAAGTTTTTTTTATCTTAATGCATTTTATGCACTAAGAATAACATGTTTGTTATTTAAAAAACAAAAAAACTAGACATTACAATCACTTTAGGCTTTGACAGCTAAACCTAGAAGCCGAATGGTTACTATGCACAGCTGCTCCAGGTTCTATGTGCACCAGTTTTAGTAAATCTACCCCATAGTGTCTGTCAATTATCTGGTCATCAGCACTTGGGACACCTACAGTATATTTCTAGACTTGATTTAGCTTTGCATTCGCTAAATTAATGTACATATCTCTTTCTGAATGAACTTACTGTAAAGAAGAGCTGTTATAATTACCCACCCTGCCACCTGCACTGTCAGTCTACACTCTCTTCAAGACCTATGGCCCCCCCAGTTTGGGATTCCTTTTCTTCCACTGGCCTACATCATTACTCTGTCCTACAATGAAGTAGTGGCCCATGGAAGGAACCATATGGCTCAGCTGGCAATAAGAAATTGTGGAGCCCCATATTGCCTGCATGATAGGGCTCCCCTTTCCCCAATGAGCTAGGTTCAGACCAAACATTTACTGTTTGCTCGTTTGGACAAACACCCAAACTACTGCCTGTTTGGCCCCGTTCTGCGGGAACCTAGGTTCAGACCAAACATTTGCTGTTTGCTCGTTTGGATGAACACCCAAACTACTGCCTGTTTGGCCCCGTTCTGCGGGAACCTAGGTTCAGACCAAACATTTGCTGTTTGCTCGTTTGGATGAACACCCAAACTACTGCCCATTCGACCCCCTGTTTTTGCAGGAGCCGAACATCATATGGAAGTGGAATTTATACAGCTTTTATGTATGACAGCCTCCCACTGTCAATGGTTCCTACGGAGGCAATCTGGTCTGCCCGGCAAATTGACATAGAAGAGGCTTGGTAGAACTTTCATTTAATTGTCAGGAGCCACGGCATGAAGAATTATTCCGCCTGTTCCCAAAAATGAATAAAGAGTCCCCTCTCTGTCCTGTTCTGTTTATTGCTGGGAGCCATGGGCCTTGGGATTACCATGTATGCCCAAAGGTAATCAAAGAGTCCCCTCTCTTCCCCCTGGTGAACTGACTCTACCTCCTTATTAGTGGCCCTGCATCTGAAAGGGAATAGGATGAAGAGGAATCTCCGGATATTGTAGCTCTTGAAGATAACCAAGGCTGATGGTGCAGGTGGCAGGATATTTAAATTATAACAGCTCTTCTTTACAGGGAAACCTTATTTGCTCATCTTTCATTGGTTGCTTTAACAAGCACCCTTAGGCAGTCATTGGAGCACAATCAAAGCACCATAATGCATGCTAAAGTGAAGCTCCACATAGCCTTAAAGTGAATGTGGAAGCCAGTTTACATTTTTACATAGTATAAAAGTCCCCCCTAAGAGCAGTCATCAAAAGATAATTAACCAGAAACTCCTCTTAGAGGCACCCCTCTGTCTATTCCTGTAACAGAGGGGAGCATAGAAGAGGGCTTTCTGGCTAAAAAAGGGTAACAACAGGCATCATAAGGTTCTGACAGGCGCATGTTACATGCAAGCCTGTCTTTTTACTGTGCTTGTCAGCTGCAATAAAGAAATATTAGCGCACGTGTGTACACACCCTAAGACACGGCGGCGGAGTAAAACAGAAAAATTATATTATTCCACTGTCCCTCCAAAGACAACATCACACATCAAGGCCCCGGAACTAGACTAAACACTCCTACCTTCCCTGATCAACCCGATTAGTCCACAGTTTAGTCAAAGTGCTGCCATTTTAAGAAACCCCATCCTTGTGTCTATTGCAAAAACCGTCCTGCTAGACAGGGACATATAAAAGTTCTACATCTATACAACTGATTTCAACTGGGTGTAAACAATTAAAACCATAATGAAGAATACGTTTTCTAAAGCATAAAATGGAACAGTCCATACCATAAAACACCAAACTGCTCGTCATAGTCACCAGACGATTGGTTTATGTTAGTGGCAATAAGGCACCCAAACAGATCCTTGCAATGTATACCACTGCAGTTTCCTCAGTAGAAGAGTCCATGTGTATAATCTGCTCAATAAGGGAGGTACAAGACACCCCAATAACAAGTCCCATTATGCTTTGGTGACCAGCCATGACAGCAGGTTACAAGTCAGCACCATCCTGCAGGAGATCCACATCCTCGTCGTCCAGTAATAGATAAGAGCGCATCACCTCTGTCTCCTCCAAGACATCCTGTAGGTCCTGGGCCACATCCTCATCAAAATCTTCCTCAGTGGGTTTCAGAAGACTGAAGTGGTCAAACAGCATGATGCCATCAGCAGGCACAGTAGTCCTTCTAGGGGTTCTAGCAATAGTGTCAGCCATCTGAGCTGCCATGGCGGCTTTCTGAGCCTTTTGTTTCTGTTGCTCCTCCTGTTGCCTGTGAGTCTTCATGTGTGCATTTCGGCTCTTGATCTTGTAGAAGACTCTGGAGAGAATGGGGAACAAGAAAGGTACTCATTATAATTTTACTACCTATAGCTAGTGCTATGGCATCTTGTTCATGGAGGTCAGCCGATATTCTATGCCATGGTGGGTGGGGGCGGTGGAGAAGACCTGAGGTAGGGAGTTTAATAAGAAACTATTATGATTAGGTACATGTAGTCTTCATTCCCTGCTGGAGCCCTCATTGAGTTGCCGTGTTGGAGCGGGGCTTTGGGGGATGGAAGAGCAATGTCCTCTCCCATTGGACAGTGCTATGACCTGAGCAGCCAATCACTAAGCTCAAACATTGTCATCTGGGGAGGAGCAGTGATGTAAGCCAATTAGGTAGGTCCCTAAAAAGGAGCTTACCCACAACAGAACCCTGCAGTGGGAAGGTGATAAAAGAGCATGGATGGTTGCTTATACCTTTCTGGGTAGTGGGCTATCAGGGGGTATTGTCACTTTACCCTTTAAGTCACTCCCCTTCAGATCGATAAAATACATATCTTGTTTTTACATATTCATATAATCATACACAGCTCTGCATCAACTATGGATAAGGCTATTATGTTTATTGTAAAAAAAAAAAAAAAAATGTAAATATGTATGTGATATGTAAATTAGATCTCCTAAATCAGCATCAGCACCCACATCTAAATTACAAACCCCCCATTTTAACCTCTGACTACTGTTTTCCTCCCTCCCCATCCCATCCAATGCTGCCTACCAATCACCTTTGAAGTGGTTGTAAACCCTTATATATACCCAGTGAAGTGACTGGCCTCAGGTGATACACAGGGATAAAACAAATCCTCCTATATAAGTTGTACCTGTTTGTCTATAGAAGTCTTTACCCTACATCCATTCAAAGTGCAGAATTTACAGAGGATCTCTCAGCTCTGAACAGCAGGGGGCGAAGAGCTGAAGTTACATCAGTCAGGGGAGCTCCGAATGCTGATTGGAGGTATCAAACAACCAACCCCCCCCCCCCCCATTTCCACACAGCACACACAGGAACAGAGCTGAGGATGTCAATCAGCTGGAGGCCCCTCCCCATCACCATTTTTCTTGGTGTCAGAAAAACTTTTCAGAAGGGACTTGTGCTTACAGCAGAGGAACGAGGCAGCAAACAGAAATGTCACTTAGTGCTTTGGATTGCGACAAGTACACACTATAGAGCAGGGGTCTTCAAACTATGGCCCTCCAGTTGTTTAGGAACTACAATTCCCATCATGCCTAGTCATGTATGTGAATGTCAGAGTTTTACAATGCCTCATGGGATGTGTAGTTCCACAACAGCTGGAGGGCCGTAGTTTGAGGATCCCTGCTATAGAGGGATATGCTTTGTTCATACTTCATGTCTGAGATTTACAACCACTTTAAGTTAAACAGCAGACTTCCCCTTTGGCATACATGCTTTAAGGAATGGAAATATCATTATAAGACCCTTACTTGCTGCAAATTTTACAGGGGAACACAGACGTGGTGTCGGTTTCTCCGCTGGTGGTGCTGTGTGCAGGGGAGCTCTTCACAGAACAACAGTATCCAGTCTGTGTGCCGGACTTCTGTCTGCTTGCGCCAGCCGTTGAGAACACTTTGCTGTGAACACTCGTCCCTGCATGAACACGAGCGTGGCCGTTTAAAGCTTGCCTGGAGCAGAACGTCTGCAAACAACACAAATTATCAGAGCTAAATCCACAATGCATGATACTGTTTTACTCCGAATTACAAAGTCATTCTTTGTCTATGCAAGTTAAAGGAAGTTAAAGGAATTCTCCAGTTAAACTCCAAAATCTAGCAATATAATGCAATGCTTCTCTGGTCTATAAACATTAAAAAATATATACATTATACATGGTCATGGCTTTCTGTTTTCATCTTTCCATCCCCTGTGCAAACCTGGGAAATTCTCTGGTGTTCTGGAACACTACCCCCTGACCTGGTGCTTTTGAAGGTTAGGTATTCCCAGCTCCGCCCATGGGTGTGTCTATTCAGACACCAATCATATGTTTCAAGACCACCCTATTTAAATCACAGAAAGGCTCAGGACATTCAGAGAGAAATTAGCCGCACCTTTATCCTATCCCCTCCAAGGTGTTCGGGAGCAGAGGATGTGCGGTAAAGAATAACTGATAAAGGCTGCAGTCCTGCCCAGGGGCACTTTGTGAGTCTTGCATACATTTGGGTTGATTTACCAAAGGAAAATAGACTGTGCACTCTGCAAGTACAGTTGCTGCAGAGCTTAATAAATAAGGTAAAGCTTCACTTTGCAAAGAATACCCAATCATGTGCAAGGAAAATAAAACTGAATTTTTGCTTGCACATGATTAGATGATGGAAGTCAGCAGAGCTTCTACTCAACGCACTAGGCTCTAGAGCAGTGATGGCGAACCTTGGTACCCCAGATGTTTTGGAACTACATTTCCCATGATGCTCAACTATACTTCAGAGTGCATAAGCATCATGGGAAATGTAGTTCCAAAACATCTGGGGTGCCAAGGTTCGCCATCACTGCTCTAGAGCAACCGCACTTGCAAAGTGCAGTCTATTTGTCTTTAGTAAATTAACCCCATTGACTACAGAAAGTTTTACAAAACTTAAATTGAGTGGACACTTTAATTTGAAGGAAGCCTGTACCACTGCTGACCTGGATGAAGGGATGACAGGATTCTGGACCCACCATTACTGGAGAACAGCAAGGTAGTAGGTAGGCGTGCCATACTGTGCAAGTATACTGGTCAATAAATTAGAAAATTGGAAACACGCTGGAATAAACAGCATACTGTATGTTATACATTTGTTAGGCTAGCCATACACTATTAGATCTCTGTTGTTCAGCCCGCATGCCGAACGAGAGGAAATTAACAGATTTTTCCATCCACACTAAGTAGTGTGGATGGAGGGATCTGCACTGCCACCTACTATATTTAGACAGCCGCAGCACTCACGGCTATCTGAATAGAAGAACAGTGACTACATCTGGGAGGATGCAGTCACTGTTCAGCTGATCATTTTCCACCTGGCTCCTTCCATTTCTGAATCAACTTTTATTGAGCTGGCTGGATGGGGCCAATAGGGCAACCCCGGGCTCAAATTTTGGCTGATTCAGCAGTAACTGGCGTAAACTAGAGCTGTGTATGGACAGCTTATGTGTTCCTGAATCACTAGAAGGGTGAGACTTCTTTTTACTATTCAATGCCAACTGTGTTGTGTTTGACATATATATATATATATATATATATATATATATATATATATATATATATATATAATTGTCAAAAGTATTGGAACACCTGCTTTTACACGCACATAAACTTTAATGGCATCCCAGTCTAAGTTAGTAGCTATAAAAGCCTCAACTGTTCTGGGAAGTCTGTCCACAATGTTTAGGAGTGTGTCTATGGGATGTTGGACAAGAAGGCCTGGCTCGCAGTCTCTGATCCAATTCATCCCAAAGATGTTCTATCGGGTTGAGGTCAGGACTCTGTGCAGGCCAGTCATGTTCCTCCACCCCAAACTCGATCATCCATGTCTTTATGGACCTTGCTTTGTGCACTGGTGCACAGTGATGTTGGAACAAGAAGGGGCCATCCCCAAACTGTTTCCACAAAGTTGGGAGCATGAAATTGTGCAAAATGTCTTGGTATGCGGACACCTTAAAGAGTTCCCCTCACTGGAACTAAGAGGCCAAGCCCAACCCCTGAAAAACAACCCTGCATCATAATTCCCCCTCCACCAAATGATTAGGACCAGTGCACAAAGCAAGGTCCATAAAGACATGGATGAACGAGTTTGGGGTGGAGGAACTGACTTGACCTCAACCCAATAGAACACCTTTGGGGTGAATTAGAGAGGAGACAGCGAGCCAGGCCTTCTCTTCCATTATCAGTGCCTGACCTCACAAATGCGCTTCTGGAAGAATGGTCAAACATTCCCATAAACACATTCCTAAACCTTGTGGACAGCCTTCTCAAAAGAGTCTAAGCTGGTATAGCTGCAAAGGGTAGGCGAACTCAATGTTGAACCCTACGGAATAAGACGTCATTAAAGTTCATGTGCGTGTAAAGGCAGACGCCCCAATACTTGACAAGATAGATAGATAGATAGATAGATAGATAGATAGATAGATAGATAGATAGATAGATAGATAGATAGATAGATAGATAGATAGATAGATAGATAGATAGATAGATAGATAGATAGATAGATAGATAGATAGATAGATAGATAGATAGATAGATAGATAGATAGATAGATAGATAGATAGATAGATAGATAGATAGATAGATGTTTTCTAATTTTTTTCAGGCTTGCATAGAAGAATCTGTTTATTTATTTGTCTTAGAAGCAGGAATCAGGTTTTATTGAGTGTTTGAGTGGACACTTCTCAAACAAATGCCATTGGAAATGTTTGTTCAAGCTGTCCTCTAATACAATGGTAACATTGATGCTATTGTTGTATGTTGGGCAAATGTCAGTAAATGCTTCCATTGTATTCTGTTTGGAAAATGCATTCAGGTAACCAATGGTCGACATGGCATGACCTTTAGACATATATGACCTATGGCATGTATGATACAATAATACCATCTAGAGGTTGAATTGGGAAATGTTTAATCTATAGAAGACTATGATAAGGGAAGTAGTGAGAAAGGATACTCACATATGGGATTGTCTACCTAAACTTTCCAAATAAAAGCAACAGCAGCTTAGGCTGACAGGAGGACTCTACAATGACATAACAATGAAGGTCTGTGCAAGAGGAAACTATGATGTTATCGTCTGATATTCTGCAATCACTAGTACAGTAGAGCTTGGAGTCCTGATTGCCTATGGAGATTATGAAGCCACTATAACCTAAGCTAAGTAACTTTTTAGTGTATTCCTATTGTATACAGATCACTATCTATGCTTATTCCCTAGGAATTAGGCAGCATGTGCTGTATTTATATCTGTCAGTCTTGTATTATATTCCTATAATTGTAAATGATTTGTATGTGCAGCATTTGTTTAGTAAAAGCACAATAATTTACTACAGAGGTTTTCATTGCTTCCTTGCTTATAATGCAAGGAACCTTGAAAGACGCAAAGCAAAACACCAACACAGAAGTTTCCAAGGCAGCTAGGAAACAATATACTTCCTGTGTATTCTATGTCTCATTCTGTGTCTCCTGCTAGATGTACATAGAACTGATCCTGGAAGAACCTTCTGGGATGTGTCTGTACAAAATATTCAAACCACCACACTTTGATCCAAAGAAGAAAGCTCAATAAGTGCAGTGATGTACTTACAGCGCCACAATTTCCCATTTCACACACAAACGCTACAGCAGGAGGACCAATGTTTTCAGCCACTGCACTGTCCACCTCTGCTGGGTGGAGGAGATCTGGGGATTTCTGCACTTGCTCAGAGTTTTCTTCATCCTTTCTGTTTTCAATTTCTTCTTCATCATCAACATCATCCACGCTTGTCTAGGAAACAAAGTGAAATCTCAATTCTCTACCTAATTAGTAACCAATGAGTAGAGTCTTAAAGCTGAAGTTTAGTTTTTACATAGTTACATATGTCCACCTTGGACCACTGTAAATATATATGAGCTATACCTGTGGGATTCCCCTGAAAGTTGGAAATCACTGTAGAAGGCACCACTGCTACAGTTATTGCTGTTAGCTTGCTGGTCTTGTGCCAAGGGCTGCCCTGCTCCCTACCAAACACATGAGGTTGCCCGCTCAGCATGGGCGCCATTCAGAGAACACTTTGCATTTTCTGAATGCAAATTGTGCCCTGATTGGACGAGGTGCAGATGGTGACGTCACCACCTTGTTTTTTCACCTTATCCAGTCAGAGAACACTTTGCATTTATTGAGAAGATGCAAAGCAGTGGTTTCCAAACTGTGGCCGGGGGCTGGATGCAGCCCTTTGCTTGCATTTATCTGGCCCTTTGGACACTCCCCCCCCCCCCCCACTGACCTCAACAACGGGGGACTATTTCTCCCATTGACACTATTGATGGGGCACTATTACTCCCACTGACACCAATGAAGGAGCAATAAATAATAAATTGGGGTCTTCTTAAATCTAATTCTAAACAGGGCCAGTACTACCTTAGCCCTTTTAATGCCCCCAAACTGTGCCATCTTTGGTTAAATAAAGCTTAAGTTTAGGTGTGGCAATTTTACATAGTTATATTGGTCCAGCTTGGACCAGTGTAAGAATGTTTGTGCCATGTAAGAGCACTGGCTTTGTGCATTGAAAGGGCGCACACTGTGGTCAGTCTGCATTGAAAGGGGGCACGCAGTGGTCAGTCTGCATTAAAAGGGGGCACGCAGTGGTCAGTCTGCATTGAAAGGGGGCACGCAGTGGTCAGTCTGCATTGAAAGGGGGCATGCAGTGGTCAGTCTGCATTGAAAGGGGGCACACTGTGGTCAGTCTGCATTGAAAGGGGGCACACTGTGGTCAGTCTGCGTTGAAAGGGGGCACGCAGTGGTCAGCCTGCATTGAAAGGGGGCACACTGTGGTCAGTCTGCTTTGAAAGGGGGCACACTGTGGTCAGTCTGCATTGAATGGGGCCACGCTGTGGTCAGTCTGCATTAAAAGGGGGCACGCAGTGGTCAGTCTGCATTGAAAAGTGGCACGCAGTGGTCAGTCTGCATTGAAAGGGGGCACGCAGTGGTCAGTCTGCATTGAAAGGGGGCACACAGTGGTCAGTCTGCATTGAAAGGTTGCACGCAGTGGTCAGTCTGCATTGAAAGGGGGCACACTGTGGTCAGTCTGCATTGAAAGGGGGCACACTGTGGTCAGTCTGCATTGAAAGGGGGCACACTGCAGTACATAGTTACATTGGTCCAGCTTGGACCAGTGTAAGAATGTTTGTGCCATGTAAGAGCACTGGCTTTGTGCATTGAAAGGGCGCACACTGTGGTACATACCGGTAGTTACATTGGTCCAGCTTGGACCAGTGTAAGAATGTTTGTGCCATGTAAGAGCACTGGCTTTGTGCATTGAAAGGGCGCACACTGTGGTCAGTCTGCATTGAATGGGGCCACGCTGTGGTCAGTCTGCATTAAAAGGGGGCATGCAGTGGTCAGTCTGCATTGAAAGGGGGCACGCAGTGGTCAGTCTGCATTGAAAGGGAGCACACAGTGGTCAGTCTGCATTGAAAGGGGGCACGCAGTGGTCAGTCTGCATTGAAAGGGGGCACACTGTGGTCAGTCTGCATTGAAAGGGGGCACACTGTGGTCAGTCTGCATTGAAAGGGGGCACACTGTGGTCAGTCTGCATTGAAAGGGGGCACACTGTGGTCAGTCTGCGTTGAAAGGGGGCACGCAGTGGTCAGCCTGCATTGAAAGGGGGCACACTGTGGTCAGTCTGCATTGAATGGGGCCACGCTGTGGTCAGTCTGCATTAAAAGGGGGCACGCAGTGGTCAGTCTGCATTGAAAGGTGGCACGCAGTGGTCAGTCTGCATTGAAAGGGGGCATGCTGTGGTCAGTCTGCATTGAAAGGGGGCACACTGTGGTCAGTCTGCGTTGAAAGGGGGCACGCAGTGGTCAGCCTGCATTGAAAGGGGGCACACTGTGGTCAGTCTGCATTGAAAGGGGGCACACTGTGGTCAGTCTGCATTGAATGGGGCCACGATGTAGTCAGTCTGCATTAAAAGGGGGCACGCAGTGGTCAGTCTGCATTGAAAGGTGGCACGCAGTGGTCAGTCTGCATTGAAAGGGGGCACGCTGTGGTCAGTCTGCATTGAAAGGGGGCACGCTGTGGTCAGTCTGCATTGAAAGGTGGCATGCTGTGGTCAGTCTGCATTGAAAGGGGGCATGCAGTGGTCAGTCTGCATTGAAAGGGGGCACGCAGTGGTCAGTCTGCATTGAAAGGGGGCACACTGTTGTCAGTCTGCATTAAACGGGGGCACGCTGTGGTCAGTCTGCATTGAAAGGGGGCACGCTGTGGTCAGTCTGCATTGAAAGGGGGCACGCTGTGGTCAGTCTGCATTGAAAGGGGGCACGCTGTGGTCAGAATGCATTGAAAGGGGGCACGCTGTGGTCATCTGCATTGAAAGGGGGCACACTGTGGTCAGTCTGCATTAAAAGGGGGCACACTGTGGTCAGTCTGCATTAAAAGGGGGCACGCTGTGGTCAGTCTGCATTAAACGAGGGCACACTATGGTCAGTCTGCATTGAAAGGGGGCATGTTGTGGTCAGTCTGCATTGAAAGGGGGCACGCAGTGGTCAGTCTGCATTGAAAGGGGGGCACGCAGTGGTCAGTCTGCATTGAAAGGGGGGCACGCAGTGGTCAGTCTGCATTGAAAGGGGGGCACGCTGTGGTCAGTCTGCATTGAAAGGGGGCACACTATACCTTGATTACTGAAGGCCCCTTTCACACTTTTGTGACCTCAAAGTCACGCAATTTTTTACAGCGTTTTTTGCCGCAAAGCAATGCCTATTACATTTATGCATACATTTTGCACGGCCCCCGAATGATGTTACAAAAATCCAAATGGCCCTTGGCAGAAAAAGGTTCCCCACCCCTGCTCTAGAGCAACTGCATTTGCAAAGTGCACACTCTATTTGCCTTTTCTTAACTCAACCCCATAGTCTATACTAGGGATCCTCAAACTACGGCCTTCAGATGTTGCGGATTTACACATCCCATGAGGCATTGTTATACTCTGACATTCACAGACATGACTAGGCATGATGGGAATTGCAGTTCCTGAACAACTGGAGGGCTATAGTTTGAAGACCCCTGGTCTATACAATACTCAGCAAATCTGACAGTTTGTTTGATATAGTATACTTCGTTTTGACATGATAGTCAGTAATATACAGTGGGGAAAATAATTATTTGATACACTACAGATTTTGTAAGTTTGCCCACTTACAAAAAGTAAGGGTTTATAATTTTTTTTATAGGTGTATTTTAAATAATGGAGACAGAATATCAACCAAAAAACCTAGAAAACCCATAAACCAAATGCTATAAATTAAATTGCAGTTCAGTGAGTAAAAGAAGTACTTGATTCCCAAGCAAAAGAAATCTTAGTACTTTGCGGAGAATCCCTTGTTGGCAAGCACAGAGGTAAGACGTTTCTCGTACTTGGTTACCAGGTTTGCACACATCTCAGGAGGGATTTTGGTCCACTCTTCTTTACAGATCTTCTCTAAATTCTTAAGGTTTCTTGGCAGTCTCTTGGCAGCTCCCTCCATAAATGTTCTATAGGATTAAGGTTTGGGGACTGGCTAGGCCACTTTATGACCTTAATGTGCTTCTCCTTGAACCACTCCTTTGTTGCCTAGGCGGTATGTTTTGGGTCATTGTCATGCTGGAAGACCCATCCAGGACCCATCTTCAGTGTTCTGGCTGAGGAAAGAAGGCTCTTATTCAAGATTTTACAATACATGGCCCCATCCATTGGCCCTCAATGTGGCAAATAAGCCTTTACCTTTAGCAGAGAAACCCCAATGCATAATGTTTCCACCTCTATGCTCGACTGTAGCACATTCTCCCAATACTTCTCTGAATAATTCAGATGTTCATTGGCATGGCTGTACATGTGCTTTCTTGAGGAGGGGGGACTTGCTGTGTTTGAAGGAAGAAAAATGCTGACTATGACCCTAAGAATACCATCCCTACAGTCAAGCACGGAGGTGGAAACATTATACTTTGGGGCCGTTTCTCTGCTAAAGGTACAGCCTGACTTTGCCGCAATGAGGGGCCAATGGATGGGGGCCACGTATTGTAAAAGTTTGGATGAGAACCTTCTTCCCTCAGCCAGATCAATAAAGATGGGTCATGGATGGGTCTTTCAGCATGACAATGACCTAAAACATACTGCCAAGGCAACAAGAAGAAGCACATTAAAGTCATGGAGTGGCCTAGCGAGCCTCCAGACCTTAATCCCAGTGGCGTACCTAGAGCATTTGGCACCCGGGGCGGATCCTATATCTGGCACCCCCCCCCCCCAACTTTAAAATGTAAAAACACCCACAAAAAAATTGTAATGTGTTCAAGAATATATTTTTTGCACAAATTTCACAGCCCCCCATCACAGTGCCCCTTTAAGTTTGAGTAATAGATTGGAGACTTGCTAAAGGAGATATTCAGAGACTGCAGATATGATACAGGAGATGGTCAGAGACTACAGACATGATACAGGAGATGGTCAGAGACTAAGGGCATGATACAGGAGATGGTCAGAGACTGAAGACATGATACAGGAGATGGTCAGAGACTGAAGACATGATACAGGAGATGGTCAGAGACTACAGATTTGATACAAGAGATGGTCAGAGACTGAGGACATGATACAGTAGATGGTCAGAGACTGCAGACATGATACAGTAGATGGTCAGAGACTGCAGACGTGATACAAGTGATGGTCAGAGACTGCAGACATGACACAGTAGATGGTCAGAGACTGCAGACATGATACAGTAGATGGTCAGAGACTGCAGACATGATACAGTAGATGGTCAGAGACTGCAGACATGATACAGGAGATGCTCAGAAACTGCAGACATAATACAGTAGATGGTCAGAGACTGCAGACATGATACAGTAGATGGTCAGAGACTGCAGACGTGATACAGGAGATGGTCAGAGACTGCAGACATTAGTACAGTAGATGGTCAGAGACTGCAGACATGATACAGTAGATGGTCAGAGACTGCAGACATGATACAGGAGATGGTCAGAGACTGCAGACATGATACAGTAGATGGTCAGAGACTGAGGACATGATACAGTAGATGGTCAGAGACTGCAGACGTGATACAGGGGATGGTCAGAGACTGCAGACATGATACAGAAGACTGCCAGAGACTGCAGACATGATACAGGAGATGGTCAGAGACTGCAGACATGATACAGAAGATGGCCAAAGACTGAAGACATGATACAGGAGAAGGTCAGAGACTACAGACATGATACAGGAGATGGTCAGAGACTGCAGACATGATACAGGAGATGGTCAGAGACTGCAGACATGATACAGGAGATGGTCAGAGACTGCAGACATGATACAGGAGATGGTCAGAGACTGCAGACATGATACAGGAGATGGTCAGAGACTGCAGACATGATACAGTAGATGGTCAGAGACTGAGGACATGATACAGTAGATGGTCAGACACTGCAGACATGATACAGTAGATGGTCAGAGACTACAGACATGATACAGTAGATGGTCAGAGACTACAGACATGATACAGTAGATGCTCAGAGGCTGAGGACATGATAGAAGATAGAAGAGCACTAGGGGGGCCGGAGAGCACAGACGAAGCAGAGAGCACTGGAGGAGTTGAAGGGCACGGTGGGGGGGGGGGGGGCTGTAGAGAATTAATAGGGGGTTTGGAAAGCATTGTAGGGGGGTTGGAAGGTGCAGGGGGTGGAGAGCACTGGGGGGGACAGGGAGCACTTGGGGGGCGAGCAGGGAAAACCATGGGGGTGGAGAGCACTGGGGGGGGGCAGGGAGCACTTGGGGGGGTGGGCAGGGAAAATCAGGGGGGTGGAGAGCACTGGGGGGACAGGGAGAACTTGGGGGGAGGGGGTGGGCAGGGAAAATCAGGGGGGTGAGGAGCACTGGGGGGGACAGGGAGCACTTGGGGGGCGGGCAGGGAAAACCAGGGGGTGGAGAGCACTGGGGGGGACAGGGAGCACTTGGGGGGCGGGCAGGGAAAACCAGGGGGGTGGAGAGCACTGCGGGGGACAGGGAGCACTTGGGGGGTGGGCAGGGAAAACCAGGGGGGTGGAGAGCACGGGGGAAAAGGGAGCACTTGGGGGGCGGGAGAAAGCACTGTGGGGAGCTGAAGAGCATGGGGGGGGGCTAAAGAAAAGGGGGGGTCAGCAAAAGAACTTGTATTGGAGGGGGATGGGGCAGCTGCATATAGAGGAATTGATCTTTCCCTATTCTTCCTGCAGGAGGGAGAGGAGGAGAATCAGTTATCCTGTAGGCAGCTGCAGGAAGATTAGAGAAAGATTAATTCCTCTATATGCAGCTTCCCCATCCCCCTCCGATCCAGCACACACACTTGGGCAATGGGCACTCACCTTCTTCCCACCGAGGCTCCGCCCCTTCTTCCCGCCGAGGCTCCGCCCCCTTATTCCCGCCGCGGCTCCGCCCCCTTATTCCCGCCGCGGCTCCGCCCCCCCGCTAGCAGCACGGACTGAAGGAGCTGCCACTGCAGCTGCCTTCACACTGCCGGATATGTCTGAACACACAGGCAGGACACCGGCTGACACCCCCCAGAGCGTGGCACCCGGGGCGGGCCGCACCCCCGCCCCCCCCATTGGTACGCCACTGCTTAATCCTATAAACAATTTATAGAGGGAGCTGAAACTTTGAGTTGCCAAGTGACAGCCAAGAAACCGTAAGGGTTTAGAGAAGATCTGTAAAGAAGAGTGGACCAAAATCCCTCCTGAGATGTGTGCAAACCTGGTCACTAACTACAAGAAACGCCTTACCTCTGTGCTTGCCAACAAGGGTTTCTCCACCAAGTACTAAGTCATGTTTTGCTTGGGGATCAAATACTTCTTTTACTCACTGAACTGCAACTCAATTTATAACATTTGTATCATGTGTTTTTTTATGGATCTTTGGTTGATATTCTGTCTCTATCATTTAAAATACATCTATGAAAAAAATGTAAGACCCTTCATTTCTTCATAAGTGGGCAAAATCTGCAGGGGGATCAAAAAATTATTTTCCCTACAGTAAA
This sequence comes from Pelophylax lessonae, assembly GCF_965119305.1. Taxonomy (NCBI): domain Eukaryota; kingdom Metazoa; phylum Chordata; class Amphibia; order Anura; family Ranidae; genus Pelophylax; species Pelophylax lessonae. The sequence goes on along the minus strand of NC_138770.1, from coordinate 629,178,314 downwards.
TGAATGGACTTGAAATGAAATTGGAAAATGAAGGCATACAATTATTGGTTGAACTGGATAGACTTGTGTCTTTTCTCAAGCAATTTTAACATTTACATTTAGGCTGCAGAACTTACGGTGTCATCTTCATTAAGTTCAACAATGCGCGTTCTATGGCGACGACCCATGTGCAGTATTTTCTTCCATGTATAGTAATATTCCACACACTGTGACACGGTTTTTGACTTTATCTAGAATGGATGGACAGCATTAGTAGACCTAAAGGCAATGTTTCTGTCTGGTTTTCTAGCTGTAGCTTCTAGTTTTAGGAAAGTGAGCGCCCTCTCTGGTCTTCTAGCTGCAGCTTCTAGTTTTAGGAAAGTGAGCGCCCTCTCTGGTCTTCTAGCTGCAGCTTCTAGTTTTAGGAAAGTGAGCGCCCTCTCTGGTCTTCTAGCTGCAGCTTCTAGTTTTAGGAAAGTGAGCGCCCTCTCTGGTCTTCTAGCTGCAGCTTCTAGTTTTAGGAAAGTGAGCGCCCTCTCTGGTCTTCTAGCTGCAGCTTCTAGTTTTAGGAAAGGGAGTGCCTTGTCTGGTCTTCTAGCTGTAGTTTTAGGAAAGGGAGGGCCCTGTCTGGTCTTCCAGCTGCAGCTTCTAGTTTTATTAAGTTCAACAATGCGCGTTCTATGGCGACGACCCATGTGCAGTATTTTCTTCCATGTATAGTGATATTCCACACACTGTGACACAGTTTTTGACTTTATCTAGAATGAATGGACAGCATTAGTAGACCTAAAGGCAATGTTTCTGTCTGGTCTTCTAGCTGCAGCTTCTAGTTTTAGGAAAGTGAGCGCCCTCTCTGGTCTTCTAGCTGCAGCTTCTAGTTTTAGGAAAGGGAGGGCCCTGTCTGGTCTTCCAGCTGTAGCTTTTAGTTTTAGGAAAGTGAGCGCCCTCTCTGGTCTTCTAGCTGTAGCTTCTAGTTTTAGGAAAGTGAGTGCTCTGTCTGGTCTTCTAGCTGCAGATTCTAGTTTTAGGAAAGGGAGGGCCCTGTCTGGTCGTCCAGCTGTAGCTTTTAGTTTTAGGAAAGTGAGCGCCCTCTCTGGAAGACCACAGAGAATCCCTTCTGCAGAGCTATTGTGTTCTCCTTGCAAAGGGGTGGGGGCACAGGGAGCTGTCCCTGCCAGGAGAACTCAGTAATTATGGCTAGCGGCTATAGCTGCTGGCAATAACCCCCTCTTAAAAATTCAAAATACTGGTTGTACCCAAGTCGATCGATGGAAAGACTTGGGTACAAGCAGCCTGCACATGCATGGTTCGAATCTCAGGCGGTCCCTGCTGAACTGGCCGAGAATCGAAACTTCTTTGACCAGCTTTACAGGAACTTTTCCATAACACAATGCAAAGCAGCCATTTAGAGATAATTATCTAGCAATTTGGTTGCAGTAAACTAGAGTCTAATTGGCTAATATGTGTTAGAAATACATATAACTATTCAATCAGTCCATCAGTAGCTAAATAGATATTCTATAGACATTAATGAAATTGTGTTATTTTGTATGAAGTATTATCCTACTGTGTATAAAAATGTGAACTCATTCTGTTCTGTTACGTCAGTATCATCTGAGCACCCAGTAACACAAGCTCACCTTATCTCTGGATTCTTGTAGGACGAACTGAGCTGTGATGGCCATCTGTGAACCAATTATCGCTTTATCCTGAAGATCGCTGCCATGTGGTAATCACCATGACACCATCACCGGACTACACTTGTCACACTGTGCCTGGCACAGCTACCCACGTATATGGCCCCGTATGAGATCTACTCTACTTTTCTTACCCAGAAATTCTTTATGTAAGCATATTGAATATCATCTTACCATCTTTTGAACATAGAAAAAATCTTTATTGCATGTAATTAAAGCTTTGTTAAAACTCTTCTTCTCGTTGTTGTTCCAATAGTCTGAACCTGCAAAATATAGATGATATTATTTTAAAGGATTTGTAAACCATATACACATGTTTTACTAATAATGCAGGTTAGACACAAACTAAGTTAGGAATGCAGATAATACTGGGGTACCGTAGAGTGCAGCTTACGCATGTATTTGTGCTAACTAAACCCTCTGTATTTAATTGCAAATTGTTAGACTCGCTGGTGAGTTGGGCTGGGAATTTTCTTTGGTTTTGCTTGATACGTGTCCCCTTCCATGTGCTAGACATGTGCATGATGAAAAAAATTGTTTGTTTTCGCTTAGATTCGTTAATCTAGTTAGTTTTGTTAAATTCGGTTGATTCGTTCAATTCGTATTCGCGACTCATATTCGGAATTCGCTCTATGTATTTTTCAAATTTTCTTCAAATTTACAGATTTTTTCTCGATTCTAAACGTTCTAATCGAAAATGTTAGATTTTTCTTCCGATTCTAATGTGGCAGCCGAGTAACTAAACATTTAATTGTTATTTATACACATTGATCTTGTTGGTATTAATAATACATTTATTCAAAATATGCAAAGTGTTTTAATTAATAAAAGTAGTGTCTTACTTTCAACATTTTACGATGTACAATACTGTGCAGAGGTTTTAGCCCGCTGAGGAAAAATAATGTCAAGTACAAATGCTTTTAAATATTTATATTTTACTGGTTTCTTTTTATCAATTGTACACTTGCAAAGTGAACAAACAAAAGAAAAAATCTTGATCAAATGATTACAATGACTCTTTAATTCGCCTTTGGCTTAACAAAAAAACAGCATTATTTTGAAATGGTACTCTAATAACACACACAATCTTTGATTTCAACAATATGTTTACAGTTCGAAGTTGAATGGAATTTGATGAAAAATTCAAGTTGAATTTTAATTTGAATTTGGGAAATTCGGACAAATTTAATTTCGTTATTCTGAGAATTTGGTAAAATTTGTTTGTACTGTAATTTGGGGATTTGGATAAATCCAAATCTAAGAATAATGAAAAATTTGTCCAAATATTTATTCGGAACAAAGCGAACTACACATGTCTACCATGTGCTCCTTGATGCGAAGGCCATTTATAGGTGGGGGCTGTGGCCAGTTTTTTATACTGATAAAATATTTGTGAGGGGACGCACTGGACACCTTTGCTGCCATTGTGCTATATGCTGGGTGTCCATTGAATCCCTGTGCCTTTAAGGAGGGGTGGGCTCCCTCCAGGCTTACCTGTCCTCTATCTATCCTTTAGAATGCCTGTGCTTCTGCTATGGAGGATCCTTTCAATTTTAGAGTTAGGACTGCAGATAATACTGGCTCTGTAGCTTACGCATGTATTTGCAAATGTGTTCTAATTTTTTTAATGCAAATTGTTAGACAGAAGAATTTGGTTGGTTGCAGACTAGTTGGTGAGTTGAGCTGGGAATTTTCTTTGGTTTTGTTTGACATGCCTCACCTTCCATGTGCTCCTTGCTGCGAAGGCCAGTTATAGCACGGGGGCAGCGGTCAGTTGTTTGTTCAGACACTAACTCTGCATTGCTTAATCATATATCATAAACACTTTTTAGGGCTTTTTTCTAGCCCAATAATCTCTATGCAGCTCTCCAGAGCCAGGGCTGCATGTGGGGCACAGACTTAGCGGGTCACAAGGGCTGGTGACATCACCATCAGCTTCATTACTACAACCTTCCAGGATGCCCCACATACAGACACCACCAGCAGGACCGCTTGGCACAGTGTTGATAGTGGTGTTCTGAAAAGGAGGCACTGTCAATCAAGCACCTCTGACCGGCCCAGAAAGCATGGCAGGTCGCAAATGAGATTGCATGACAGGGTGACAATGTTACCATGGCAACAGGAGCCTGTGGATAGCACTGTCACCTTATTCCAGGAAATGCTTGGAGGAAGCCAAAACTGGCAGGATTAAAAGCATTGATAGTCACTTATGTAATAGTGGCTATGGAAATCAAACAGAAGAGTGAGCGGCTGGGACACTTTTCGTTTTCAATGTTTTTATTAATAAAAACTTTTTCACAAAGAATAAAGAAATTCCAAGGGGTGTTACAAACATTGCAGATTTTCCCCTACAGTACATCGATTGCATAATTACCGAAAAAGGAGAAAATAAAAGACGTGTAACATTAAACTCCACGTTTATAAAGACATCTAAGGAGACGACCCTTATCACATTTCCTAAACACACGTCTGTACTTGTATAGAATATGCTCCACAACCTACAGTCTGTAAACTTTAGCCTATCAAACTCCACAACCAAATAATTACATTGTGTCCTTCTGTTTCAATGACAACTATTTGATTTGGTTAAATTCAGGGTGCGCCTGCCATATGCGTCTGATGGGCTCAGAGGACAAACGAGCTATAGTATCTAACTGTGAGTTTACGGCTTTGTTTATTGAATTTCACCCTGCATACTACACCATGGGGGATCCCCTGTTTGTCCTCTGAGCCCATCAGACCCTGCGGACCTCCAGGGAGGAGACTAACAGCTGATCCTGCCACGGACACCAGGGAAGCCCAGGACCCGAGATAATGAGTAACCCAGAACTACACACTCAGCCAGCACCCCTATCCAAAGGGGAAATCGGAAGGGGGAGTGCAGCACTTAGTGGGGGGGCCATGGGTATAAGCACTACCAGTACCCTCACCGAAACCGGTCACTCCACGCCGGCAGCAAATGGTACTCACAGCTGGGTATAGAGCATTGGGAGTAATCTCCCCACTATTTACCTTCGCATTAATTTTATTTTTTTGTTTATTTTCGTCTATATACTTTGTTCTTCAGACCCATGTGTATAACTAGAAACTTTGTGCACTCATAGAACCTTCAGATAAAGAATTTCACAGTATTATTGATAGTACCCCCAATCCCTTGTACCATCTACACTATTTAAGCACCTTTTACCCAATAAAGCCTACAAAACACCTTGAGCACTGTAACAGAGATCTTTCATTTGCACTAATACCTAGCACTTTATATAGGCATTACTTGCACAAGTATTTTGGTTTACGTTGCACGGTGCACTTTATAGCTAATTATTTATGCACTACTGAAATACACTAGGAATATGTGTATGGATTTTATTTCTATTATATTCATGAATCATTGAGTATGGTAAACTATCAAGCGTAACCAAAACTCTCCCACACTGTGCAAAGCACGTGAGTGCATCCATTTTGTTCTGAACAGGTAGCGCCATATACCAACAACACCTTTTATTTATTTCCAAAATAGCTAGCAGTCAGATTCAAGCTTTCAGGGCCAATCTGCTGCTAATTGGTAGCTGAAAAGGTATAACTCTTAAGCCCCGTATTTCTATTGAACAGGCTAATGCCACCTGACATTCGGGCCGAATGTACTGCAGCTAGTCTGCCAGAAGCCAGCTTTTTGGCCAACTTCTGTCAAAGGGGCATGACCGAAAAAGGTCTGCCAACCGTCTCCTGTATAGCTAGCATAATAGTACTTACTTATGAGACCTTTATACAGGTTTACAGATGCATACATATCAGTCTTTGTCCTGAACAGCCTTACAGTCTATAATGTCCCTTTGTTTCAGATAAATACAGTATGTATCTTGGTTAAAATTCATCCCGAAGGTTACATGTTCTTGAAAGTGGATAAAGGAAGATGCAGACAAGTACTTGCCAAATGATAACACTAATGGAGTATCCTCATCTAGATAGTGTTGCATTACCTCCAGCGTGCAATGGAATCTACCTTCACCCTGACCATGGATGTTTTCTATATTGTAAAGAAAATAAGACCTTTGTAGCAACTGTTCTCTGGGAAAGCTAAAGGTAAATTGTCTCATGAATGATGAGAAACGTTTGCCCTGTGCTAAAAAAGTGCTACTGTTGTGCATCAAAACCAATCGTCCTTAAATGTATTAATTATAAAAATAAAAGCTAAAATGTGACAAGTTCAGGGCATCTAATCCGCCTTATTTATCAAAATGACAGATGGAAGAGCTGTCTTAAACTGGCCTTCGATAGACCGAAATTCGTCTGCTTAAGCAGTGACCAGGCGAATTTCAATCCATGTGTGACCCCTACCGCTCAATAGAAGTCGATCTATAGATTGACTTCTGCTGAACGGACCTGTTGAAAAAAGTCTCCCTGCTGTCAGAATACAATAGCGCAGCAGGGAACATCTCGAATGTTTGGATGGGGGAATCAGTTTATTTTTTTCCTATTCATCCTCCTTTAGAGGGGCGCAGAAATTAGTCCCGCACTGTCCCCAGTGTGCTTGGTCCGATGCCCCAGCCGACCCCATACTTACACGGTTCCCGATTGGTCGCCGGGCGGTAAGTGAACGGCTCTCTGGGACACACCAACGTTCAGCCATTTTTCAATTGTGTATTACGGCCATCAGCAGCAGCCTGTGAGCTCTCCCCAGTAGCGGGGAAGGTAAAATTCCCCCTCCCACACCCCCAGAAAACCTGCGGCCCCCCATCATGGGAAGCCCTCCCTCTCCCGGCCAGCCGGTCCCCAGTACCCCTCAGTACAAAGTTTTGAGTGGTGTCGAGTGGTGGGGGTGAGTGACCCCTTCCTCTTCCAGCTCTTCCTTCACTCACAGTCTGACTGCCTTCATATGATGAACTCTTCCGGTTTTCCCAGGCCAGAGCCCCTCTTACCCACACTAGACTGCCCCTTATACCCCCAGCTAACAGGTGAGAGTGGACTCAGGGGCCCCAGAATGGAGGAAAGTGCCAAAAAATGTACGAATTTCATACCATTAGTGGGCCACAGCAATGGCTGACTTTCGTACGGCCATCGAATTTGAGTAATCGGGCATGTTGGAAATTTAAAAAAAAACAAATCATTTTCTAATCAATCATGGGAGAATCGTGCGAGAAATATAATCAAAAAAGAAATAAGCACAATAAAAGAAAATTTCTGGAAAGAAAAGAAGATTCCCAACCACGAAAATTATTTTCTGCAGCAACATGAGGTGAAATAGAAGGCTTGGTTGGCCAAATTTTAAAATCAGTGGTGGCATCAGCTACAGGCATCATCTAGATCAGGGATTCCCAAACTACAGCCCTGCAGCTCTTGCAGAACTACACATCCCATGAGGCATTGTAAAACTCTGACATTCACATACATGACTAGGCATGATGGGAATTGTAGTTCCTGAACAACTGCAGGGCTGTAGTTTGAGAATCCTTGCTCTAGATAGCTTTCTTTTCAGCCAGCGATACCCTATCTTGTAAAAGCCATCTTAGCGGCTCATGAGCTGTTGGATTGCTTTTACAGGCAGCGAAAGGGAACCCCTCTACCGCCCTCCTGTGCCTCTCTGGGCTCTCCGGTGAGATCGGGGACCCAGAGAACAGATCCAGCGGTGCCGCCGGATTACCATAAAGCTGGCCATGGACCAGAAGGTCCCCGGCCATCTCTATGACCCTGGGAGGCTGGAAGCGACTTCTGGCGATGGCAGATGTAAACCTGTAAAGATGTGTACATCTACCTTGGACTGACAGTTTTTTTCCCTGGAAAGCAGAGATCAAGGTTTTTTTTTTTTTTTTGTTTTTTTAATCTAATGTTTTTAGGGTAGAGGAGAAATCTGGGGTCTTATTGACCCCAGATGTTTCCATAACGAGGATGTGTTTACATTTCTTGTAATAGAAATAAAAGTGCTAAAAAAATAAAATAAATAATGATGGGAGAATCATGCGAGGAATATAATTTAAAAAAGAAATACCGTATTTTCAGACGTATAAGACGACTTTTTAACCCAGGAAAATCTTCTCAAAAGCCGAGGGTCGTCTTATACGCTGGGTATCGTCTTATACGGTGGATGCTGGAGCCGAACTGGAGAATATGCGGTGGGGGAGTGAGAGCACTTCATCTATGATGCCACACGGACTGCCTAAGCTGACAGAGAACTCCCATCCAGGCTCCCCCGCCCCTACCTCCACTGCTGTCTAAGTTAAAAAGCCTGTGATTTGTTGTTGCTAGGGGCGGTCCAAGCAACCAATCTGCCTGTTAAACGGAAAGTTGGACACTTCCTGCTCGGACATGCTGCATCCTCTATCTGCTATGTAAGGTAAGGGGACTGTGAAAGGGAGTAATGTGCAAGTAAGGGGGACAACTTAGAAGAGACTGGGATACAAGGAGGGGGACTGTGGAGGGGATTGGGATACAATGAGGGGGACTTGGAGGGGATTGGGATACAATAAGGGGGTTGTGGAGCATGGCAGCTCCCATGGGTTTGTTGTTTTATCCTTCCTTTCAGCTTTAGAGTGAATTTTGAAAATTTTAATCCACTTGCACTGTTTTATGTTTACATGCATACTCTCAAATTTTAACTGGAAAAGTTGGGGGGTCGTCTTATACGCCCAGTCGTCTTATACGCCGGAAAATACGGTAATGCACAAGAAAAAAAAATTATTGGAAAGAAAAGATTCCCAGCTACGAAAATTATTTTCTGTAGCAACATGAGCTGAAATAGAAGGCTTGGTTGGTTGAATTTCAAAATCAATGGTGGCATCATCAGATCTGAAAATGCACAAAGTTTCTGATTTTAGAAAGAAATTCAGAATTGGACCCATTGGGCAGACTTCTGGGAAAATCTGTGAGCAGGAAATGATGTTTCTGGGGTGTGGTCAGTATACATTCTGTGTACAGAACAGCTCCAGGTTGCCATATAGGTGTAACGCTCCTGCGTTTCATGTATGGTGTGGATTTTCAGCTGCAGAAATATTCCACTTCAGTAGTCATGTAAGAGAGATGCTGAGATACCATTCCCAACCTCAATGACTCATCATGTGTGGAAGGTCTTAATTCAGCTAGTAAATACACACACTCAACAAGCTGGTTCCTAGAGTGACTTTATGTATGTAGTAACACAGTGATGAAGATTTAAGAGACAGGTTGAGTGGAGGTGGTAGGTGACAGACACTTGAAGGTAAGACAGTAGCAGATGGATGCAGGTAGGTTTAGCAATCATGTATGGTAGCAGATGACAGAGTAGCAGGTGGACATACAAGAGAGATCAACCCAGTGCAGGAATAAGTAGCAGTAGTCTTAAGAGCTAGCAATCTAGATATGCAGATGTGATAAATAGTCTTTACTATGCAGAGCTAGATAGTGTAAGCTTAGTATAAGTTTATAGAGGGTTCCCCTGCGGGGTACTTAGCACTAATAGCAATACAGCCGAAGGTTGGTTCAGGAGGAGCGGATGATCCGGAAGCGGGATGCAGGGATCAGCGCAGCAAGGTTCCGTCAGCGAGGTACGAAAGCTTCAAGCCAAGTTAGCATCCAGGTAAGGGTGTTTGAACGAACACATGTGAGTGAGAACCGGCGATTTAAATAGCCATCTAGTCCGGCGCTGAGTGATGACAGCTTCAGTCTTAAAGGTGTATGCGCACCTTTCCAAAAGAGAATGGTGGGGCGCATACACTTGTGAAAAGAGTAATTTAGGGTACCAAAGGTACCGGAACATTACAATAGGATTGCATTTTCAGAAAATTACAGCGGCTGCAGATTGAAAAGGAAAGGTCATTTGTAATAACATTTCATTACAATATTACTTGTGTTGCAGTTGTATACGCTATATTGTTTTTTATTTGCTATTGTTTTTCCCCCATGAAAGGTTGAGTTACCCTTTGAGGTTGAATTCAAAACGTTGGCATGGCAATGGAACAAACTTTTTTAGGGTTTTCATACGAAATGTGTTGAGTCCATAATGCTACTATCGAATGCTCTGACGTAAGTGCATTAAAATCCATGTTTGTTTTCTACCACAATGATGATGATGGAAATTGTTTCTCACATTAATGAATTTCTAACAGTAAATGTGGTTTAAATTTGGAAAAGTCCATTTATTCCAAAACTGACTGTTAAAAGCAAATTTATCTTCAGTACTTTTGAATGACATTCCTCAAGTCATCAAATAAATGAATAAGAATTTTTAAACATTCGCTTGAAAATGTACTAGTGTATAGCCAGCTTAAGGCTGGGTTCACATGATGCGATGGAAGACATCGCATGTGATTCGCACCACACTGCTGTGTAAATCACATGCGATGTCTGTGTGATGCGAATTCAGCCATACAGACTATATAGGTGTTCACATCTATGCGATCCAATTCCTGTCCGAATTGACAGTTCGCACTGCGATATGCAAACTGATCTGGGGGTGTCAATAACTTTGTATTGACACTCCCAGCAGTTCGCATATGACAGTGTAAACTGCCTGCGAGTCGGGTGCGATGCAGGATTTGCAGGGTTCACATTGGTGCGATGCGAGAAACCCTGCGAATCCACTGTGTGTTCCCGCATCGCATCCAACTCGCAGGCAGTTCACACTGCCATATGCGAACCGCTGGGAGTGTCAATACAAAGTTAATGACACTCCCAGATCGGTTCGCAAATCGCAGTGTCAATTCAGACAGGAAACAGATCGCATAGGGGTGAACACCTATGCGATCCAATTCTGGTGTGGACTAAAATAAGGGTCCTGCACGAGTTTGCTCCAAATGCGATGCAAATTCAGCCATACAATCTGTATAGCTGAATTCGCATCACACAGCCATCGCATGTAAGTTGCACAGCAGTGCAGTGCGACTCACATGCAATGTCTTCCATCGCACCAATGTGAACCCAGCCTTAATTTGTCTGTTGTTAGACCACAAAAAGAATGTTAGGTTGAAATATGATGAATGTGTTGCATCATTCTGTTTCATCATGCATCAGGAAAGGACAGACCCAGAATAACTTTTAGGAAGGTGATGACAAGCAGTGGTTAGTGAGTAAATCTAGAGTCTAAAACCTTATTGAACTCAGAGAAATAGATATTTGGTCAGACAGACATTGCTCTAACAACCTTTCCACTTAGCAGTACGTTCAAATATGATCGTACAACCCAACAAGCGGGGGAGTGACCAGAGCTGACCATGCTGCCCACTGCCCGTTCAGACACACCACCATCTCTTCCTCCACACAAGTCTGCATGGGGACGCTTGGGGTTACTCCTCTATGCCATCATCCTTTGATGGGTAGGTGGTGCTGAGAAGAAGCTGAACAGATTTCCCACCACTGGGCATCAGCAGGCAAGAGCACTAAGAGAAAAGAGCATTTTAAATTGTTACTTCATTTTTTTAACCACTTCCCACCCAAGGACGTACCCATTTGTCCTTGGGTTTCAGTGGTAATATCGGGATAATACCTGCACCTACAAGCATCATCCCGGTACCACTGTTTGCAGCCGGCGATTGTCTACAATGCAGAAGTGATCCAAGTGGCTAATTAGCCACTCGATCACTTCTGCAGGTGGCAGAAGGGGGGTCCCACCTCTCCCGGGCTCTCCGATCCCATTGCGAAGGCCGGCAGCAATGTGTCTGGCGACGATGGCTGCCTGGTACAGAGAGAGATGAACTGACGTCGTTCCCATCTCTCTGTAACCCAGGAGCAACGAGTATTCGTCACTTCCATTTCCTCCTCTTTGTTTACTTGGCCACCAGCGGTCTAGAGAAGCAGCTGTATGGACCGATCTCAGTCTGATCGGCTGCATGGGGGGCCAGAGGAGAGATTTGGGGTCTAACAGACCCTAAATCTCTCCATATAGAGGACTTGTTTTCGGCCTATGCTGTCACAAGGGATGTTGTTCATCCCTTGTCATAGCAATAAAGTTTGTACAAAAAAAAAGTGTAAAAAAAAAAAAAAAGTTGTAGAAAATAAATAAATAAATATAAAAAAAATAAAATAATGATAGCGCCCCTGTCCCACTGTGCTTACGCACAAATGCCAGCGCATATGTTACTCCCGCACACATATGTAAACAATGATCACACAATACATGTGAGGTATTGTCACGAACGTCAGAGCAAGAGCAATAATTCTAGCACCAGACCACCGTAGTTTGCCGCCATTCCACGGGCAGATGAAAATTTTAAAGCGTGATATGTTAGGTATCTATTTACTTGGTGCAACATCATCTTTCACATTATATAAAAAAATTGGGCTAACTTTATTTTTTTTTTTTTTAATTCATGAATGTGTTTTTTTGGGGGGGGGGGGGGTTCTAAGTAATTTTCTAGCAAAAAAAAGAAGATTTTCATACGTAGGAGGCGGAGCCAAGTGTCAGAATAGGCTTAAAAAGGAGATGGTTAAACAGAAGGCAGTCATATGACACCCTGGACTTGAAGTGGTGATATCTGGATGATGCTTACAGCTACAGGCGTCATCCACATATCTTTATTTTCAGCCAGTGTGCACACAGAAACACGAAACACGCGCCCATATATGTAACAGGGTTCAGCCTATACGTGAGGTATCGCCGCGATTGTTAGAGCAATAATTCTAGCAAATAATTGGTGCGCTAAACTTAATAAAAATTATATCATAAATCACAATAGTGCAAATATGATTAAAACATATATAAAGAAAAAAAGTCCAAAAAATGAAAGTCCATCCGTGTATAATAACGTGCCAAAATGAACCACTAAATTTCTGTGACTTGGATGATGATGTAAATAATATAACTCAATTCAATAATTGTGATATCCACGTGAGACGATCCCCACCACCAACAGGTTAGTCTTCTTACCAGATAGATCTATATATAGCGTGAGTAATTTGCATACAACAATGCCAACTCAATTCCCATGCACCTTCACCCGGTGTGTGAGCACACTACAAGCCGCTTACCAGATGTCAGATGAACATAGCATAGGGAATAAAGCTCTCCTCACTCCAGAATATAGCTGTAAGCTGATATAACGATCCTAAGATTGATGGATGGTGTCCTGTCTCTTTATGGCTCCGCAATTAGCATATGCAAAAAGACTCAAATGGACCAACAATAGTGCATTACCCCCAGTTTATTTCATAAAATTCAGGCAGTTACACTTACATGTATTGGGCTTTAACTACTTGCTGACCACCCTATAGCACTTTTACTGCTACAGGGCAGCAGCTGTGCGCTGGATCAAGTATATATACACATGATCCTGCACTTCCGCCTGGAGGAAGCAGAAGCTGATCGTTGGGCAGAGACTCAGAACAGAGCTCTGTCTTTGTAAATGTAGCACTGTCCCCGCAGGGCTTGTTGTGTGTTAACTTCTTAGGCCTCCCTCTAATTACCTGCAAACAGTTGCTGGGGTTTTTTCACATATCCCTTCTTACTCCCATTTGCTCACTACTCAATACACAGTCTATTTGTTTTTTTGTATTTACCGTGGAACCTGTGGAAGAAAGTTCTATTTGTTGGGGAAAACATGACATAAATTTTATTCGGGTACAGTGTTGCATGACGGTGAAATTGTCAGTTAAACTAACGCAGTGCAATATCGCAAAAAAGTGGCATGGTCATGAAGGGGGGTTAAATCTTCCGGAGGTCAAGTGGTTAAGGGAATAAGGTACGACTTCTAGGCAACAAGCCTGGGCAGCTAAGCGTATTGGGGTGTTTTCAATAGTATTTGTTATTTTAAATAGGGAATGGAGCGCAATGTCAGAAAAAAAAAGTTCTGTTTTATCTATATTAGTTTTAAGGAAGTGAAAGGACACAAAAACAGAGACAAAAGATTGACAGAAAGGAAGTGAGATCAAGATCCAAAAAAAGATAAGAGCAAAGTATGCATGGAAATGTTGTAATGTACACCAAGACCTTGAGTATAACGGAAAAGCGAAAGGCTCCATGAACCTGTGCCGGGACAAGGTCGTTTGGTTCCCAGGGCAAAGATGCCAAACTGCACCCCCCCCCCCCTCTTCATGTGATTATACAGGTTAGGGAGAAACATACAACGCCAAACAATTACCCTACCAGGTCCTAAATGATACGATAGCTTCTGATGAGGGAACCTTCCACATTATTAAATACAGAAAAAGCCACACACTGTGGATGTAGGCTCTACCCAAGACCAAACTCCTCCACATTTAATGAAAAATATATTGGTTGACTATAATATAGAACAAATTCTTGATTCGCCTTTAGGCATACAGAATATAACAGCTCCCGATTGTTGAAATAATTCTTTCCACGATCGGGAGCGGTTATATATGTCTAGAGGCGAGTCAATTTGATCTTTATTATAGTCAATTAACCACTTCAATACAGTGCCCTTTCCTGCCCAGGCCACTTTTCAGCTTTCGGCACTGTCACATTTTGAATGACAATTGCACGGTCATGCTACACTGTACCCATATGGAATTTTTATCATTTTTTTCACACAAATAGAGCTTTCTTTTGGTGGTATTTAATCACCGCTGGGTTTTTTAGTTCTTACTAAAAAAAAAAAAAAAAAAAGAAAGAAGACATAAAATTTTGAAAAAAAAAAAAAAAGGTTTTTCTCATTTCTCTCAGTAAATTTTGAAAATAAGTAATTTTCTCCTTTACTGATGGGCACTGATGGGGCGGCACTGATAGGCTGCGCTGATGGGCACTGATGAGGTGGCACTTATGGGCACTGATGAAGTGGCACTGATGAGGAGGTACTAATATGCCACACTGATGGGCACTGATAGGCAGCACTGATGAGCACTGATAGATGGCACTGATGGGCACTGACGGGCAGCACTGATGGGCACTGATGGTCAGGCACTGATGGTGGGAACTGTGGGCATTTATTGTGGGCACTGTTTTTTAACTTTTCTGCAATCAGGGCACTGATGATCACTGCCCTGATTACCTGTCCTAGACTCCCCTTTGAGGAGGAGCCGCTGATCGGCTCTCCTCGCTAAACACACTCTGACAGTGTGAGGGGAGGAGAGCAGATAAAAGGCACTTCCTCCTTTAAATGTGACTGGCTTTGATTGGACACCAAAGATCACATGGGTAAAGAGTGAAGTCATTGGCTCTTTACCAAGATCAGGGTCGTGCCATGTCCTAGCAACACGGCGCGGCCATGTTCACCGCACTGCATGCCGTCTGCGCGCCATTCTGGGGCGCCGTCATATGATGTCGTTCCCAGAATGAGAGCTGCACCGCTCCACCGTCATTTAACGGTGGGCAGGCGGTAAGTAGTTAAATATATTTTTCATTTGATTTGGAGGAGTTTGGTGTTAGGTAGAGCCTACATCCACAGTGTGTTTGGTTTTTCTTGTGTGTGTGTGTTAGGGAGAAACAACGGGTTATTTATATCTGATCAGCTAGCTATGAATTAATTAGGTAGCGAATATGTGTAGCACCTTCCTAGTTTACTAGTTATTTGTTAAATTTAGTTGGCTCCTCTGTAGGCAGAGGGGCAGGAGTTGATAGTGATAGGAGCTGTGCAGTGCCTCACAGGTTGCTGACCTGTTACTTCTCCTCCTCTTCTGGAGTGTTCCAGAACATGGTGGGAGTGAGAACAGGGTTAGCAGCCTGAATATTTATGGATCTCCAGCCAATCCCTGAGGAGAAGTTCTCAGTAGGTGGATGGAAATCCTATAAATACTCTGAGGTCTGGCAGCTGAGGAGCAGAGTCCAGGGACCAGCCACCTAGAGGAAGAGAGAAGAGGGACAGAAGCCTCAGGAATCCAGTCCAGCTTTAAAGTATAACTAATGGCAAAACTTTTTTGAGTGGAGAAGGATTAGAAAA
Organism: Pelophylax lessonae; assembly: GCF_965119305.1. NCBI lineage: Eukaryota > Metazoa > Chordata > Amphibia > Anura > Ranidae > Pelophylax > Pelophylax lessonae. The sequence goes on along the minus strand of NC_138770.1, from coordinate 629,162,839 downwards.
TCTGTCCGTTTTTATTGCTGCCTGTGTCCTGGGTAGGGAGAATCACCCTCTCTATTTGTCCTGTTTATTGTTATCATTGAAAGTGAAAGTAAAAGAAAATCCCACATTTTGGATTGTCCCCAGAAAAGTAATAGTGCAGAAATCTTCCAATGGGGACACTAGTTCTGATGGCCTGGGGGTCCCCAAGGGATTTCCTAAACTTGCAGGGATTTCTTCTCACTAAGTGATCTGACACTTCCGGGTCTGGGCCTATGTAAACAAGGCAGATTGCTGTTCTGTCAGTAGGGAAGGCATTGATGCTGCGTTCCTGCAAAGCAGTGAGATGATTCTATGCCTTCTCTTAGTAAAATCACCCCCCCCCACAGTACAGAAGCACTGGCTAGGCACACATTTAACCCTCTGATTAAACCTGATTTTTTTCACAATTTTTGTAAATATTTTATTATTTTTCAAATTCTTTATTGATCAACATAAAGAAACAAAAATAGTGCATCAGAATACAGTCAAAAAGTCAACCAACAGAAATCCCATAACGTGCAAAAAATATAGTCTCAGCAATTAGGTAAACTTGTAAAACCCGTATAAGGACACATGAAATTCACAGTACCAACACCAGGAATCGGGAGCAACAGAAAGATGGCAAATCAGATGGCAGCTACGGTCAGCATGATGTGTGGAATAGGCACTACATGAGAGAGAATGCATGGTGGATCACGAACAGATAGACCATATACTGATAGTAGAGTGATCGGGAGAAAGAGGGATAGCAAGACAGCCTAGGGAAAGGGGGAAGTAGAAGGGTAGGTAGGAAGCACCCGGCACATCGCCGGCAAGGAGGGGGCATAGGGGGTGGTGGGTAGGAGAGGAGGACAAATATGACGAAGGGGTGGACGTATATGCCTCCCGTGCGGGCGGCACCACCACCAATCAGGTCCTCGGACGTGGGGAGAGCCCATGTAATGCCAGTCCCTCGGCAGAAAGTATAAAAGAGTTCCAGCAGGACCACATTTTAGAGTACTGTTCCTTTCTACCCTGTGCAGTGAGTACCAGATCCTCCAAGTCGTTTATCCATTTAACCCTCTTTAGCCAGAGGGCAATCGTCGGGGGTGAAGTACTTTTCCAGCAAAGGCTAAAACAGGATTCCCAGCCAGTATCATTAGTACAGCGACCGTGCTTATTTTTTTTAGCACTAATCAGTGTATTAGTGTCTCTGGTCCCTAAAAAGTGTCAGTTAGTGTCTGATTTGGTCGCCGCAATATCGCAGTCCCGCTATAAGGTCGCTGATCCCCGCCATTTCTAGTAAAAAATGTTTTAAAAATGACATCGTTTGTAGACGTTATCACTTTTGCGCAAACCAATCAATATACGCTAATTGGGATTTTTTTATAAGTAGGACGTCTTGGCATCTCATCCCATGAATCTGGCACTGGTTTTAGTGCTACATGAGCAACATAGGACAGATTTTTGGCTAGGATGCCTTTATTGCTTCCGGTGGATTTCCTGACTAAAGCCTCTTGTGGCCTGGTTTCTTCTTTTACAGCGTTTGGATTGTTTGCATTATTTCTATTTCTGTCACTTTGCTGCTTATCTTTATATGACACTGATGTGAAATTTCCCTCAGCTTGAAGTGTTTGTGTTAGTTCGTAAATTTTGAACACACTGAAGTTTTATTGACAATTACACTTCTACTGATGGTTACCTTGTTTGTGTCTTGTTGTAGAATTCTGTATCCCTTTTAGGATTCACTGTACTCCACAAGTACACCATCCTTTGCACAAGAATCACATTTTGTACATTTTTCGTTTGGGATGTGCACATAGGCTTTGCTTCCAAAAATGTTTGGAGGGTTTAAATTTGGGGCCCTTCCATTCCACAGTTCAAATGGAGTTTTTCCTGGTGGTTGATTTTAGAGTTAGCATGTGGTCATTGCCTCCCCCTCAATATGTGATTGGCATATCTCCATCAAACAGCATGGTTCTTCCACTCTCACATAGAGTACAGTTCATTCTTTCTGTAACTCAGTTTTGTTCTGGGATGTAAGGTACAGTGGTTAGAAATATTATGCCATGCTTTCTGAGAATCGCCTCTGCGTCATCACCTGTATATTCAGTCCCCTTATCAGTGTGCAATACATTCTGCATTTTGACAAATTTGTTGCCCACTTGAGCCAAATACTGTTCAACTTTCTCTGGTACTTCACTTTTGTTGTGTAACAGATATAATGTAGTATCCTGGAGTCAATTTTTCCATTGGACCGCAAAGATCTGAATGAACAAAGTCCAGAGGTTTATCAGCTCTGCTTGTATTCTGCTTTGAAAAGGCTTTTCTTGTACTTTTTCCTTTTATATAGCTTGTGCATCTCATTGTTTAATCACATGGACTATTTTTATTCCACTTTCATAGTCATTCTCAGTTAATTTCTTTATTATGTCAGGACTTTTGTGTGCAAGTCATCTGTGCCATGTGTGAATGCAGTTTGATTTTTTTCCTCCTTGGCAGTATTAACCATCTTATTGCAGTTTAGCTGATAAAGTTCATCTGTAATTTTAGCTTTTGAAGTAAGATATCCCGCTTTGTGATGAGGAGGTGACCAACTTAGAATGTCAGTATATTGCCTTGTTCTGTGTGCTTCTTCACTGACAAAAGATTAGCTTCAAGAGCAGGGACATAAAGGATATTTTTCACATGTATCTTTCTGGTGACACTCTGGGAAATAGGGCAGTAAAGAAAACCATCTCCTAGTCCTTTCAGTATCCATTATTTGCCCATTAGTTGTGGTGATTTTCTACTCTGGTCAAGGTGAATAAAGAAATGTCTGTCATTTCTCATTTGACTCGTAGCTCCTGAATCAACACGCCATGCCTGCAAAGAGAAGGTGTGACTTTTGGATTGGAAACTAAATTCATTTTCTGAAGCAAAATCAGTTTCTTCCTTCACACGTTTTGGTTCTTTGTAGATTAGTTTGTTTTTGTATTCTAGCTTTCCAGATTCTGCAATCTGTTTTTAAATGACCTTGTTGCTTACACACTAAAACATTTACGTGTATCTTTGTATCTTATGGCATGTTACTGTTTTTATTCCCGTTTTTTGTCTTTAAAGCAGAGATAGAAGCACTGTCACTATTAATGTTTTCTGTGTTACTCTTATATTCATCCACAAGCTTGCCCTTAACATATTCCAATGTTAGTTTATCATCTGGACATGTATTAAGTGCTGTGACAAGCGCTTCATAACTTTCTGGTAAGCCACTGAGTAATAGTGCTGCAACATGTAAATCTTTTATTTCTTCTCCTATGCCTCTCAGGAGTCCAACCAATCTAAGGTGTGCCTTATAAAATCCTGCATATCCTAAGCCTTTCATCAGCTTGGTTTGCTTTAGCTTTCTAATCAAATACAGTTTATTGCTGAGATTAGCTCTTTAATGCACCTTTTGTAATCCTTCTCACATTTCTTTAGCAGTTTCACAGCATAGAAGATGATCAGATCATACATATATGTAAGAGAGATTGTGCTCTGAGCTTTTTGGTCTTTCTCTAGCCACTCATCTGAAAGTTGTTCTGGCCTGACTTCATTTATACATTTTTCATGTACCTTCTCTTGTTAGCAGTATTTTCATCTTGAATTTCCAAAACTGGTAGTTCTGGTTGGTCAGATTTACAACATTTTGTTACAGCTGTGTTACTGGCCATTTTCTGTTATTCTTTTGCAGTCTTCTTTCTGTTGCTGTATCTTGCAATGTTGCTGTAGCAGGCTATGACTGAGTTCTTAGCTTTTGTCTGGGTGGATGGGTGCCTGGGTTATGCCTGGCCAATAACCTGTTAGAAATTCTGTATATAGCCCTACAGAACAGACAGACAGTGCACAGTCCATGTGGGCATTTCTATTTAACTGCAGACAGGAAACAGGAACTTCATTATACAGAGAAAACATAGAGAAGCTACAAACTTATAAACACTGCCATCCACTGGCTGATGTAGTTGTTGCACAAAATACATGACAAATTTATTCCAACAGTTCCTTTTATTTCCAAAAAGAGTTCCTTTCATTTCTAAAACAGATTGCTTCTAAAGCAGCAACAAATGGTCAGCAATGTCAAAGGCTGAAGGCAGATTGAGAAGGAGAATGGAGTAGGGACCTTTAAATTTGTCATGTCATTCCTGACCTTGTAAGGGTAGTTTTAGGTGGAACTACTGGGGCAAAAAGCCAGACAGAAGGTGATTGAACGGACATGTAGAATAGTGATAGCTAATTAAGAATTTGCGTGTTGTTGGAGTACAGAAGGCATGTGGGTCCAATGCAGGTTTTATGTACTATGGTGTTATACACGTTTGAATAGGAAACCGCCAACAGCTTAATGTTCTCATTGTGATAAACCCTATTGGGAAGAGATGTAATAGGATTTGTAAGGTACAATCACTGTGCAGCACTCCCAAACGGGAGCAGAGCCTGCATCCTGTACAAGTGAATATGGCTGCCTCCTATTTCACATATAACCGCACACTGTAAATATAAAGAAGGTTTTTTTTTCAAACCATAACACAAACTGACAATATTATTCACATTACACTGATCTCTTTCACATGTACGTCTGAGAAAATAATTCAGTTTACTTTCATGGTTTGTATACATGCTGGCTGGCATTTCACTCCAAAGCAGAGTCCATGGCTAAATGAGAAGATGGAGAAAGGATATTAGGCGCCAGTTGCTTTAGTCTTTTTAAGGCTTTTTTGCGAAACTGCTAAAAGGAGGTGAGGGTTAGGGTTCCCAGTCCAGATACCGTAGCAGATCACTTAGAGACTCTCTAGATTCAGATCAATGTCCAGCTTCACATTGTCAGAACCTTTAAGTCGACCCAGCAACACTGTAAACACGTTCCCATATTTTGGTGCATCCTCCAAGTGAGTCACCAGTCCCTTCTGAGAGACCAGTCTTCTTCATGCTTCTCTCCATCAAGGGGCCTCCCCTTAGTCTCCTTCTTGGCACAGCTTCCTCCACACCAGGCAGAACAGCTTTAGGACAACTTCAGCACACATCTGGCCCCAAACAGGCCATTGGCCTAACAGCAGAGCTCCAACCAGCAGCACTTCCCTAGGCCTCAGCCCAGGTGAAGACAGCGAACACATGGCCTGTTCCAAATATTGATATCCTCCCCAAGCATGCATCAGCGGCATAAACCTCCTACTGGATTGGCTGAAGAAAATCGAAATATTCATAACTTGGTTTTGTTTGCGAAATTTTATACAATGACCAGTGACATTTACTGGCGACAGTGAGAAATCACAAGCCAACTTAAACTTAAGGAAAAACCAGGTGAAAAACTATGCAATCAGTTTGAACTACATCCCCTAGGACAAAGGGGGGCTTCACTTATAAACTACCAAGAAGACATGCAGCAAGAACTGTTAGTTGTGGCTGATGATAATTCTTTAAACAGGACATAGCCTTTTTCATTGACCATATTAGTAGAAAGCTACAGACATTCCCATAGCTTCCAGCTTTCACTCTGCAGCACAAACAAGATGTACGTCCATGCAAGGGCTGTGTTTGCCTGCACTGGGATGCATAGATATTCCCTGAAAGTGTCCCTGAATTTACAATGTCTGCATTTGAGAACATGTCCAGCATTCCATACGGTTATCAAATTGGGAGCAGTTCCAAATGACATCAATGGGACCGCCTGTGTGGCAATGCACCATAAAACTCTGCATCACTGTGTGGGCAAACATGGCACTCACATATGTATGCCTAAGTATGCCTGTGTGAACAAGGCCTAATTCTCAATATGAATTCTTCAAGTGTCCAATCCCTTACAACCAACATGAAAGACGGTTACTGCTATAGGTCGACTTAAGAAAGAAGAACAGATGGATACAGCAGGTCTCACAAGAGACAAGATCTTTGGCCGTCTTGTGCTGACATGCATTGTCAGAAGATGCTATCTGATACCAGAGTAAAGATACTAGCTGCTACTTTACTGTATGTCAATAATCCTTAAAGTGAAACTTTACTCATAACAACTTGAGAAAAGATAAAGTTCTTTAGCAAGGAACATACATTCCACATTAATAAATATGCTATCAAAATTAGTGTGTTCTAGAAATTGCCTCCAGCATTGCTCCTGTTTCTTCTTGTTGGAGGCTGCCATTAACGTTGAAACCCAGAGCCCCAGCTGTAAATCATAACGCGGAATTAAACCCATCGATTTACCAGCTTCAAAAAACAGTTTGATTTGCTTGTGTCCTCAACCAAACTGTTAAACCATCAAATGGCTGGTGTTCTTACTGATCAAACAGAGGCAGCTTTATTGGTTATAAAAAAAACAGGAGAGTTTAGTTATGCTTTAAGGTTGTCAGCAGATCGGCCTCTACAAATTCAACAGTGTCTAAAAATGGAGAGCAGCTGAGCATGCGCAGAACAGGGTGAGGCAGAGTATTACTGGATTTTAAACAGTATAGGGACTTTTTTTTATGCTTTACATTGCAAAAGGGGCCAGCCTGAAGTGATCTAGCAGGACTTGATTTTCTGACTAAAGTTCCACTTTAACCCCCCTACATTCATCATTGAAGATCAAACAGAAGAATGAACAATAATTGAGTGCCTGCTATAGGTTACTACAAATGGCACATGGCTCCATACTCTGCAGCACACAGATACACACACAGTCCCACTGATGGAATGCTAACGGGAGGAAGATTTTACCTGCATAGTGGTAGTCTGCTAGTGGATGGCTTTTTAGCCTTGGTATGTCTTTCAATAGCAGCATCTCCAGAGCGCTCTGCAGTAAGAAAAATTCAAACACCATATTAAACAAGGATTCCAGCGGTCACTTTTCTTCTGTCTGTTATAAAATGTGAAAACATCTGATTTGTGACATTTGTCACTATAGGAACACAGAAGCCTACCTCTGTAATTGTTAAATATAAAGAATTTATTTTCTAGTCTTAAAGCAGAATTAAACCATCCTAAACGTTACAGCTAAGGAAGCTGCCATCTAAGCCTCTCTCTCATTTGCAGCTGCCATGGTGCTGCACATGTGATCAGTTAGGACACCAGCCATTTGATAGTTGACAGTTCCGGAAGAGACAGAAAAAGCTGCTTTGACGGTTATCATTTACTGCATGCCTTGAACTGTTTTGGGTAAACCAGTAAAACAATGGGTTTAATTCCACTTTAAAGCTGAACTAAACCCATTCATTTAATGGTTTCTTAAACAGTTGCATTCAAGGGATGCTGTGATTGATAATGTCACCGTTGCATGTGCTCTCAACCAAACTGTCAGGCCACCAAGTAATTGTGTCATTACTGTTCACAATGTGCAGCACCCCTGCAATTGCAGCTCAAAGAGGCTAAGATGAAAGCTTCCTTAACTGTAAAGGAAAGAAGGGTTTAGTTCCACTATAAAGGAAACCTGGTATAAGATTCTCACATACACACAAAAATAGCTCAATCTCTCCTTTAAAATGGCCCATGGAATGCCAGCTTAAACACATAAGTTCTTGCCCTCCTTCCTAGTCCAAAAACAAGGAAAATTATTCAACCAGTTACAATCCTTAATAACCTTTATTTATAAATATCAGCAAAAATCTGACAGTAGCATACAAAACTAACGCATTTCAGCTATACTTTCTTATTGCAGAATGCCTTATTTTAAAGTCTGAGAGCAGGCAGGCACTTTATTGCAGAAGAGACATGCAGTGTCTTTTCTGCAATAAATTAAACCTGCCTGTTTGCTCGCAGCAACTTAGTTTCTATCCTGGCATGGATCCTTTGTGCTGGGATGACTAAACTCCAGTTCAAACCACAGCTCTGCACCTGGAAGAAGTCAGGCAAAAGATGCCGGCGCTGGTAAAGGATGCTGGACTATTGAAGGAAAGGTAAGTATCATGAACTTTAAAAAACAATATAAAGGGAGAGATAGATAAATTGGTGTATATAAAGATAAAAAGATAAAAAGCTGCGCTAATATAGAATACTGATAAACCAAACTCATTAGTTAAATGAATAACACAATGATGCCTGTATGCCAAAACTCAATATAGCAACAAATTTCATATAGCCATACAGAGTGACCATGAAATCAACAGACTTCTGATGGGAGCAGTTCTGTTGAGACAAGCGCGTAGGGTACGACGTGCTGACGTCACCGCGCTGCCCAGAGGACGGCTATATGTGAGCCAGGCGGCTTATCTACAGCGTTTATTTGCCATTTACATGTGAGTTTTATTCTTTTATTTAACTGATAAAGTGTGTGACTATATTACACTATCGAGCCCCTCTCTTTTGTATGGAACCATGGGAACACACCTCGAGTGACATCTGACCAGTGCACTACTCTCTCCTAATCACATTCCTGGTTACCTGCTGGAGGAAGGCTCGCCCTGTTAAGGGCGTTGTGAGGATATCCATACAGGCAGATTTTTATCGGTGTTCTGGTAAGGAGATAAGTGTGCCACTGTCGTAGGATCACTGGGGTGACTGCAGATTTGCTTACATCTTCATCACTTCACCTCTTGTGGATGTCACTTTGGGACTTTACCTTTAACACTTATGTTATGGACTTGTGCTCTTTATCGCTCATTAATTTCATGTGATTTAATGGTCACTCTGTATAGCTATATGAAATTTGTTGCTATATTGAGTTTTGGCATACAGCCATCATTGTGTTATTCATTTAACTAATGAGTTTGGTTTATCAGTATTCTATATTAGCGCAGCTTTTTATCTTTTTATTGCTTTTGGTGTAGTCTCACCTATAGCTGCTGCTTTTCTTGGACATTTAGCGCGGTTACAAGATTTTATAAATTGGTGTATATGGCAGCTGGCACAAAAAAGGTGAATATACAATCCTCAGAAAATATTATAAAATAAAGTATGTGCAGCGCTAATAAGTGAAACGTTTAGTGCTTCAACAGATAAATGTCCAAACAAAGAAGATAAACCACCAGGTAGTGATCAAAAGTGCAACATGAATTACTTTAAACATACAGTCCAAATATTGAGGCCAAAAAAAAAAAGAACAGTCAAATAACAGCTGGGTTATCCATTGTATCTGAAAGACTCCTCCGATGTTAAACGTGGAGTGTCAAAACTCTCACCAGACAATAACCAAGAAACGGCAGTGAGAACAAAAGGCAATACACCCCAAGTGCTGTCAGATGCTCCTTCAGCATGATCCCCCTCCACCAATCTATGCACTCACCAGAAGATGCAATAAGATGAGCCTTGTACTGCTGTTAAGCAGTATGGTGGAAATGTATATAAAAGTATTGCTGCGCTCAAGTAAAAATATAATAAAAAAGTAGGCGAAAAGCAGCTACCACAGATCCAAATTGTAAAAAACAGATCAATAAGCATGTATATATTAAGGGTGTAGCGCTAACCTGAAATGTGCAAGTCCATATGCAAGGAAAGTCCACAAGGTGTTAGTATCAACTCCACAAAGATGTGTGTACAGGTTGAAAAGTCCAAACTCCAAGACCACCACCAAGTTGAAAGACACACTGCCTCTTACCGGATAACATCGAAGTCAGCCTATGACGAAACGCGTCGGCAGAAGCCTATGGCGACGCTAGCCCACACGAGGAGACGCGGCGCCCATTTTGTTGGCGGGACAAGGACGCGGACCGTTATGCAAGGGGAACTTCCACTCTGCTCCAGTATATCCACCAATCTGTAAGCTTCTTTTTACTTATTTGCGTGATATTAAAACTATTTGTACATATTACGCTATGGGCATATTCTTGTCTTGTTTTACCGGGGCACATTTGGAGACAATTGTTCCTGACATTCTGGAGGAGTGCTGATTGTATTCATATGTGGATGCTGAACATGGCCTTTGTAATGAGGGTCCATGTTATCCGGTAAGAGGCAGTGTGTCTTTAAACTTGGTGGTGGTCTTGGAGTTTGGACTTTTCAACCTGTACACACATCTTTGTGGAGTTGATATTAACACCTTGTGGACTTTCCTTGCATATGGACTTGCACATTTCAGATTAACGCTACACCCTTAATATATACATGGTGGAAATGTAGTTCGCTGTGTTGGTTCTGCGGTCACTTCCAATGCGTTGTGCACTGTGTAAAGGAGCTCACTTCTCCTCAGCTCCACTTCGATGACGTCACACGGCGTGGGGCGGTATGTGACGTCATCGAAGCAGAGTTGAGCCGAGGAAAAGGGAGCTGCTTTACACAGTGCACATCGCATGAGAAGTGACTGCAGAACCAACAACCAACAGCATCTTCTGGTGAGTGCATAGATTGGTGGAGGGAGATCACGCTGAAGGAGCATCTGACAGCACTTGGGGTGTATTGCCTTTTGTTCTCACTGCCGTTTCTTGGTTATTGTCTGGTGAAAGTTTTGACACTCCACGTTTAACATCAGATGAGTCTTTCAGATACAATGGATAGCCCAGCTGTTATTTGACTGTTTTATTTGGGCTCACTATTTGGACTTTCTTTACAGTGATTCATGCTGCACTTTTGATCACTACCTGATGGTATATCATGAACTTTAGTTCTGCTTTAATCATAGCAAAATAACAGATTTGTATGCTACTGTTGGGATGTTTGCTGACTTTTATGAATGAAGGCTTTTAGGGAATGTAACTGGATCCAGGGCCTTTGCTTGTTTAAAAGCTACAATCAGAAAAGGGACATTGCTAATATCTTTACCAAAATTATAATTTTCTGGTAGTCTTGATGCATGCAAAAAATGAAGTTTGGTTACAACTTTTGATCCTTGTTCCTGGCCAGTTACATGAAAAGTACTGAAGCCATAAGATCAGTGAGGAAGCCAAGTAACTAGCATTTTCAGGAGATCAGCAATGGCAGCATTCCTACTTATTTATTTAGGAGATCAGCAATGGTGGCTTACATATTTATTTAAAAGAACAGGTGTCCTTTAACATACAAAGTTGAGGCAAATATCGCCAGCACACCAAGGATCTTTGAAATAGCATCCATAAGTTTAATGAAGTGATTACATCACAGCACAAAGTTGCAATGTTCTACCCTTCATCAGGCATGTAACTTGATGAAGGAAGGGGTCCTGCGTGACCCTAAATCAATGCAATTTTATCCTGTTATGTGATTGCTTCAATAAACTTTTGGACATTATTTCAAAGATCCTTGATGTGCTGGCAATATTTGCCTTAACCTTATTTGGATACTGCATCCCAGCAACCGGTCGCTGCAGCACGCACTTATTACAAAGTCATTTCCAGATACATGTGCAATGGGAATATTTTACTGGACTAACATACAAAGACGCCAACAGTGCAACACCTCAGTACATAAGTCTTGTATTTCTTTCTTCACATGACAAATAAAGCCAATGAGAGTGCCACTTGCACTGGGGCATTGGACAGTGAAATGGCAGTTGGCAGGGCTTATCTGTGATGTTGAAGAAAATCAGGCTCCAATGACAATATGAAGCTAAATCAGAGAGAAGCCCCGAGGCTGTTTTGAATATTACAGTTAATAGCAGGTATTTTGTGGTGTCCACTCTTAGGAAGAACATAGATGCAAATGGTTTTGGAAATGACCAAAGAATATGGCAGTACCATTATACAAATTCTCACTAAATGACATAAAATATCAAGAATATACTGGGGATGTTTGTGATTTATTTGCCATACTATCTCCCCTAGTACATAGTATCTTTCTACCTCCCTATTTTAAGCTAATTTTAATTGCACAATAAATGTGCAATGTTTAGAAGATATTCACCCTGCATGCAGTGACATCACCGCATGTGCTCTGAAGGTCCGGCATACCTTGCTGGAACCAAAGGAGGCGAACCCAAAAGAAAGACAGAGGGAAGATGTCAGCCCTCTTGGCTACAGCGCACTGCGGGAGGGCTTAATTCTAAGCTAAGTATTCCATAATGTGCTAGTACGTGATGCATACTAGCACATTATACAATTGCCTAACAGGTGTTTTTTTTTCTTTTTTAACAGCTGCGGTTTAGAACCACTTTAAGGCTTGGTTCACACTACGTCACTCCGACTTAGGGGGCGACCTGTGAAGTCGCGTGCAGCGCGACTTGCACGGACTTCATAAAATGTCAATGCAGGTCGCTCCAGGTCGCCCCGAAGTAGTACAGGACCCTTTTTCTAAGTCGGAGCGACTTGTGTCGCTCCTATTAGAACCGGTCCTGTACTACACTATGGGACGCGACGGTGCGTGACTTGTCAGACTGACCAAGTCGCCTGACAAGTCGTACCAGTGTGAATGGACACTAAAGGATCTTAAAAACATAATAGGCTAAGTTTATTTAAACTCCACATATAAACAATGGAAAGTAAAATAAAAATTTCTTACCATGATGTCCCCATTGGCGTCAAAGAGGGAATGCAGAGCATACTCCAAATTGGTTCCTCCGCCTGGCAATACACTGGAGCAGGACATGCTCAGGAACAACTCCACTGTACAAAAAGACAACATTCCATCAAAGACCAGCATAATGTACAAAGAGCAAATTTCATCCTAAAAACAGACAGGAGTGTTGCTTCAAGTTTAATTGTTACACAAGAAATACAGGGGAAGCCACTGTTGACCTCCCACTGCATGAAGGAAATTAAACTCAGAGGAACATTAGAATTCACAATTTGCAAGGTTGTTCCAAGCCAGGAAATATTAAAGTCAAAACATTAGCATAAAGCTAGGTGACTGAATGTTGGCCTCCATATTTCCCTCATTACAGATATTTTAGTACTTAGGTTTTTTCACATAACAAAATATACTAACCTTGCCAACTATGAAAATAAACTTATCACTACAGGGGCATCATGAGGGATTGTTGAAGCAGAGAGTAGTAATGGGTTAGTGAAGAAGACCTGCAAGGCCAGTCCTACCCTCTAAAGGGTACAGCTATTGACATGCTGTACAATATGTGGAAGTTATACATTACCATCAAGGAACCTTGTGAAGTGTGAATCTCACTCTAATTTATTAAAGTACGGACATTGCAACATATCTAAAAATAACAGCATTAAAAACCCACAAAAATGCACAAGGAAGGCGCAAGCAGCACAAAATTAACCCCCCACTGCTCAGTTCTGCCAGTGAACAAAGTCATAACAAAAAGTGGCCTCAGTTAGATATATTACCTAATATACATGGAAACCAACAAAGATCTATGCAAGTGCAGATCCTACTCTAATATAGTATATGAGTACATATCTAGAGATTAGTAAACTGAGAGCATGCTTATATACGCATTACCCCAATCTTGTACACGAGTCTTCAGTAAGTCCCATATTGGAGAATTATGATGCACACAAATTAATTTATACAGCTTGTGCACTGGGTAATATTACGATACTAAAAGTGAATTAACATTCAAATAGACTCTTTAAAATTTGATGTAATAAATAGATGCACTTAGACACTTACAGGGCCGGCCTTAGGTGATCAGGCGCCCTGTGCGAGCTAATCCCGTGGCGCCCCTTAAATCAGAGACCCCCGACACAGAGCCCCCTTACATCAGAGACCCCACACACAGAGCCCCCCTCCCATCAGAGACCCCCAACACAAAGCCCCCCTCACATCAGAGACCCCCCACACAGAGCCCCCCTCACATCAGAGACCCCCCACACAAAGCCCCCCTCACATCATAGACCCCCGACACAAAGCCCCCCTTACATCAGAGACCCCCCACACAAAGCCCCCCTTAAATCAGAGACCCCCGACACAGAGCCCCCTTACATCAGAGACCCCACACACAGAGCCCCCCTCACATCAGAGACCCCCAACACAAAGCCCCCCTCACATCATAGACCCCCGACACAAAGCCCCCCTTACATCAGAGACCCCCACACAAAGCCCCCTTCACATCAGAGACCCCCGACCCAAAGCCCCCCTCACATCAGAGACCCCCCCACACAGAGCCCCCCTCACATCAGAGACCCCCGACACAAAGCCCCCCTCACATCAGAGACCCCCCACAAGGAGCCCCCCTCACATCAGAGACCCCCCGACACAAAGCCCCCCTTACATCAGACCCCCCACTCCCCACGGAGCCCCGCACATCAGAGACCCCCTTACACAAAGCCCCCCTAACATCAGAGACCCCCTACACACACACACACAAAGCCCCCCTCACATCCTCACATCAGAGACCCCCCCACAAAAAGCCCCCCTTACATCAGACCCCCCCTCCCCACGGAGCCCCCCACATCAGAGAGCCCCCCCTTACATCACAGACCCCCCACAAAAAGCCCCCCCACACATAGCCCCCCACATGAGAGAGCCCCCCCTTACATCACAGACCCCCACACATAGCCCCCCTCACACAGAGCCCCCCCACACATAGAGCCCCCCCTTACATCACAGACCCCCCCTTACATTTTTTGAAGGAGAGAGATGTCACTTACTTTACTTTGTCTGCAGCTTTTTTTTTTTTCTTTAAACTTCCCGCCTACACATCCCCGGGAGTGTGGGCGGGCGGGAGGAGGAGAAGGGGCGGGGCGAGGAGGAGCTGACGATCTCTCCTCCCTCCCTGCACTTACGCCAGAGGAGAGATCGCCCCGCCCCTTCTCCTCCTCCCGCCCGCCCACACTCCCGGGGATGTGTGGGCACTGGGCAGGAAGTCAGCGTGGATTCGGTGGAAGGATCGGAGGCTGAGCTGTGTGAGAGATACACAGCTCGCCTCACTGCAGCAATAGGTGATCGAGGCACGGCTGCACAGCGGGAGGTAAGCGGTGGCCGCGGCCTGTGTTAACCCTGTCCAGGCCGCAGTCGCCGCTCACCTCCCGCTGTGCAGCCGTGCCTCGATCACCTATTGTTGCAGTGAGGCGAGCTGTGTATCTCTCACACAGCTCAGCCTGATCCTCTGCGAGCTGTGATGGCCGCACGGCGCCCTTGTTGCCCATGGCGCCCTGTGCGGCCGCACAGCTCGCACCCCCCAAAGGCCTGCCCTGGACACTTAGACCGCATTCACACTGCAGCGGCACGACTTCGGGGGCGACCTGTGAAGTCGCATGCAGCGCGACTTCGGCACGACTTGCACGGACTTCATAGAACGAATGTCTATGCAAGTCGCTCCAGGTCGCCCCGAAGTAGTACAGGAACCTTTTTCTAAGTCGGAGCGACTTGTGTCGCTCCTATTAGAACCGTTCCTGTACCACACAATGGACCACGACGGTCCGCGACTTGTCAGGTTGACCAAGTCACCTAACAAGTCGTATTAGTGTGAATGGTGACTTAGGCTCCATGTACACGGGACGTTGTAAATGGCCGTTTAGGAGAAGTTGGGCGTTTTTTTTAGAAGCCCCTGAACCCATCTACATTTTATCTTATCTGTCCATGTACACAGGGTCGTTTACAGTCATTTGCAGGCAGTTGAGTTCAGGGACGTTTTTTGGAACGCAATTATTTGCGTTCGAACGTGTGTTTCCCGGCGTTTGAAACGCAGAAACACGGCTGAACATGACCAAACGTGACCGAACGTGATGAACATACGTTCAGCCACGTTATACGTTTTTTTTCTTCCATTCAAAATCAATGGTTTCCTATGGGAGCCTATTGATTTGAATGGAAGTCGCATCCGACTTGCGGCACGACTTGCGCTGTGAGAATCTTAAGGGGGAACTCCACGCCAAAAATGGGAAAAAAACGGCGTGGGGGTCCCCCCCAGGTTCAAAACCAGGCCCTTCGGGTCCGGTATGGAATTTGAGGGTAGCCCCCCCCAAAATCCATACCAGACCCTTATCCGAGCACGCAGCCCGGTAGGGCAGAAAGGGGGAGGGGACGAGCGAGCGGCACCACCCCCCCCCGCTGGACCATACCAGGCCACATGTTCTCAACATGGGGGGGGGGTGTTGGTGCTTTGGGTCTTCCGATGACGTCACCGGGAGGCCCCGCACCCTTATGTCACAGATTACGTCATCTGTGACATAAGGGGGCGGGGCCTCCCGGTGACGTCATCGGGAGGCCCCACCCCTAATGGCTATATAACAAGCTACCGGTGACTGGCATAATCCCCGGAAACATCGTCGGAGGAGGACCGGAGGAAGAAGAAGAAGACCAGAGGAGGCAAAAGAGCAGAAGATTGGACAGCAGAAGAGTGGACAGCAAAAGAGCAGAAGACCAGAAGAGCGGAGAGGGAGAAGACCAGAGCAGGAGAAGACCGGATGAAGATTTTTAATAAACTTTCCAAAACGTCTCCTGTCGTTATTTACACATACACTGCCTTTTATGGGGTGAATGGGTAGGGGTACAGTGTGCCCCCCATACCCATTCACATAGGGAGGGGGTCCGGGATCTGGGGGGCCCCCTTGTTAAAGGGGGCTTCCAGATTCCGATGAGCCCCCTGCCCGCAGACCCCCACAACCACCGGCCAGGGTTGTGGGGATGAGGCCCTTGTCCTCATCAACATGGGGGCAAGGTGCTTTGAGATGGGGGGTGCAGAGCTCCGCCTGCCCCAAAGCACCAACACCCCCCCATGTTGAGGGCATGTGGCCTGGTATGGTCTAGGGGGGGTGGGGCCGCTCGCTCGTCCCCTCACCCTTCCTGCCCTACCGGGCTGCATGCTCGGATAAGGGTCTGGTATGGATTTTGGGGGGGACGCCATGCCGTTTTTTCAGCGTGGGGCTACCCTCAAATTCCATACCGGACCCGAAGGGCCTGGATTTGAACCTGGGGGGGACCCCCACGCCGTTTTTTTCCCATTTTTGGCGTGGAGTTCCCCCTTAAGATTCTCACAGCACAAGTCGCGCCGCAAGTCGGATCATCCTGATCCGACTTGCGGTGCGACTTCCATTCAAATCAATAGGTTCCCATAGGGAACCACTGATTTTGAATGGAGGCAGAAAAAACGCTGCTAAAAGCAACGTGGCCAAACGTGCAATAACACCAATGGAAAAGGCTACTGAAAGCACGTTTAACAGCTGCTTTTTCCCGGCGTCAGAACTTGCTTTGCAGCACGTTTTTTCTAACGTCCCATGTACATGGAGCCCTAGGGGTTTATTTACTAAAGATAGAGAGGGCAACATTAGTCACAATTCTGCAGAGAACCCAATCAGCTTCCAGGTTTTAATGCTAAAGCCTAATTAAACAAGCTGAGGTTAGAAGCGGATTGGTTTCTCTGCAGAATTGTGGCTAATTTTGCCCTCTCTAGCTTTAGTAAAAGGAAAAACTTAGCCTGCAAATTGTGGTCGTAAATGGGGAATGAAACCCTTCCTCAATATTCAAAGTCTATCTTTATTCCTAGAGGCCTCAGTATAGTGAAGGTGTCAAGGGTGCAGTGTGATGACACCATCCTGGACTTAATAATTAGCCTCAGAACCTACTGTAGTTCCTGTAACAGAGGTTTTCAGTTATCTATGATTGTTCTAAGGTCATTGGAAGCTCCCACAAGCATCCAAATCATTGGTGGACCACACATCATCTTCAATGTTGGCAGTAGGGATTATGGCACACACCTAATCCAGTGACTTTTAATACTGTATAGGATAAATATTTTTGCATAACATACTGATATTTAAACAATGTCTGAAAAAACTCAAAAAAACAGAACATAGGAGTCACTATAGTTATATATTACAGTCAATCAATTCATTTATCAGTAAAAAACATAAATCAAAATAAACAACATAAAGAACTGTTTACCTTAGTCCCAAAAAAGTCCACCATATAAGTGTGTATAGAAAATTCCACCATTAGGCTCCATGTACACGGGACGTTGTTAAAAGTCCCTTAAATGATGGAATTTTTTTTTTAGGACATTTAAAACGTCTGTTGTGTCGCGTTTGCACCCGCGTTTAGCGGGCAATGCGTTCGATCGCCTTTTTGCATTTGAAATGCCGGGAAACACACGTTTGAATGCAAATAATTGCTTTCCAAAAAACGTCCCTGGCCTGTAAATGACCCAGTGTACATGGACAGATAAGATAACATGGAGGTGGGTTCAGGGGCTTCTGAAAAAAATGCCTAACTGCTCCTAAACGGCCATTTACAACGTCCCGTGTACATGGAGCCTTAGTCTCCACAAGTTATCCTCAAACTATCTTCCAGTGTGCTTTGCTCGTGGTGACCACTCCCCAAGTGCAGTATATCTAACTCACCAGAAATAATTGCCTCATATCAGAAAATTGTTTACGGTACTGCACTATTGCTAGTTCTTCCTTTTTTATGGGTAATTACTGGATGGAGAGTATTTAAAGTGACATCACTACTTGAAGCAGGAGGATCGCTTGAATGCTGGGAGCAAACCACAGTAACAAAGTGATTTCTGCCGATCATCCTTGATGGAAGACAATAATTTCTGGTGAGTGAGATATACTGCACTAGGTGAGTGCTCACCACGAGCACTGATCATCTGTTTCTTTAAAAATTTGCAAGCTTTAAACAATATCTGAAAAATTCAAAGGAGCAGCAACACCATAATAGGTTTTGCAAATATTTTTTTCTATGTCTTTTTTTGGTTCTTCACTTTTTGTTATTTTTGCCACATTTTTTATTTAGTTCTTATAAGATTTTTCATTGCCTATTTGGCGCAGTGTAATTTTGGGTTTTAATGTGCTGATGATGTTACATGTTAATAGTAAAACAAGTTGCTGGAGTAGGTATCCTTCGGAGACTTTCCTAAATTGTTAAGGCTCTAACCTTTTTGCTGTGACTCCTCCTTCTCTAGATCTGGCAAAGGCTTCCACACCAGAGTGGCTTTGTGCATCTCCTTCATTGATGACCGACACTGGAGAATTGGGATCGCTGCCTGGAATCTTGATCCAATATTAATCCTCCTTAAAATATAACAGAATAACTCCATGTAAGACATTAGAAGCTGCTGTTAGCGGTCTAATTGCTCCCCCCTTTGTATAGCCTTAAAATGGTTTGGATTGAAAGAATAGGCAATAAAAACAGAACCTGATGAGCTTACAGGGCAAAGCAGCCCAACCTTAGAGTTCTATTTAAAAGGAAAATCAGTATTCACTCTCCTACTTCACTCCAATTGCTCCTCAGCTGCGCCTATATTCTACCTATATCATGAAGAGCATTATGTGTAAACACTGATGTCCAGCAGTGTGTTCTTGGAATGAAGCGAGCATTCCTATATAGGGAGACAACCATGTCACATGACCTATCAAAGCCATGTGACAAAACTTCCTCCTTCTCCCAACACTTTTTCTTCTGTATCCTTTAGAGCAGTGGTCTTCAAACTATGGCCCGGGGGGGGGGGGGGGGGGGTTGCAGCCCTTTGCTTTCCTTTATTCGACCTTTGTGGCACTGTTCTATTCATTGACACCAATGATATGACACTATTCTATCCACTGACACCAACAATGGGGTACTTTTCCTCCCACTGACACCCACGATGTGGCACCTTTCCATCGGCTGACACCAATGATGGGGCACTATTCCTTCCACTGACACCAATGATGGGCCATTATTCCATCCACTGACACCAAAGATGGGTCACCATTCCTTCCACTGACACCAAAGATGGGGAACTATTCCTCACACTGACAACAAAGACAGGGCATTGTTTGCTCCCACTTATAGAGATTTTCTACATTTACCACTGACCACAGTCCTGCCCCCCTAAAGCCTGAAGGACAATAACGTAGCCTTTTGTTTAGAAAGTTTGGAGACCCCTGCATTAGAGCCTTGAAGCAAGACAGGAGACATTCAAATTTTTTCCTTGCTATTGAAGGAACGCATGGTGGTGAACTTTGCTGGTTTTGAGCATTGCTCTTCTGTGCTGGGGGTATGCGCCCTCGGTGACCCCAACACTGTAACCGAGTGCTCGCCAACAGCTTCTGGTCACTGTTTATGATCTGGGGCCAGTAGGACAAGCTTCTGACTTAAAAGATTGCTGTGACAGTCAATCACAGTAGTCACATGATTGGGAGCCCGCCTACTGACTTCCATTGTTAAAAGCCCCCCATAGGGCAGGTGGGAGCAATTTTGTATCACTTGCCCCTGCCTTTTGGATTGTAAGCTCGCAAGAACAGGGCCCTCCTAACACTCTTGTCTTGTACTATGCTGTAACTCTTCTGTCTCCCTTATTTTGTGGAGTGCAAAATAAATCCTGTAAAAGAATAATAATTTTTGGAAAATATGATACTGTTATGATGGCTTTGAAATAAATAACATGGTAATGAGTATTATCTTTTTTTTGGTCTTTATTGGTTTTTCTCCTATGCTCATACAGAGGTATGAAAATTCTACCTGCTGGTAATTCTCTTCTGTTAGACTACTTTCAACTCACTGCATCTGCTTCTACTGCATACAGTTAACAATTACTGTACACTAACAGGTTTGATAATTAGATGTAATATATAGACACATAGAAGTATAAAAGTATAGTATTTCTTACGGTTCAACATCAACAGTGTATTCTCCAGGCCCAGGAGTTACAGTCGCACCAGTTCCATCAATGCTATCTAATGAACAAACATATCATTATACACAGATGATGACATCAATGGACGCCTGCATTGTCAACACATTTCAATATCAACTACAGCTTCCAAGCCTTCTCAGTAATTGGGGTCAGGTTGTGGGAGTACTGGGCTTCTTAACAAAATAAAAGTCACCACCCTGTGACCACTATCATTTTGTTAGAACCTGCAACATCAAGGATAACTATATTGCTAGGCTGGATATTTGGCTGGTAAGGACACAGCGTTCCATGGGTCTTCTGAGCTTGCCAATTGGCTTGCTCAATAACATTTTATGGCAATGTTTCCTGTGGCTAATACATTAAAGCAAACCTCTCATAAGAGGAATATTGGGTTTGTCCCTTCTGACCTCCTTTTGAAAAGACAGTCTCCCGTTTTGATACATTCTGAGTCACTGACCTGGAACAAGTAAGCAGATCCGGAGAGTTAACCGGTTAATGTATACTTATTATGGGTCACCTGCTAAAAGTATTAAAACCAGAGGGTCAGCACAGTGGCCGAGCTAGACTTTTTAAAACAGGGGTGGCAAGGTATTCCCCCCCCTTACGTCAACACCGGTGATGGGGCACTGCCCCCCCCCCCACGTCAACACCGGTGATGGGGCACTGTTCCCCCCACCCCCTGGCAACACCAGAGATGGGGCACTGTTTGGGAATAAAATCAGTGAAAGTAACACTTGCAGGGCACATAATGCTCCCAGTACTTTTATACCAAAACTTTTTTTTTTTTTTTAATTAAATAATATAATAAACGCTTATCCAGATAAAATAGTTAATATTCCTTATAAAGTGCAATATTATAATAGAAAAATAAGTGAATAAAAACGTCCGGGTCAGCCAGAGATATAAAATTGGTAGCATAGAAAGACCCACTATATGTGCTATACGGACGATTTTAATCAATTATTTTTCTATTATAATATTGCACTTTATAAGGAATATTAACTATTTTATCGTGATAAGTACCTGTATATATTCTGTTTTTTGGCACGCTGCATTGATTCTTGCATGGACACTGTACAGCTATAGCGCTGTAAGGGGCAGCTCGGCACTCACGTGATCGGCTGCTGCTTTTCTCCTCTCTCTCCTCCCTCGATCTGATTCACTCCCTCACTGATGTCAGCAAGAAGGCGGAGAGGAAAGGAGGAGAGAGTGGGCGGTCACGTAAGCGCCGAGCTCTGAGACACAGTGTGTGCAGCCGGCGGCTTTACAGAGGAGACGGCGCTGACAGGCGGGGAAAGTCCAGAACGCAGCGCAACTAATCGACGGAGCAACTAATCGATAATGACAATCGTTGACAACGACTTTCATTATCGATTTCGTCGATTAGTTGTTTCAGCCCTAAATCAAACAGTGTAATGTTTTCAGCGGGGTGGCAACAGGGGTGGCAAGGACTTCGTCTGGGTTGGCAATTGCCACCCCAGCTAGCCCTCTGGCTCCGCTACTGGGTCAGCATGACATCTTCCAGTGTTTACCATAATTTAACACAATAATTTCCCCTCCAATAACCCAATGTAACCACAGTGTCCCCTTACATATTCCTTCATGCAGAGAACCAAACACTTGATGGCACACGTATCTCCACACACCCATGAGATAAAATATTCTAAGGTAACATAGAATCCAGCCTAGGTTCCCCTTTTATCTCCACCAGGACATGGTCAGTTACAGTGAATTCAAACAGGTGAACCTTTGATGTCCATACCACTGTTACAGATCTAATCACTAGTGCATGTAGACTAAATATTTTGGATCTCTCTCTATGGACATACTGCATTGTGTGTTGTGTGCAGCTATGTATAGGACAAGGGTGTGGACATTTTTATTACTTTTGGTTGTTTTTATTTAATCCCAACTGAATATTCAGTCTAAACCAGCTACATGCAATTCAATTGCATCAGAAAAAAAAGGTTTGCAAAGTTTTACAATGTTTTTTTTTCTTTAGTAAGCAGTCAAAGCCTACCCCTGCCAGCATGCTGCTGAAAAGGACCCTTGCAGTGGTCTTTCTCCAGAGGTTCTTCTGCTTACTGTGAACCCATACAAGAACTAAGGGTGCCGCTCTGGTAGGTCCTCGTCTGCTGTCAGCCACTGGAGGTGCAGGCAGGGAAAGAACTCATCTCCGCTCCGTAAATATCAATTAGGGGAAGAAAGAAAGTCCCAAAAGCTGCACGTCAACAAAATCACTGTGTAAGAAGTAGGAGCAGCCTCAGCCTAGACTTCATCCAGGCTAGGCCTCCGATGTGTTTCGCCCCGCGGGGTGTGTAGCCTGGATGGAGACGAGGCTGCTCCTAATTTTTACATAGGAGTTTTGTGATTTGCAGCTTTCAGGAGTTTCTTTCTTCCTTTATTGATGTCTCCTGCTTAGTCAAATTAATAGCTCTGTAATCTGCAAAGCACATGCTTCGTGAAGTTTGGAGAGCTCTAGCTCTGACTAAGCAGGGGGTTTGTCAGACCACTGCAGACAAACCACTGCTTCCACACAAAGAGAAAGAATCCTTCTCTGGACTTTAAAGAATACCTCAAAGAATGAAATGACTTTAAACACTTACTTTGGGTCTACTTGGCTTAAACAAATGTTTCAATTTCACTATCAGCCACATGGAGTTGGCATCTGATTAATTTGTTTGACTCAAGCTGGTCCAAAGTAAATCTTTAAAGTAATCCCATTTTCAGTGAAAATTCCTCTTGCTTGTCCATTTTTTGGCTATATAGAAAGGGTCTGAAGTAATGACCTTCCTATAGATCCAACTGGAAAACCAATTTAATGCATGTTTGAAAATAGAATACTTACTGGAGCGACAAAGCAGCACTCTTGGAGTGGGCGTCAGAGGTGTGAGAGGGAGGTGGGCATTATGCGCAGCTGTGATGACACTACTGAAGAGTCCTGAACCCTGGCGCACTGGGCTGAGCATTGGAGGCGGCGTGTAGGTGGGCAGCTCCTGGGTTCCCAGCAGAGTCTCTCCAATGATGCGTGGAGAGCGGAGCTGGCTTTGGTACAATGTTGCTCCTGAGTGAGATGCATTCCCATTGAAGGAAGGAGGTGGTATGAAGAGAGGCTCAGGCCTATGGCGATATTTTCTTCTTTCCTGGTGAGGTTTGGTGTGATCTTCTGGTTTACTCAATTTCATACCAGATTGATGATGTGGTGTTCTGATCGTTTCCTAAATATGAGTTTACAACATTTATAAGATGAGCCTTAATTTTATATACCCTAAATGCTGAAATTATATTTCCCTCATGAATGTCCACCAGTGTATAGTGACTGATTTGGTATCACTCCGAGGAATCTACTTCTGGAGAACTGTAGACCTCATGAAAATAAGAAGAACCTATAATGTTCTGCATGGCAACCAGTCAAACTCAAAAAGTCATATTTTTTAAACATCTTTGCAGATGAGAATATAAAATGAGAAAATCTGATTGGTGGTTCTTCCTTCAGACATTATTTTGCATAAGGGCAGCTAGAGCTGGCAAAGTTTAATAGGGGGCTATTCAAAACTACCTTTGCTGCACTATAATCCCAGACAGTGAATCATCCCTGCCTGAGTTCTACCCTGCTGGACTACAGAACAACTCATTCTTATATTATAGAGAGGACTAGATGGGGAGGCATGTGTAGTCCATCTGGGGGAAACCAGACACGACTGACAGAACTGCTTGGATATTGAGAGCAGTAGAGGCATTGTGCTGTCTGTTCACTACAGGAAGTTAGCTTAATTTTATTATCTGACTGATGTGCATTGTAGAAAAAGAGATTCAATCAATAACTTCCAATCCTATCCTCCAACAATTGGTTGAACTCCACTTCCTTATGTGCGGCATATCGATCCATTGGGTTGTCAGCTACAAACCAATTGTCTCTATTGGGAGACATCGATCAGAAAAGATATTGATCATTTATCAAAACATGTATGGCCACATTAGACTACCCTGCCCACACAGTGATACACTGTTGTGTCATTTCACTTTAGAAAGAACAGTGTTGTCACCCTGTTAAAGGAAGTGACAAAAATGGGATTTATTGGCAGGATTGACAGGTAATAGCTATGTTTTGGGGGACTCTAATGTTAATACTATTGACAAACTGAAGAATAAAAGTCACTTTTTCCCATAGTTCCAAATCGAATTCCCATAATGTATGTCGTCACATGCAAGGTCAAAACATATTTTTAAAATGTGGCAGATGTAAAAAATTTTCAGGCATGATTTAAGTGACAAAACATAAGCCTAAAAGTCACACAAACAACACATAACACAAAGAAGCAGGCAGGTAGAAGCACTCACAGAAGAGGCGCATGAGCTGACCACTTTTGGAGAGGACGGCGGGGTAAAAGTCATCCTCGTTAAGATGGGCATTTCGTCATCGGATGCACAGCCCTCAAGCTTCTCTGCTTTGCTGCCGGGCTGTGCATTAGGCTCTGGAGGCGCAAGCTTTACAGGCACAGAGACAGGCATAACGATGAGGGTGAGGTTCTCCGCCTCGCTAGACTGCGACTTCTCCCCTTCCTCCTGTATGGATAATTACAAACGTTCAACCTGGAACACCTTCTGTCCTCAACACACCGACTACAGCCTTGTGAGTAAAACCTTCATGCAAGAATGGCATTAGTACTACTGGGCCTCATGACCAAACATGTCTGAAATAGGAACTGTAACCTGTAACCTACAGCAGCCAGGTTCCATTTCAGTATGGGATAATAAAAAGGAAGAATCTGATTGTTTCCCATGGGAAACAAGATTATTTATTTCAGACACTAACGAGTCATGAGGCCCAGAATATTAGCAACAGTGGAGCATTTCATGTCAGTGATACAAAAATAATATCATACTCCAGACCAGCCTTTTTCAACCTTTCCAACACAGAGGAACCCTTCAAATAACTTTCCAGGCTCAGGGAACCCCTGCTAAAAATTACTTTATCTGCAACTCACGATACATAATGGTATCATGGTCAGTGGGAAGAATGCTCGTTACACTTGAGGTCCTTGGGAAGAATTAACCCCTTACAGATAGCTAAAAAGATTAATGGTGTCAGTGGGAACTTATCAAAGAGGCAGAAATTGCTCGATGCTCAAGAGAATCACTAGCAACATCTGGAGGAACCCTAGTTGAAAAAATCTTGCTCTAGAAGTAGCATTTCATTTGGAACCCTCCCTACATTCAAATGTACAAACCGGAGCATGGCCATGTTTTCTGGACAACTCTGTCAACTGATGTGGTCACCCTCTCTAGCATCCACATTTCTGTCTCTATGAATACCTCCTCAAATAAATCTCTTGAAGACTTGATGGCAAGATCTCCACACCTTAAAACCAACATACCAGGTTTGTGTGCATTTAATGTAATCAATCTCTAACCTCTACCCGTGGGGGGGGGGGGGGGGGGACAGGTACTGAACTAAAATTCAGAGATCCGATTTGTAAAATTTTCTTCCAACTGAGTCCTGATTTGCATGTTTGTGTGACGAATCACAGCCCCCTCCTCTTTAATCACAAACCCATTCGGCCATCAGATCCTCTTTCTGCCCTCCATTCACAGCAGTGTCCTCAGCCACCCTTTATGTCACCCCCCCCCCCCACAGCAGTGTCCTCTGTACCCCCCTTCACATTACTGCCCCCACAGCGGTGTCCTCTGTCCCCCCCTTCCCATTACCCCACACAGAATTGTCCTCTGTCCCCCCCCAGCGATGTCCTCTGTCCCCCCTTCACATTACTGCGCCCACAGTGTTGTTCTCTGCCCCCCCCCTTCACATTAACCCTCCACAGAGATGTCCTCTGTCCCACCTTCACAATAATCCCCTACAGTGATGCCCTTGCCCCCCCCCCCCTTACAATAATCCCTAACAGCAGTGTCCTCTGTCACCCTTCACATTACTGCACCCACAGCATGTCCTCCCTTACAATACTGCCCCCACAACGGTGTTCTCTGCCCCAACTCACATCTCAGCCCATTTTCACATGACTGCCCCCCCAAAGTTGTGTTCTCCCTCACATTTCAGCACCCAAAGCAATGTCCTCCCCCAATCAAAGCCATCGTAGCAAACTCCTCTGCCCATTTGCTCTTCTACTTACACAGAGGAAAGTGGGAGCTTCAAGCAGGAGCTGGCTATTCCCCCAAACTACCGCTGCTAACATTCTCAGCAGTGTGAAGAGCGGCAGGCTATGCAGTTCTGAACGGAGAGCAGGAGTGGCCAAAGCTAACTTTTCTTCTTAACAAGCTGATGATTGGTTGCTAAGACCACCCTAGGTTCTGTCAACCACTCACCTGCTGGTTACCTTGGAAAGTTAACTACTGCAACTCTCTCTCCCACCTGCCATTCAGAGCTGTATTGCCTGCCGCTCTTCACTCTGCTGAGAATGATAGCGGCTGAAGCACGGGGTAAAGGCCAGTTCCCATATGGTGGGACTGCAGCGATCCAGCGAGGACAGCAACTTCGTCCAGATCCAGACTGCGATCCGCCATTTAGTGATGCCCGCTCTACCCCTTGCTTCCAACATGCAACTTTGTCCCTGTGAAAGTGATGTGAAATGTATTCCAGAAGCGTCACAGGCTAAGGTTGAGGTCGTTTATTTTTTCTGGGAGATCTGTTTGCCTACAAATGGATTTTAAAAGCCATCTGAGTTGGAATGGCAGGGGGCCTGAAAACAAAGTGCACCTATGGAATGGGCTGCTTTAATATGGAGTTGTCCCCTTCTCTTTAAGGTTATAACTCCCCTTGAGGCTCCAATTTTCTGGAAAGCCTTTGCACCAAATTTGTAATGTGTCTGTGGGAAATTTTGACTGTTCTGTCAAAAGGGCATTT
The DNA here is from genome assembly GCF_965119305.1 of Pelophylax lessonae. NCBI lineage: Eukaryota > Metazoa > Chordata > Amphibia > Anura > Ranidae > Pelophylax > Pelophylax lessonae. The sequence continues at coordinate 629,135,633 of NC_138770.1, read as the reverse complement.
GTGAATTCAGGTACTAATTTGGGATGAGCTCACTATCAGAATTCCAAATCAGAAGGGTTAAGGCTCTGTTCATGTTATCCTAGTTCCTTCACATGTCCTTATGGAGCTGGCTTTGTGGCACAGTCAGCCTAGTTCCTTCACGTCTTTATGGAGCTGGCTTTGTGGCACAGTCAGCCTAGTTCCTTCAGTGTCTTTATGGAGCTGGCTTTTTGGCACAGTCATGCTGGTACAGAAAAAAAGGCTTCCCCAAACTACAACGTATTACAGCACAGTTGGACGTGCACAATTATCTAAAATGTCTAGTATGCTGTAGCATTAGGAGCACCCTTCACCAGAAACACCTAAACTCAATGATTTTGATATTTGTGATCTCAGTTACTGATGTTAGATTAGAAGAACTGGCTCATAATCAGCATTTCAATTCATCTAAAAGGTGTTCAGTAGGGTTGAGGTCAGGGCTCTGTTCAGCTCATTCTAGTTATTCCACCCCAAACCTAGCAAACCATGTCTTTATGGAGCGGACTTGTGAAACAGTCATGATGCAACAGAAAAGAATCTTCCCCAAACTATTACAGCACAATTGAAAGTGCAAAATTATCTAAAATGTCTAGTATGCTGTAGCATTATCATCACTCTTAACTGGAGACAAGTAAACTCAATGATTTAGATCCACAGTGGTCTCCAAACTGTGGCCTGGGGGCAGATGTGGCCTTTTGCTTGCCTTTATCTGGCCCTGGGGGTATCCAATTGATACCAACAATGGGGCATTATTACTTCTATTAAAACCAATGGTGAGGCACTGATATCTGGGCATTTTCTACTCCCACTGGTCACAGTCTGGACCCCCTAAAGCCTGATGGAAAGTAAACTGGCCCTTTGCTTAGAAAGTTTGGAGACCCCTAATTTAGATAAACATTATCATCTGTATAAGCACACTAAAGGCCCGTACACACGATATGAAAATCTGAAGGGTAAATTCGTCTGACGACCGATCTGCCGATTTTTGGATTGTTAGTATGGTGCTTTCATGCTTTCGACAGCCAACTCCGACTTTTCGGCTGACAAAATCCTGATGTGCAGGCTATAAAATTTTTGTTGTCCGTAATACAACGTCCGATTTCCATCTCATTAGTACAGATTTTGACAGAAAAAAATCTTAAGAGCAAGACTAGGCATGCTCAGAGACGAAAGAACACATATAAGGCAATCCAACACATGACATCACTTCTGAAGTAGAATTCTGTTGTACGGGAATATTCGTATGAAAATAACCTCTTCACTTTCCACATCAGACTAGCATGCTACAAAAAACAGACGACAGATCGTTCGATAATCTTATTGTGTGTACGAGGCTTTACTGCACACAAGCAATATATTCAGATTAGAACAAATATACTGAATAATGCAATGAAACAATGTCACCACATTGCAGGATGTCAAGAAATATTTCAAAATGTCCCACATTCTAATATAATTAAAGAATGTTGAAATTTCCAAAGTAACATAACATGCATACTTTCAAACAAAAGCGACACCTGGACATGCAAGTTCAACAAAACGCTTCCAGTAGTTTTATATAACAATGATGTCTACATACAAACAAACTATAAATGGCATAGCATAAAGCAAGCACACAGCAAGCAAGCATTGCTATTAACTCCTTCACTGGTGTGTTGAAGAAACCAAGTGAGCTTATCAAGGTGAATCCCTCTTCAAGCAACTTCCTGGTAATGCCGAGCAGATGGAAAAACACTGTAATAATCAATTTTGCTGCCAAATTCATGCTGCCTCTACTGACTAATCATCTGGAAAATACATTGTTTTGGCATCTTTTAATGCAAAGTATATCTATCAATTCCTCAAACATGTTAGACTGAGTACAACAACCACCTTCACATGTGACCCGGAAGCTCCAAACCCATGAGGTGCATTAATACAGTATGTGTATGAAAAATTGGATTTTTGACTTACTGTAAAATATATTTCTCTGATGTAAAATATATTTCTCTGATGTTCATTTATGGACACAGCTCTTACCTTCCTGACCATTGGGTTATACTGCCTCCTACAGGAGTAAGACACTAAGCAGGAAAAAGCTTGACTACGCCTATGGGGCAGTCCCAGGGGGTATACTTCCACTCCCAGCTATAGGCACTCAGTTTTGTTACAAGCAGTGTCAGAAGAAAAACAACTCAACAGAGGTGTGGGTGCTGTGTCCGCCAATGAACATCAGAGAAATGGATTTTACGGTAAGTCAAAAATCACATTTTCTCTTTTGTTCATTGACGGACACAGCTCTTTATCTTCTTGACCATTGGGACTTCCCAAAGTAGTGTCAAACATGAGGGGTGGGAACAGCAAGAAAAAATTCAAGGCTAAACTGTAGTCAACCAGGTAACATGGAGCTAACCCATAAACAGGAGCTCACCTGAAAAAAAAACAATACACCCTCAAAGAGGACCAGGTCTTCTAAACAGCAGCCAGCAAAACCTTGCAGCCAAAAGAAGCACCGACAGATGTCAACACATCCACCTTATAAAACTTTGTGAAAGTGTGCCCAGACGACCAGGTGGCTGCCTTGCAAACCTTAATTACTGATGCCTGATGATGGAAGGCCCAGGAGGCACTAAGCGCCTGAGTAGAGTGAGCCTTAACAGGGTAAGGAGGAACCTGACACCCTAACTAAATAGGCCTAAATCACTGTCTGATCCATCTGGAAATGGTCGCAGCAGAAGCGGCCAACCATTTCCGAGGTCCATCCGTGAGTACAAATAGAGAGTCTGACTACCTAAAAGACTCCGTAGCTGCCAGGTACACCCCAATTGTCAGAACCACATCCAGGGAATGCCAGACAATTTCCTTAGGATGCTTAGGCCCAGGACATAGGAAAGGCAACACAATGTCTTCATTCAAATGGAAATCAGAGACGACCTTTGGAAGAAACGACGGACAGGGACGAAGAACCACCTTATATCTGTGAACCACCAGGTAAGGTGAATGAAAAGACGCCAGCTCAGACACCCTGCGTGCAGCAGTAATAGCCACCAAAAAGGCCCCTTTCTGGGACAACGTAAGCAGGGGAACCTCCCGAATATTTTTGAAGGAAGGTTTCTGGAGAACAGACAACCAAACTGAGGTCCCACAGCGGCAATGGGGACTGCACTGAAGGAGCCAAATGTCGAACTCCCTGGATAAAAGGTACGCACCAAGGAATGTATGGCCAACGGACATTAAAAGAAAAACCGCCAAGGCCGAAAACCTGGCTCTAGATGGTACTTAAGGCCAGGCGCTGCTCAACCCCTGTTGGAGGAAAGTTAAGATCCGAGCCACCGAAAAGGAGCGAGGGAGAACCCCAAGAGACTTACACCACACAATATACATCTTCTAAGTTTGATGGTAGATCATTCTATAGGTAGATTTCCTAGCCTTTAACAGCGTAGGAATCACCGATTCAGACAAACCTCTATCCTTCAGCACCTGGCTTTCAACGGCCAAGCTGTTAAAGCCAGCAACTGTAAAGCAGGATGGAAGATTGGCCCTTGGGACAGCAGATCATCCCTGAGACGAAGTCTCCAAGGAGCATCGGCGACCAGCCGTACCAGATCGGCGTGCCAAGACCGGCGAGACCAGTCTGGAGCTACTAGAATGACAGGAATCCCTTCTGCCTCGATCCTGCAGAGGAGTCTTGGCAAAATTTTGAGAGGGGGGAAGGCATAAATAAAACGATACTGACTCCAAGAAGCCACTAATGCATCTGTGGCGTCAGCCAGAGGATCCCGAGACCGTGCCACAAACCTCTGTACCTTACTTGGAATGTGTACAGCAGAGAGGGCTGGAACGAAGTGGTCTGCCCACCTTAGAATGCCAGCTACTTCCTGAGCCACTAGGACACTTCTTTTGTGCCTAGAGGTCCAGAATTGGAAGTACCTTGCCTTCCTTCCTGGGAACTGTAAAGAGGCTTGAGTAAAACCCCTGAAAACATTCCAAAGTTGGAACCGGAAGAATCACCCCTTGAAGTAACAAGTCTTGCACTGCCCCAAAGAGACCCCGTAAGCAATCTGGGGACAAGTGTAGGTTGGAAGGGAAGAACATTTCTGGAGGATAAGACTGAAACTCGATCTTGTAGCCGGACCAAATTATTTAGTGGACCCACTTGTCCTGTACCAAGGAGTTCCACGGATCCGTAAACCAGCAAAAACTTCCCCCCACCCCAGCAACGGGTGAGGGCACCCCTTCATGCAGAGGAAGCGTTGTCTGCAGGTCGGGAAGAGCCCGCTCAAGGCTTGCCAGACCAGGAGGTCCTCATGGAACCTCCGTCCAGTGGGGCTATGTCACGGCCGACCTAATGCTGAGCTGAGGCCTACGCACGCTTGATGACCAAACTGGGGGGGCGCTCTGGATCTATATTATCCAGTCTGTCGCCCAGTCCGGCAGGTGATTGTAGAGTTCACAGGAACAAAATAACAAAGATAGGAAAAAGTTCCATTTAAAATGACTTGCTAGGAACTAGGTCCTTACTCCTGACTAGGCAGAAAAAAACTGAGTGCCTAAAGCTGAGAGTAGGAGAATACCCCCTGGGACTGCCCCATAGGTGTAGTCCAGCTTTTTCCTGCCTAGTGTCCTACTCCTGTAGGGGGCAGTATAACTCAATATTTCAAGAATATAAGGAGCTGTGTCCATCTATGAACTAAAGAGAAATAACATATTTATGCCTAGTACACACGGGCAGAATGTTGGGAGACATCAGCCGGTACAAAAAAAAAACAGCCGACATTCGGTCCCTGTGCACGTCAGCCGGTCTGACAGAAGCTGGCCATTTGGCTGGTTTCTGTCGGACAAGCATGCTGGAGCACCAGCAGTCGACCGACTTCCGATCAGCCCTCTTAGCCAACGCCTGAGAGCGCTGAACGGAGAGTTCTAGCGGGGGGGGGGGGTATCCCCCTGTCAGAACACAACAGCTCAGCGGGGGAGATCGCTGTACTAACGCCGGGCTATTAAGCCTAGTACACACAGGCCAATCATTCGGCCCGTGTATGGCAGCCGGTCTGACAGAAGGCAGCCATTTGGCCAGCTTCTGTTGGACAAGCATGCTGGAAAACCAGCAGCCGACTGACTCCCGATCAGAGAGCTCAGCCAATGGCTGAGAGCGCTGATCAGAGTGTTCTGGCGGGGGGCATCCCCCTGTCAAAACACAATAGCTCAGCAGGGGAGATTGCTGCACTAACACCGGAGCGTTAGTACAGCGGCTCCGGCCGGAGCTGTCAGTTTTTTTTTCGCTCATTAGTGTGTACCAGGTTTTACTTTAAGCATCCAATTTTACAGAAAAATTTTGCGTAACCTTGGGGGCTCTCCATTGCCCTATGCCAGGCCACTGAACAGAGCAGTTCAAAATGTCAGAACATAAAATAGTTGATTACTATGCTGTATGATAAACCCTTAAATAACCTAGAGGTGTAGATCTATACCAGCTACTAGCAGCCATGGTCCCAATAAAAGGTGACAAACACATAGGGAGCCATTTATAAAGCAGTGGTATGGCCTTAAAATGGAGCATTTATAACAGCAGTGTGAATTACAAATGTTCCCTTCGCTTTGCTTGCTGTGGGACTCTGAAGTCAGGGCTTGTAAAATGATAGTGAATCTGTGAGAAATGATCATGGGCAATAGTGGTGGAGAGAAGACGGTATGCAGGCACCTAAACCTGAGCCTTCGAAATGCATTGGATTTCTTTGAGGAATACATTTTATGGTGTACTGTTGCACTATTTTGGAGTTCTCTTTCTTCCTACGTTTTAGAGGCTTCCTCTTTGGGATACTAATCCCTTAACATTATACATTACAATCCAGCATACTACAGAGTTCAGCACACCTATACCATACAGAACATTACTCTCTACTCTCCAGGGACAGAGAGAGACACATGGTTATACTCTGCACAAATACTTTGGCTCTAAGAAAATGAAAAGGCCAAGGAGCCAAAAAAATCTTTTAAGGTCTTCTCAAATCTTCTCTCCCTGATCATCCAGGTGTTCATCCACTCAAGGTTAGATTCAGCGTAACATGGTAATGTATATAATTTAGGTTCCGTGACCAGGCATTTTACTTTTGCTGACAGATTCACGTTAAGGTGTTCTTCAACCCAGTTGCAATGAAGAGGATAGCTGGAGAAAGCAAACACAAGGACTAGGGCATACTGTCACCTGTTTGAGGGCTGTGTTGGTTCTCACACCACCATGCGACCTCAGGTGGCCATTCAAAGCGGGGAGACTTCTGAATTCCTTGAAGCACACGGAGCATGTGAGCCGGGTTTTGGACATCCTTTTTCATCCATTCCCAAAATGAAAAAAAAAACAGTTTAATCACCACATTAGGAGTAATATACCAATAATTTAGCTTCTGACAAATGGCAAAAAGCAATGACTAGAGTCACAGCACACACTTTAGTAGTTTTTTTTTTTGTGAATTTTAACAAACACATTTTGAGGTATTTAGGCCTAACTTAAAGAGATCCTAATTCAAACATGACCCCGCGGAAATGAGTGTTCAGGACTGATGATTGACTGTGCAGAACCGCGGCAGATGAGGGATTTCACATGCTCCCTCATACTCATGGCTCCAGCTGTGTGGGGAAGGAGTGTGGCTTGATAAAAATACATGCTTGGATGGGAAATGGGGCTATGTGAAGCATTGGTCACTTTGCATGAAGTGGCCAAAAGTAATTTCTCATTATTTTTAAATTGCTAACTTGCTTGCTGTTCGATATTTTGATTATGATACTTCTTTCACACATTTGCTTTTTTTTTCTTTTTGTAGCCACCTATTTAGAGAATGTGAGTATAATTCCTCCCAAATGTCTTTCAAGATAAGCTCAATACAGCTGAACGGCTGTCAAATTTAAAGCATTTCTAACACAAATTTTCTGTCCATCTGGTTGTCCAAACAAGTCACCTTTGTTGCAGTTTGCTCAACCACTGCAGGAGAGCGGTTCTCAATCACATAGCTGGGCTATGTTTCAGAGCAGGTCTTCTACACTTGCCTCAGCAATCTGTATGCGGTGACAATGTTCTGGAGCAGTTCTCCTACACAGCCTCAGCACTCTGTATGCTAGGACTTTGTTCTAGAGCAGTTCTCCTATACACAGCCTCAACACTCTGTAAGCTGGGGTTAAATTCCGGAGCAGTTCTCCTACACACAGCCTCAACACTCTGTAAACTGGGACTAAGTTCTAGAGCAGTTCTCCTACACACAGCCTCAGCACTCTGTATGCTGGGACTAAGTTATGGTGCCATTCTCCTACACACAGCCTCAGGGCTCTACATGCTGGGACTATGTTCTTGAGCAGTCCTCTTACACAGCCTTAGTCCTGTATGTCCATCAGTGTTAATTTCGTCGACTAAAACGTTTTCGTCGACTAAATGAACACAATTTTAGTCAACTAAAATACGACTAATACTAAAACAATTCAGATGACTAAAATATGACTAAAACTAAAATGGCATTTTAGTCAAAAGACTATAACTAAATCGAAATTTGCTGCCAAAATTAACACTGGTGCATGCTCAAAGCTTAATACCATAAATAATAACAGGACCAGCAGTAGTATATAATGAGTTTGGAAATTGTAGAGAAATGCTTAAATAATGCATTACAAATTACAATTGAACTACACCCATTTGATTATAGATGACTAAAATTAGTTTTAGTCGACTAAAATGTAGGGCGTTTTAGTCGACTAAAATGTACTGGAGTTTTAGTCGACTAAATACGACTAAAACTAAAACACTTGCAGAAGACTAAAATGGGACTAAAACTAAAATGCCATCTTAGTCCTAAGACTAAAACTAAATTGAAATTTGCTGCCAAAATTAACACTGATGTCCATGGGGTATAGTCTTCTAGGAAGGAGCAGCAGGGGGCAGCCAAAAAAGAGAGGGATCCAAAACATCTGGAAGCATTAGATCCTTCTTATTTTTTCCTCTCCAACACTGCAAGATGTTAAAAAAATTATTCCCAGAAGAGCAAACAACAAGTTCTAGAGCAGTTCTACACACAGCCTCAGCACTCTGTAAGCTGGGGCTAAGTTCCGGAGCAGTTCTCCTACACAAAGCCTCAGCACTCTGTATGCTGGGACTAAGTTCTGGAGTAGTTCTCCTACACACAGCCACAGCACTCTGTATGCTGGGACTAAGTTCTGGAGTAGTTCTCCTACACACAGCCACAGCACTCTGTAAGCTTTGGCGGAGTTCTAGAGTTGTTCTCCTACACACAGCCTCAACACTTTGTATGCTGGGTTTAAGTTCTAGAGCAGTTCTCCTACACACAGCTTTAGGGCTCTATATGCTGGGACTATGTTCTGGAGCAGTCCTCTTACACAACCTTAGTCCCGTCAATTGCAATTGTATAGTCGCCTAGAAAGGAGCAGAAGGGGGCAGCCAAAAAAGACAGGAATCCAACCCATCTGGAAACGTCAGAGTCTTCTTATTTTTCGCTCTCCAACACTGCAAGATGTCAAAAATAATAATTTCCCAGAAGAGCAAACAACGTGTTCAAATATATATAACGTTTGGTCCGGTGAGAGGATCTCTTTCAATGTTCATTCCTATGCCCAGATCATTTTTAGTAACATACATTTGTAAATCTGTGACACGGCTTTTGGCTAAAGCATATTTACATGATACCTTCACCTTCTAAATATGAGCAGCGAAATACAAGACTGTCATAAACACACGATTACCTGTTTTCCGGAGAGACGGTCTGTGTCTGTCCATCTGGCACAAGCTATATTCAAAGGAAAAAAAATATTCATGTCATTTGTGGTGAAAAAAATAAAAATAAAATTGAAACGTTAATAGCAAGTTGTAGCTAGCCCTCTGCCCTCCCATGTTTTTGTCTGAAGAACCTCTAAAACTTGAGACCTACAGCTCTCCCTTAGACCCCGTTCAGACAGGGGCGACGCTACTTGCTGGGGCGACCTGTGAAGTCGCGACCTCGGCGCGACATGCACGGACTTCATATCATTGAAGTCAATGCAGGTCGCCCCAAAGTAGTACAGGACCCTTTTTCTAAGTCAGAGCGACTTGTGTCGCTCCTATTAGAACGGGTCCTGTGCTAATCAATGGCAGGCGACCCACCGCGATTTGTCAGGCGACCAAGTCGCCTGACAAGTCGCGCTAGTGTGAATGGGGACTAAGAGATCTATTAATATTAAATATAACATTTTTGACCAGGACAGAAAACATTTTACTTGGACATTTTCAGTGTTGAAAAATCTGGCGGTTGAAGTCATTTTTAATGCACCTTAGCCACCTGTCAAAACCCAGCAATGGTTCCTGAATGATCCCACACAGGTTTTTGTGGCCGCCTTACTGCCTGCCACTGCATCCCATAGAAGTGAATGGGGTTGCTCTGCAATTGTGTCTAAAAGATGCAGTAGTGGCACGGTAAAGAGGAATTTCAGTGTAAAAAAATACTGTATGTTCAAACAGGTGTGTGAGAGGTGGCCTGTTATAATTAGACCCCTATTTGATTCCCTTCTAAAAAGTACAATTGTCAGTAAATCTTCCACATGGACATCACCAGGTTTTAAATTTACTTTATACATGATTATGTGTGTGTTACATTTCACGGACGATCTTTATGTGGGTTATATGGGACAAACACTGCATCAATACCATCCCTGATTCTTATCCTGGCCCATTATTTGTGTGCAGAAGTAGGCTGCTGAGCTACCCCTGACTCATGGGACTTAATAGGCCTCCATTAAGATAAAAAACATCATTCAAAGATATCCTGCAGTACCTGTGGCCACGCTGTGGTAGGAGAGTGGTGAAGACCTTGACTGCCAAGCATGTAAGGGCTGTCTGCAGTTAGGACTTGCTGGTGAGTAGTGTTGGCCAAAATTCCCAGAGTCTCCTGGTTGTAGTTGTTATCTAACTGGTCTGCACTGGGCATTCCCACTGGACTATCCATGAGAACTGTTTGCCGATTGTCTATGTTATACTGTTTCTGTGGGCTGACCTCCTGTTGTAATTGCTGCTGCGGCGTCAAGTTCTGTTTGTAAGGATGCCGAAGTGTCTGGGTGTTTTGATACACGTACTGCGGAACTGAGCCCAGCTGAATTAACTGCATGCTCTGGGAGTGATCCTGCTGGTAATGATCAGCCTTTGCTGTGCAATCTGCATTATAGGACTGTTGCGGAAGCTGCATGTGATGTTGCTGAGGTTGTTGCATATTGTGATGCAGTTCTGCAGACTGTACAGGGTAATACTGAGACATCTGAACAGAAAACTGCTGCTGCTGCATTTCTTGCGTTAAAGGCCTCTGCTGCCCTCCTGGATGCTGCTGCATATAATACTGCATCTGCTGGGTTTCCTGTGGATGCTGCTGTAGTACCTGGTGGGATTGCATCTGTTGCCTGAACTGATGCCCCTGCTGCATAGACTGGGATACCTGGGAGGGGGACTGCAAATACTCGTAATAAAAATGTGACTGAGGCTGTTGCAGTGAATGCTTCTGAGGCTGATTTGCCAAGCCTTGGTGCATCTGCTGGGAGACCTGAGAGTACCTATCTAGGGTGCTAGGTTGCGTCGGTTCCTCGCCAGATGCCTTAAGTGACAACAGCTGCCTGAGTGTGCTGTCAGCATCCAGCAGTGGCGACGGCTGGGATAAACCCTGAGACATGGCATGAATCCTTAAATTCTGCCGCGCAAAAACTTGTGTGAAGGAGTCCAGTTTGTGTAAGGCCCCACTGGTCGTTTTAGGGTGATTGTCGAGCTGAGGATAGTAGGAGACCTGATATCCATCATCTACGTTATTTTGTGGATTCCACTGCAAGCTTTGTTCAAAGCAATTTAAACTACTGTGGGCTCTACTGTGATTCGCAGAACCAGCGTTTGCCCACTGAGATGGCCTGGACACTTCCACTTGAACCCCTGAAGTGACATCTCTGGATTCCTGAGATAAGTGGGGGGAGGAAGAGGATGACTCTGAGGCATTCATGTCTACGGAGTCATAGCTGTGGTGGAGCACCTGGTTGTTGGACTGATGTTGCATTTGTTGATAATACAAACTATCGCTGCTGTTTGATACCAGGTGAGTCTTGTAGATCTGCTGATCTTCCATGGTGACTGGACTTCCCTGACTTGATGGCAGCAGCGCCCATATAGGAAAATGTCCCTGAGAGATATGAAAGTGGTAGTAAAGAGTGCAGTCAAGTATTGAGCGTGCCCATTTATTTGGATGAGGGACCCCTTGCAGTTACAGAAGATCTTCAGACAGGCAAAGAGTGGCATCTTCACTCAGTGGAGGACAGGACTTGGACGAAATTATTGACTGATGCTCCATCTGAAAAGAGAAAACACATTTCTTTCAAGAAGAAGAAAAAAAAAAAAAAACATAAATAAAAAACATGTAATGAAATCAATTAAAAGTAGTGCTCCAGACCTGTGTTCGCCAACCTTTTGGACCTCGAGGACCACTAAACTCCCAATTTTGAATCCCATGGACCACTAACATAAATTTTACACATCTTACACACACAATGTTCCGGCTATCTGCCACCCTCTGCTTCCCCCACCCCCCTCCCTTGCACTCTGCATCACACTGCTACCTTACACAGACTAATCATTGGATCTGTCAGGGACATTCGATTATGTCAGGGATACGACCGCCTATGCGCATGCGCACACATTAGCCATTTATACACTGGCGCCAAAATGGCATATATTAAAGGCAGCAGCTGCACGAGTGCAGTGCTGTCTGATCTACAGCTTTATCCAAGTTCTGTTCCTGTGCCTTTATTACACAGTGGAAGGACGCAGCTATGCAACACCAGTTCCGCCTTAGATTGTCTGAAGGTCTTAAAGACTAGCTAGCCCGGGTTGGAGTTGGAGTACCCAGTGCCTTTGAGAGCCTAATTACTCTGGCTATCCAGATCAACTGTCGGCTCCGTGAACGTCGGTCAAAAAGGTCTACCAAGCAGTCTCGTCCTGTATGGATGATGCCTAGAGCTCCAGTTCCTACTCACTCTACGTTTACCAGTTCAGTTCCAGCCAGTTCAAGGCCAGTCAACCCTTCATCAGATGTCCCCGCACCCATGCAACTTGGGTTGATGCATCCTGCTCCTGAAGAGCAGCTACACTGCCGACAGGGCAACCTGTGTCTTTATTGCAAAGAAACTGGCCACTATGTACGGACCTGTCCTATAAAGACTTGTACATGTGTAAAGAGTGTACATATGTCTTCCCTGCTAACTTTTCATCTTTGTCTACCAATGCAACTCATCTAGCTCTCCCACTCTCTTTCCAGCTTCTGGAAGGAACAATCTCAGTCAATGCTATTATTGACTCTGGAGCATGGCCACTCAGCAGCATATTCCTCTGTGACCAAAGACACAAGGACTTTGTCTACCTGGCCGATGGCTCATGTATTAAGTCAGGACTAGTGACTCAGAAAACACCTCCATTACCTAATATTTCCCCTACTAAACATAAGGAGTTATTGAGCCTTGATACCATCACTACTCCATTATTCCCCATCATCTTGGGCCTACCTTGGCTTCAAGCCCATAATCCTCAAATCGATTGGATTACTGGAGAAGTCAGGTTTCAATCACGCTACTGTCAGAAACAGTTTTTCTAAACCTGACGTCTCATTAACTCGGTTATGCACGGACTCTGATAATATACCAGTTGGTGCCTGAGTCCTATCATGAGTTTCTCGATGTCTTCAGCAAAAGGAGGGCTGGCACTATCCCTCCACATCGACCATATGACTGCCCGATTTAACTACTTTCCAGAGCACAGATCCCCTTCGGCAAATATTTCTACTCTCTGAAAGAGAGAGGGAGGCTTTAAAGGAGTATGTCAACGCAAATCTAAAGAAAGGGTTCATCCGTCCATCTACTTCTCCTGCAGGGGCGGGAATATTCTTTGTTACAAAAAAAGACTAGTCTCTGTGACCATGTGTGGATTACCGAGAATTAAACAAAATCACGGTTAAGAACCCCTATCCCCTTCCTCTCGTGCCCAAATTATTCCAGAGATTAAGGCCTGCGACCGTCTTCACCAAGTTGGACTTGCGAGGGGCCTATAACTTGGTCCGAATTTGCGAAGGGGATGAGTGGAAGACGGCCTTCCTTACCAGATTCTGGCCACTTTGAATACCTGGTCATGCCCTTCGTCCATCGCAATGCCCTGCCACCCTCTGGCACCTCATCAATGATGTATTCAGAGACTTCCTGGATATCTTTGTAGTCGTGTGCTTAGATGACAACTTGATTTTTTCTGTGTCCCTTGACCTACACTGAAGACATGTCAACCACGTTCTGGGCCGGCTTCGCCAACATGGACAGTATGCTAAACTTGAGAAGTGTGAATTTGAGGGCAGGGCATCAAATTCTTGGGGTTGGTGATTTCCACAGCAGGAATTAGGAAGGACCCCCAAAAGGTTTCTGCTATATTGGACTGGCCTGCACTTACACATAAGAAGGGGGTACAACGCTTTTTGGGGTTTGCAAACTTTTCCCGGAGGTTCATTAAAGGCTTCTCTGCTATAAATACCCCAATCATGCAACTGACCGAGCAGAACCTACGGTTCTGCTGGGGGTCTGAGGCACAAGACACCTTCGAAACTTTAGAGAAACTTTTCACTTCAGCCCCTATTCTCAGCCACCCTGACCCTACATACTTGAAGTGGATGACTCCGAAACGGCAGTAGGGGCAGTAGTTTCGCAACGTCAGGGTCTTAAGGATTTATTGCATCCCGTAGCCTTCTTTTCACACAGACTCTCCCCAGCAGAAAGAAACTATGATGTGGGGTTTGAGAACTACTTGCCATCAAAGCAGCTTTGGAGGAATGGAGATACCGGTTGGAAGGTGCAGCACATCCCCTACTAATATAGACTGATCATAAAAATCTGGAGTACTTGAGGTCAGCCAAGCATCTGAAACCACGTCAAGCTCGATGGGCACGGTTCTTTTCAAGATTCTCATTCCACATAACCTACCGACCGGGATCAAAGAATGTTAAGCCAGATTTCGTATGTATGATGACCCCAAGGAATCAGCTATCCCGGATACCATCTTGCCCGCAGGTAACTTTCTGATATTACAGTCTGACCTACTCTCACAGATCAAACAAGCTTCCGTGGGTATCCCTGGCCCCGCTGGAATCACTTTGTTGCCTAAGGAGGAATTGCTATGGTGTGGGAGAACAAATTTTCGTGACAGAATATTTACGGGTGATGATTTTAAGGCTACTTCATGATCATCCGTTGGCAGGCCATTTCTGTATCTATAAGACTCTCGATTTGGTATGGCGTATATTCTGGTGGCCAGATCTGGAAGAGTTCTGCAAAAGATATGTTAACTCATGTTCTGTCTTTACCTGAAGACTGCAAAAAGCAGGGCCTGGGGGTTTACTCAAACCTTTGCCTGTCCCTGTAGGCCATGGAAGATGATCTCTATGGATGGAACTCCCACCTTCTGAGGGATGCACATCAATCTTTGTAGTGGTTGATTAGTTATCCAAAATGGCCCATTTTCTGCCCTTAAAGAATACACCATCTGCCTTGGAAACGGCCGACTGTTTATTAAATAGATTGTTAGATTGCACGGAATCCCTGCAAACATCATGTTTGATTGAGGTGTGCAGTTCACATCATGTTTCTGGAGGGTCTTATGTGGGGTCCTGAAAATTGAATTATCCCTTTCCTCAGCTTTTCACTCTCAAACTAATGGGCAAATGGAAAGAACTAACCAGACATATGAACAGTACATTTGATGTTTCATGTCCTTCGTTCAGGATGACTGGCTGTCTTTATTGCCGTTAGCAGAATTTGCCTATATAATGCCAGTCATTCAACTACAGGACAGTCACCATTTTTTGCCAATAATGGTTTTCACTTGTCATTTTCGCCTGACTTTATTCCAGAATCTACAATTCCAGCTGTTCAGAGCATGGTGGATTTCCTCAACTGCAATAACAAGGTACTACAAGGCAGACAACAAGAAAGCATTTGACAAGAGAAGAAAAGGGGAACTGAGTCTTCAGTTGGGCGATGAAGCATGGCTATCTACGGCAAACCTCAGGTTGTAATGTCCTTCGAAGAAGCTTGCACCTAAGTTTATACGTCCGTTCCCGGAGAAGAGGGGATTAAACAAGATATCGTATGAACTATCTTTGGCCTGGAGAACTCTTGGGTAACAGATTGTAATGTTCATGCCAGAGAGCTAGTCTGTGCCTTTTTCCGTGCCCATCCTGAAAAAGAGAACCAGCTAGGCATCCTGAGGCTGTCCGTTGGGAGGGGGCTATGTCAGGGACATTCCAGTGATAGGTGGATGCACATGCGCACGAAGATTCCCCAGATGCGACCGCCTGTGCTCATGCGTGCACATTAGCCATTTATACACTGGCGACAAAATGGCAAATATAAGGGCAGCAGCTGCACTAGTGCATTGCTGTCTGATCTGCAGCTTTACCTGAGTTCTTTTCCTGTGCCTGTATGGATTCCTGTGTCTACCTGGCTTTTCTGACCACACTTACTTATCTCCAGTCCTGACCCCAGCTCGCCAAGACCTTGTTATACCTGCCTATCTGCCTAATATCCTGTTGCCAACCTGTGCCTGCATTCCGAATATTCTCTGCCTGCTGCTTATGCCATATCTGATTATCTGTGACTGATCCGGCTTGTCTGACCCTGCTCCAGTCTTTTGCCTATCCTGCTCTGTCCAGTGCCTGGGGACGCTG
Source organism: Pelophylax lessonae (assembly GCF_965119305.1). Lineage (NCBI taxonomy): Eukaryota > Metazoa > Chordata > Amphibia > Anura > Ranidae > Pelophylax > Pelophylax lessonae. The sequence goes on along the minus strand of NC_138770.1, from coordinate 629,119,887 downwards.
TCCTGCATCTGCACCGCTGTTCCTGCTGCTACCTCCTGCTCTGCAACCCAGTCCTTTCTGGGAACTTATCGGCCATACATCTCGGCTGCCAACTGAAGACCAGTGCAGGCACTCTTACCCCACTGCGCACTCGCATCCACTGTTGCAACTCCAGTGGTTCCTGAGCCAGGGCTGTATGAGAGGTCTTCCTCTGCACATCAGGCTCTGCCACAAGGTACGTGATAGGATCTCACCTTCTTATTTAGCCATGTGCTCAAGTTCTGTGCTCCCTCCCACAGTCTGTAATCAGCGCTGCCATTGGAAGTCCCTTCCTTTTTCACCTCCCGCTCTCAGCACTACTCCCAGGGCCTCCCTCTGAGTTCACAGGAGCCGGAACTACAGAGGAGGCATCGAGTATCAATGCGCGCTGACAGTATTGACTGTCAGCAAGCATTGAGAACAACACTGGAAACAACATTGGACGGTATACATTCGCCACAATGTTGATTTTCACCAGAACCCCTGGAGACCACCACCATTTTCTCATGGACCATTAAGTGTCCATGACCCACTGGTTGGCAACTGCTGCTACAGACAGAATTTTCTTTTTAGTTTTGGATAGAGACGGCAAGGATGGGAAGTTCTTTTTTTTTCAGTTTTTTACAGCGGTTTGCATCCATGTTGGGTTGATCTTTCTCACTTCCTGTCCCAATGACATCCTAGGCATTTCTGTGAACTGAACCTCCAGTTTCTACTCTCTGGAGTACATTCTTCATATATTCTTTTAGAAAATCCACAAGAGCCTGCTGATAGTATAACTTGCTTGCTGTGAGTGGATTCTACATAGAATTATGAAATGTAGGGCAAAGAGAGAAAACAGACAGTTCAGCTCACAGAAATACACTGGAGGTCACTGGAACTAAAACTACCCAATGGGAACACAGCAATAAAAAAATCCTGACAAAGATTCTAACTTCTTCTCCACTACATACTCCCACTCAGGGAAGGTTACAACCTCTGTCAGGTTTTATTGTAATCTCCAATAGACAAGCCGTAGAAAAGCACCTTCAAATCTGTGCATGAAAAATAATAACAATACTACATTGCAAGGCATAGGCAGCCTCAAGTGCCTGCAGACCACACTGCTAGCTTTAAAGTGTCCCTGATGAACCCAAAAAGTCCTTAGCAAGGTTTGCTTTTTTTAAACAATATGAGAATATTGCACCCCAGAAATGATGCACCTTTCAACTGTTTGCACTGTGATGTGGTAAATGGAACCCATAAGAGATTTGCGAAGATTCAGGGGTTCTGAGAAGCCAATGGCCAGGATCAAACAAACAGTGTCACATGAGCAGGGCCACTGATACAGCAGTACAGCTGGTCCTGTTGTACTGGGCCCAGGTCTCATCAGCTAACCAGGGGGGCCCAAGGAAGCTTTATTGTTCATTTCTACCTGTAATGGTGCTGGTGGCTGAGCCTGACGTGCAGAGGTAGCCTCATGGGATCTGGTACAACAGGAACACGGACGGGTCACACTGGTGGTAGACATGGGCTAGTCTGAGGTGCGGAGTCTAAGTGACAGCAGGTCTTCACCAGGGCCTCTGATGGTGAGGATGGATTTTGCTGCGTGCTGAACACCAGGTCGCGGTCCTCAGGGTTGCCCCACCAGGAGGTGAACAAGTCCAGAATCGGAAGCAGATAAGCCGACAAGGATAAGGCAGGAGAGTGGTCACAGGAACGAGCCAAGGTCAGGGTGGGCAGCAAGCAGACGAAGTAGTGGACAAGCCGGGAGGTCGAACAGTACGTCAACAGGAAACAGCAGGTTCAGGATCAGGAAGTACAGGTAAAGCTGCAGACAAGACAGCAAAGGCTCAGTGCTGCTGAGGTGTTTAAATAGGCCAGCCTTTTGGCAATTAGTGCAATTAGTCTGCACTAAGTTAATTCTTTAGTGGCAGATTCATGACAGCACTTCAGTGTGCACAGGGAGTGTTCCTAACACTACCTAAATCAATAAACGGAATTTACTAGACCACACCCCCACTCCTACTTGCTTACCAGGTCTTAAATTACATTACCCTGTGCCCCATCACATCATCAGAGGGGCCCAGGAGGTAGGAGTAGAGGAGGGACTTCTTTTTAATTTTCGAGACATAGGTGCATAAAGTCAGTGGATCAGAGGTAGGGTTAGGGGGGCCAATCAGGAAGGCTGTACAGTGCCCCATGATTTATGACAGCAGCCCTGCACAGGAGGATAGGGAGGAACACATTAACCATGTGGAAGCTCTGACACCACCTGAGAAGGAGCTTCCACAGGGTTTGGACTCCAGGAGGAATGGTCAGTATAGGCAGATGTGTAGAAGGAGGGATTGCTCCTCCAACAGAACCTGTCACTTTCCTTGAATAGGAAGGTCCGGAGCAAGAAATGAAATAGATAAGCGCAGGGCATACATGACAGGGTGGAATGGGAACCTTACAGCGTGGGGTTGTGTAATAAGTGGCAAAGTTATAGCGCTTACTGGGTTGGCTGAAGAGATGGGTGAAGGGTAGGAGTGAAGGAGCACAGTTTGCAGGCAGGGGTGTGACGGAATCAGTTGGAGAATTGAAGCCATCAGATGAACGCCCTCCCTCTCCTTTTTTGTTTGGTTACTTTGGGTTGGTAGTAGTTTGTAGCGGAGGGGGTCCTTGAAAGGGTGGAATATCTGGTGTTTTGGGAAAAAGGTGGGGAACCATCGTTGGTATGGTGCCCTCTAGTCGGTGGTCCAAACAGAGTGACCAGGTCATGGTAGACCTGTTATGTGTCTGAGGTCAGCTGGGATTGCCCCCCGAGACGGTGTCTTGCAGCTGGAGGCATATGTTAGCTAGTGGGTGCCACATACACAATGTTTCAGAAATATGGTACCTTAAGCCCCCGTTCCCACTGGGGCAACCTGTCAGGCGACCTGGTCGCCTGACAGGTCGCCGTAGGTTGCCTTCCATAGAGAAGCTGCGGACCCATTCTAATAGGAGTGACACAAGTCGCTCCGACTTAGAAAAAGGGTCCGGAGCTTCTTTGGGCGACCCGGAGTGACCTGCATAGACTTCAATGTTATGAAGTCCGTGCCGGCCGCTCCGAGGTCGCGGGGCGAGCAGCGCGCCGCGACCTATGAGGTCGCCCTGCAAAGTAGCGTCGCCCCAGTGTGAACGGGGCCTCAAGGACTTCCAACCCAAGTTGACCGGTAATGTTATGTTTTGTTATTTATTCGTATGTTGTTTATAATAAAAGGCTTTACAGCCATTTAACCCCACTTTGAGTAAAGTGTTTTTTTTGGGTAGTGGGAGTCAAAGCTTTGGAGTCAGGCCAGGGGTCATTGGTAATTGATGACCTCTGATCTACCCTAGTCAAGACAAAGTGAAACCTATAAGCACCTTTCCCTTAATAAAAATTGGTGTTGCATTAAGAGTCGGTTCACACTAAGGCGACACGACTCTGTACTACTTCGGGGGCGACTTGTGCATTGCCATGCACCACGACTTCGGAGCGACTTGCATGGACTTCACATAATGGAAGTCTAGGCAAGTCGCTCCGAGGTTGCCCCGAAGTAGTACAGGACCCTTTTTCTAAGTCGGAGCGACTTGTGTCGCTCCTATTAGAACGGGCCCTGTAGCGGGCAATGGACCGCGAGGGAGCGCGACTTGTCAGGCTGACAAGTTGCCTGACAAGTCGTGCTAGTGTGGATCGACTCTAAAGCTTTCATAGTAGTATACAGTGTATACAAAAACAAAACATCTGAACAAAGTATCAATGTTTTTCACCTTTCCTTTTATTACTCTATAAAGATCACAAGTTCAGCTCTTTGTCGGTAACTTCTATTTATTCTTTACTTCCTTTCCAGGTAGAGTTAGCTATTTCCTATCATGTGACTAGAATACATGAAGCATATTTAACCACAAAACTTTGAAGAGAGACAGAAAAGAACTACAGGGTGTCTTTCATATGTTGGCTTGGGGGTTGCCCTTTAACCATCTAGCTGCTGTGGTTATGCTCCCATTTCCTGCCCCAATCTTTCACAATTTCTTACATATCAACTAAACGTAAACTACAATCTTCACTGAGATCCCCCAAAACCCTATAGTATATGAAAGCGGAGATAGAATTCAAATATAGCATTCATGGTCTTTTAAATCCAGTAATATTGTGGAAATGTTGCCGAACATTTGTATCCCAATTTTCCCTTCATGTGTTGAGGCAATGGATACCCCAGTACTCTACAACACACGGTTGTGCATTACTATGTGTTGCAAGTATACAACATTTAAGGTATTCAATCAATGCCTACAGATTCTAAAGTAATGTCATATTTGCGCAGTCTAAAGCCCCGTACACACGTTCAGATAATCGGACGACTTATCGTTCGCATTTTGTTGCATGATACTAACATCGAATTCAACAATGCGTACAAAGCGTATGATTATTGTCTTACGATTCGGGAAAAGCTTCCTGGTTGCGTAGCTACGTATCAGATGGTGCAAAACAAAAACAATGACAGCCAGGCTTTTTCCGTGCTATTTTAGTGTTTCTGATCATGTGCGGTCTTTGTTGATCGATTTTTAGCGGACGCATACTGTACTGATGAAATGATTGTCGTTCGCGGGGCTATCGTACGACAGAAGTTTTCCTGTTTGTCCCTTTGGATTTTGTTGGACGAACTGTCGTGATCGGCTGTCGAAAGCTGTGTACCAACGATCAGATTATCGTGCGATCAGGTCGAAAGCGAGTTTTATCGTAACGTGTGTACGGGCTAAGTGGCTTAGTTTTCACTTGCATTTGGGGGGGCGTTATAAATGTGGCGTTGTTCCCGCACCCCAAACCGCCCCCCTTAAGCTGCAAAGGCAGCTGTACGGGGTTGTACATATGCTGAGGCCATGATAGATTACTTCACAGTGCAGAATAAAAATGATACTCCTTATCGCATTTGGCAAACCGTACCACCGCCAAACTCAACCCATTCAGGTTAATGGGGCAGCACTGCAACTATTAATCATACACCAGGCTCTTGGATGTGGTGCCGTATTCCCATTCACAAACCACATTTACTGTCTAAAAAAATAAACATTCAGGAGGTGGTAGGATCTCCTCAAAAATGTCTGTCACGCGCACCTGCACGTCTCTCTGAAGAGTGATCAGTGGTGGATTGCTCTTTAGAGGCCAATGCAGGTGTAAATGAGCCCTTACATATAGGTTTTAAGGATTTACAATTGCGCCCCTTGCTTACAGAGTCCGAGCCGCAAACATCTTTTGAATATCAGGGGTCAGAGGTCACCTAAAGTCTGATAGTTGTAGATTAATCAGCTGCTTGCGTTCACACACTGCACACTCTGGAGCTGGTAAACAGACAAACCAACTTTTTTCATATGCAAGTCTGCAAAACTCTGATAATGGGAGACAAAAAATCCCAGCAACAAGACTTACACTGTCTGCCAGAACCCTTAAAGAATAAGTCCACCCTAAAACTAAAATCCCTGCATCTATAGACATCCACAATATAACACTAACGTATCTAGCCCTAAAAAAAAAAAAAAAAATCCTCATACATACCTTTTTTGAAGCCAATACGGTCCGTTCTCCAGCGGCGGAAGCTCTGCAGAGGACACGGCCGACAACGGCTGTTAAATGAATGGGGAGTGATGTCACCCATAGAGTTACTATGGGGCTTCTGTTGTCGGCTGCCTCCTCTGCACACTCCTCTACAGCAAAGCCGCGGCTCACAGCTCAGTGTGGGATCGGGTCAGATTGGCTACAAAAAAGTTATGTATTTTGATGTAGCACCCTCCTAGATAGGTGCTAGGCAGGGAGAATAGTTTGCTCTGCCTGCTTAACAGGGGAGTAGCAGGTACATCATAGTCTGCTCCATCTGCTTATCAGGGGAGCCTGATCAGTAGTCATGCCTGTTGCATGTGTCCAGTGTGTGATTCATCTGGGCTGAGGGAGTGTCCCCACTGTATCCAATAGGGGAGCCTGTTGGACAGTGGAGGAAACCCAGCCAGTGACGCACAGGCTTTTGCAACTATCCCAGTGGGTTGGCACAAACAGTGGTGCATCCTGGGATATGTTATAAAAGCCAAGGGCACATGTGACAGGGTGTCTTTGAGTGGGAAGCCATGGTCCCAGGAGGAGGGTGACGGCTGTCTCTCCTCCTGTCTATTGTGGAAGGTGGTCACAGGCGGTCGGCCTAGTGAGCCAAGAGTGTGGTGCTGAGCCAGGAGGTCCAGAAAGCTGACAAGTGGAGTTGGAGGCAGAGCAACCTATGGAAAAACAGTGTCCGTGAGTACCGGGAAGCTTGCCAGGGGTCTGTCCAGGAAGGGGACCGATCCAATGGAGAGTCAGTGGTCAGGAGTTAGCACGCACAGCAAGTGAGAAAAGGGGTGCCAAGTTAGGACCCTGAAGAGAAACTATAACAGGATCATATTCTTTATCTTCACTTCAGTGGCAAGGTGGAGCAGCGGCCTTGCAGCACACTACAGTTAGTTGTACTTAGATTTGTGCATAGTTCATAGTTGAAGTATCCCACTTATCCCTTCTCCTATACCAGTTCTAAATAAAACAGAAAAACCAACATCCCCTGGACTGTTCATTGTCTAAGCCAAGCATCTAAAGTGATACGTTTACACAGACTGTTGCTACGGGTAACCCAGGGGAATCCAGAAAGTGCAATTCTCAGCAGTCCTCTAGGGGGCAGAGCTACACATCTTAGGCAAAGTCTATATAAGACCCCGACCCCCGGGCTTGCTTTATGCAAGGTACCCCATCGATTAGGGACAATACTAGCGGCAAGGAAAGGTTCCTGACAAGGAGGGAAAGTGTAGGGTTCACAACCTCTCTGGACATCCGCCTGCTTGGGCTCAAGATGGCCCGGCTGCATTCTGCCCCTCTCTATAGACGTTGTCAGTTTGGCTGAAACCTACTTTCTACCCGCTGTCGGAACCATGAGTGTTTCTGGCTGGGCTGCCTTACCACCCCCCTTCCCACCAGGTGTTTGTGAACTAATTATTTCATCACACTGATACTGTGTGTGTTATTGACGCAGCATCACACTGCAAACTCCCCCCCCCCCCCCCCCCATGCTTTGTGTAATTCTTCCAGATCTGTGCAGTAATCCAGTGAGACTTTCCCTCTGTGCTGGAGCTTCCTGTAATAAAGACCAGTCACCGCTTCTCTCTCTCCTTGTGCAGAGTGACTGGTCTTGCCTCCGCCCCCTCCTGTAGTTTTCTGCAAGCATGCTCTAGTGGGTGGGGCTGCTGGGCCCCTCCCACAGCTCTGCTTTCTGCACAGCCTGTGTACAGCACAGTGATGATGTCACTGTTACCTTTTATAAAGTAATATCTGGGTTAGCTATGGCATTTGATACACAGAAAGTGGGTTTATCCCCTGTGTGACTATGGAGAAATAAATTGAAATTAATGTTTCAGTGTGTGACATTGTTAACACCTGCTGTATGTACCAGTACTGTTGCTTTGTCTGTTATGCCTTTCTTTTCAATAAAATGTATTTAAAAAAAAAAAAAAAAAGAAATTAAAGTTTCAGCTTTATATGAGGATTTAGGATTTTCCATGCACATACGGTCATTCAGCCAAGAAAAGTTTAACCACTTGCTGACCGCAATACGTATGTATACTTGCTGACCACAATCTGTATATATGCTTGCTGACCGCAATACGTATATCTACCGGGATTATGACTGAAGATATCATTGTATTGCTTTTTTCACCTGGCGGTTGGCTTCCACATGAAAGCTGTCCGAGTGGCTCAGAAGCAGCAGAAGGGGATGTCCCGCCCTCCCGCCGCTTGACAGTGTTTCTTGAGCTTGCTGTTTCCACCGGATCACCTGAGAAATGATCTGACGGTGCCGCCGCCTGGCCAAAAAAGGCAATCAAAGAGTATATCTGCTTTGATCACCTCTATGGCCTTGGAGGACTGGTACAACATAATTTTTTTATTTTTCTATCTTTTAAAAAGGGAAAGGAGAGATTTGGTGTGTTTTTAAACCCCAGATCTCTCCATAACAGATGACCTGTCATCCTTATTTCCATTACAAGGTATGTTCACAAAAATTATAGCTCCCCCATCCCTCCAAGGTATTGCATGAACGTTAGAGCAAGAGACCTCCTCCGTAACTCTAAACAGGTAACTGTAAAGGTGTTTAAAGCGTCGCCTATGGAGATTTAAGTACCGTAGTTTGTCGCCATTCCACAAGCGTGTGCTATTTTAAGGCATGATATGATAGATGTCTATATACTTGGCATAACATCATCTTTTACAAAAAAACGGGGTAAATAGTTTTTTTTTTTTTTAATTCATTAATAAACTTGCCAACTGCCAGCAGTACATATACTGCGGCAGGTCGGCTCTGTCCCGGGAAACGACGTAACTGTACGTCATTTCGGGGGACCGCTAGTGGGGACATGCGTGCACGTGTCGATTGGCTACAGGGGGAGCCAATCAGCAGGTCTGGCAGCCACAATTGCTGCCGGGCACCCGCAATCGCTCCCCGTGGAGCCAGAACAGCGGTCTGCTGTTGTAAATCCTGTGTTCCTCTTGTTTAGGAACACAGGTCTCTGTGTACATGCAGCAAGCCCATTCCCCCCACAGTTAGAAAGCACCCCTTAGGGACACATGTAACCCTGGTGTTAACCCCCTTCCCTGCCAGTGTCATTAGTACAATAACAGTGCATATTTTTAGCACTGATTACTGTAGTAATGTCACTGGTCCCCCCAAAAGTGTCAAAAATGTCAGTTAGGGGGTCAAACATGTCCTGCTGCAATGTCGCAGTCCCGCTAAAAATCGCAGATCGCCGCCATTACTAGTAAAAAAAATTAAAATAACTAAAAATGACATAAATCTTTCCCCTAGTTTGTAGACGCAATAACTTTTGTGCAAACCAATCAATATACACTTATTGTGATTTTTTTTTACCAAAAATATGTAGTAGAATACAAATTGTACTAAAATGATGAAAAAATTTGATTTTTAAATGTTCTTTTTATCTGGAATAGTAATATAGCAGAAAGTAAAAAATATTGCTTTTTTTTTTTTTTTGCAGAATTGTCACTATTTTTTTTGTTCATAGCGCAAAAAATAAAAATAAAAAAATCACAGAGGTGATCAAATACCAGCAAAAGAGAGTTCTATTTGTAGGGAAAAAAAAAGGACATCAGATTTATTTGGGTACAGCGTCGCACGACCGCGCAATTGTCAGTTAAAACAACGCAGTGCCATATCGCAAAAAAGGCCTGGTCATTAAGGGGGAAAACCTTCTGGTCCACAAGTGGTTAAATTGTATTTTTTTCAAACATATCCAAAATCGCTGTGCAAATTCCGTGTGACATAAAAAATTGCATTGATTGCCATTATATTCCCTAGGGTCTCTGCTAAAAAAAATTTATAAGGTTTGGGGGTTTTTAGGGTAATTTACGAGCAAAAAATACTGATTTAAACAAAGTGTCAGAAAAAAGCCTGATCTTAAAGCGGATTTCCGGCCTGAAAAAAAAAATGAAGATAAAAATACCCCTTGGACAGTCAGGGCTAGTGCATTTCAGCAATGATAGCCTCTGAACTGTCCCAGGTTGCACTTACCTTTTAGAAGAAATACTTACCTTGAAAATTTCTTGTCCAGCGCTGCCATCTCAGGTGTGGGCAGCTGAAGCCAGGGCGTCCTCTTCGGTCCCAGAATGCCCTGCACCGGCCCCGCTCGTCAGTTCTGCACGCCCAGAAGCTGTTTGGCAGGGAATGACGCGCCTCCGCCGGAACTGAGGTCGGGCCGGTGCAGGCGCATTGATTCCTGAGAGTGATGACGTTCAGCTCCCAGGAGTCAACGCAAGAAGGAAGTGACGGCAGCTGCCGTGTCCGCAGAGGGAGGAAGAGGAAGTAAGGTAAGTATATTTTCTTTAAAAAGAAGGTTAGTGAATAAAAAAAAAAAAAAAAAATTGTAATTGTCCAATTGTTTTACAGGTTATTAAGAGCAAGCGGACAGTGAAAAATTTTTTTTAAGGGTGTAACTCCGCTTTAAAGCGGAGTTCCGGCCATAGAATAATTTTTTTTTTTAAATAGCTCCCAAACAGTGACCCACCGCCCTTTATGTATCAGCTAATCCAGATTTATACAGTTAAATAACATTTAGGCAATCATAAAATCTTACTTTATATAATGTTCGCAGAGCGCCGCCATCTTTGCCTGGGTCACCCGAGTCCGCAGTGGGGAAATGTCTGCCCTGCTTCCTGCTTCTAGAGGGAGGAGGCCGGTGAATCCAGCGTGAAATCTCGCACATGCCCAGTACAATGCGATCGGCATAGTATGTGTTTCCATAGGGAAGGCAGCGTCCGCACTGGGCTCCGCCTAACATCCTGTTCGGAAATAACGCGATGAGAGGAGCGGCCAGCCGCCTACCTCACTGCCCATTGCATCCTGGGAGCGACGAGTAAGAGCTCCCAGGACGCATTGCGGGACAGGAAGCGACGACGCGGGCCGCGGCCGAAGAAGGAGGAAGTGGAAGGAAAGGGGAGTATATTATCTTCTGAAAAAAGGTAAGTAAAAAAAAAAAAAACGGGAATATCCAATTCTTGTACCGGTGACAATAAGGAAGCGGATGCCATAAAATCTAAAGTAACGATTTTGTGGCCGGAACTCCGCTTTAAGGTGGTTAAAGCCTTGTGTCTTATTACTCAGGGTCATGTATTAAAACTGATAGGATTTTTTGGAAGTGAAATGTCAAAAGCTGGAATTCCCTTTCATAAAAAACTGAATCTTAAGAACTTTGCCACTTCTTGGCATTGGACAATCCATCCGGCTGCAGTTCAGCCTCCCAGCACAGAGTGTTGGCAGTTCATGAGATTCCTCCAGCACGGCTTCTCCAGAACACACACACCTTGGCACGGCCCGCCCGTGGATTTCATGGAAGAGGCTGATAATATTTACTTTTGCAAACCACAGAAATATTTACTTCTGACACTTCCTCTTCGAATTTCCGCTGCTCAGGCCCCGCCTTTCCCTCAAAGTCATTCGTGTCATTCTTTCCATTACATAACCAGAATGAAAGGACCTTTCTACTTTAACCGGAGCTTTAGCCAGTTCTTGCTTAAAGCTGAACTCCAGGCAGGTCATAAAACACACCAATAAATGCAGTTGTGTCTAGGTTTTTACAAAAATCATTAGGGACCCATTCACAGGACCGTGCTAGGGTAATGCATCTGTCACTGCAAAACAATAATGTGAATTGGCCCTTAATGATTTTTTTTTTTAAAGTGCCAGTTCACACTTCAGCGATGACAGACATTGCATGTGATTCGCACCGCACTTCTCTGCAGATCTCATGCGATGTCTGTGTGATGCGAACTCAGCCATTCAGATTGTATGGCTGAATTTGCATCACATCTGGATCCATTTTTTGGTACGCACCAGAATCGTAGTGCATGGGTGTTCACACCTATGCGATCCGATTCCTGTCCGAGTTGACAGTTCGCACTCAATATGCAAACTAATCTGGGGGTGTCATTAACTTTGTATTGACACTCCCAGCAGTTCGCATATGGCAGTGTGAACTGCCTGCAATTCGGGTGCGATGCAGTATATTCGCAGGGTTCCGCATTGCACCAATGTGAATCGACATTTAAGGGTATGTTTGTTAGACTTTTGCAAACATTACAACTACTAAAGTGGAGTAGTATTAAAAGAAAGCTTGCCAAACAAGGCAGTATAACGAGACGCAGCTCAGTCAAGTACAGACAGCAAAAGGAGATAATAATAATAATAATAATAATAATGAGATATCCTTTTATCTATACCAAATACTGTACCATCCAGTGATTAAAGACCAAAACAGTCACAAAGCTTGTCATACCAAAGTAAGAAACAAAGGACACATAAGTAAATATACACTAAGAATACCAAAAGTATTGGGATGCCTGCCTTTACACATACATGAACTTTAATGGCATCCCAGTCTTAGTCTGTAGGGTTCAATATAGAGTTGGCTGACATTTTTCAGCTATAACAGATTCAACTCTTCTGGGAAGGCTGTCCACAAGGTTTAGGAGTGTCTATGGGGATGTTTGACCATTCTTCCAGAAGCACATTTGTGAGTTCAGTCACTGATGTGGACAAGAAGGCCTGGCTCGCAGTCTCCGCTCTAATTCATTGCAAAACTGTTCTTTCAGGTTGAGGTCAGGACTCTGTGCAGGCCAGTCAAGTTCCTCCACCCCAAACTCGCTCATCCATGTCTTTATGGAACTTGCTTTGTGCACAGGTCCCAATCATTTGATGGAGGGGGGATTATGGTGTGAGGTTGTTTTTCAGGGGTTGGGCTTGGCCCCTTAGTTCCAGTGAAGGAAGCTCTTAAGGCGCCAGCATACCAAGACATTTTTGACAATTTTATGCTCCGAACTTTGTGGGAACAGTTTGGGGATGGCCCCTTCCTGTTCCAACATGACTGCGAACCAGTGCACAAAGCAAGGTCCATAAAGACATGGATGAGTGAGTTTGAGGTGGAGGAACTTGACTGGCCTGCACCTCAACCAATAGAACACCTTTGGGATGAATTAGAGCAGAGACTGCGAGCCAGGCCTTCTCGTCCACATCAGTGCCTGACCTCACAAATGTGCTTTTGGAAGAATGGTCAAACATTCCCATAGACACACTCCTAAACCTTGTGGACAGCCATCCTAAAAGAGTTGAAGCTGTTATAGCTGCAAAGGGTGGGCCAACTCAATACAGGCTAAGACTGGGATGCCATTAAAGTTCATGTGCGTGTAAAGACAGGCGTCTCAATACTTTTAATAAAGTACATAAAGGGGGTATTTTTACATAAAGGGGGTATTCTGAAAGAACTGTAGCTTGGGAATCCAGCCAGGGGGACCAAACTTTGGTAAATTTCTAAGACATCCTCTTGCTTCATTTATTTGTTAATTTATACAGTCATGGTCAAAAATATTGGCACCTGTGCATTTCTGAAAGATAATGCACCACTTCACCCAGAAAATTGTTGCAATTTAAAATGTTTAGGCAATCTCATGGGGTTTTCTTTTGTTTGTATTGGTATGACACAAAAAAGTGAAGAAACAAAAAGTCAAATGTGACACATTCCATGCAAAACTCCAAAAATGGACTGGACAACATTATTGGGACCTTCTCAAAATTGTAAGAAATAATTGCATACCAAGTTTTCATGCTCCGTTCGAAAGAGAATATAGGGAGTATAGTGGGAGAAATGGAGAAATTATGTTTGCAGTACTCTATCCCGGAAAGAGATAACCATAAAGGGTCTCAGGGGTAAGATTTCTTGCCACATCTCCTCCGTAAGATCAGGTATATCCAATTGGAAATCCAACACATTCCACTCAAGGAGCTTGGTAGTGATGTGTATCAGGGAATTATAATAAGTGGAAATAAGTTTAGAATGGTTTGTTTGAGAAAGCATCTGCTCAAGGCTGGAAATGTGGAATGACACATTAGCAAGCCCGAATTGAGCAGCCACCATATGACAAATCTGCAGGTATGTAAATTATGCAGTGGCAGGTATACGTTATATATAAATCGCGTTGAAAATCTGAAAAGGATTTAAAAGACCCCCCTTGATATAGTTGTGCAACAGTTTTAACACCGTATCTGGCCCAGAATAAGCCATCCTCCAGAGAATAAAATTCACAAAGACGTGGATTATTCCACAGAGGAGCACTGGGTGAGAAAGCAATAACTTCCCTGTTTGGTAATAAATGGGAAGCCTTAAAAACCCGAAGAGTCATATTAAGGACTTTGGTTGCCCTCTTGCCCTTACATGGATTGCCTATGAGTAAGTTTTTGTAAGGACTCATAGGAAGTGAGAATTGCTGCCTCTAGGGAAGAAGCTGCATTATTCGTATTTGGGTGAAACCACCAATGCGCGTGAGCCATCTGGGACGCAAAGTAGTATATTTGAAGACTAGGCATAGCCAGTCCACCATCCGACAGTGCAGCTGTAATGTATCCCCAGCAATTCTCGCCGGCTTGCTGGCCCATATAAATGATGTAATCAAGGAGTCAATATTTCGAAACCGCTGTTAATGGGATGTACAGTAGATCGGACAGTTACCCAAAACATACAGGAAGTGTGACAAAAAAATCATCTTGAATATATTAATTCTGCCTAGTAGATTAAGGGGTAGCTTAGTCCAAGCCGTAAAAGTAGTCTTCAAACTATGAATGAGAGGGAGCAAATTATTCTCAATGTATTTAGATATTGGCTGTTGGATAATTACACCTAGATATCTAAACTTAGTAACGACCTTAAGCAGGCAAGAGCTGGGAACATATGTAGCAGAATCAGAATCTAACGGGAACATTTTGGACTTATGCCAGTTCACCTTATACCAAGAAAACTGTCTGAACTCTGTAATAACATGAAGTAGTTTGGAAAGGGAGGACTGGGGATCAGATAGGTAAATAAGTAGATTGTCTGCATAAAGGGACACTTTTTTCTTTAGGCCATTAACTACCAGGCCCTGAATGTTAGAATCCACTCTTAACAGTACTGCCAGTGGTTCTATGGACAGGGCAAACAGGAGGGGCGACAAAGGGCAACCCTGACACGTGATCGAAAAGGGAGATGAGATGTAATTGTTAACGCCTATGCGGGCACTAGGCTTAGAATACAGCAATTGCACACAGCAAAAGAAGAAGGGCCCAATCCCAAACCCAAAATCTCAAAAGCAACGACAAGTCTGGAGCCCATATGATCATGTATAGCCTGCATATTAGTTAAATGTCCATGTATAAAAAAGGAAGTCAAGTGCCCAGGAATTAAGCCGGTCTTATCCGAACCAACCAAGGTGGTAACTACGCCATTTAGCCTAAAGGCCAGGAATTTTGCTAGAATTTTGATATCAAAATTTATTAAAGAGATAGGCCTACATGAGGCACCAAATGAATGGTGAAGAATAAGAAGCTCCTTATACTGGATGTACCATTCCTTAGGAAAATCATCCAAACCTGGTGTTTTATTCTGGGCTAAGGAGAGCAAGACTGCTTCAATCTCGTCAGCTGTCAATGGGGCTTCTAGCGCAGAAACCTTTAGATTAGTTTAGGTAGGGCAATGTTAAATAAATAATCATCCAATTCAACAATATTATGCACTCTCGTGGTATAAAGATCTGTATGGAAGTCCACAAAGGCCTGTACCACCTCAGTAGTTTGAACGACCAGTTTACCTAAGAGAATTAATATTTCTAGAGATACTACAAGGTTGGTAGTCAGATTTAGGCAAGTAGGTTAGGAGACCACTATTTTTGTCCCCAAATTAAAAAATAAGCTAACTTTGGCAAAGCAGCTTTGTTTGGGTACGCTTCAGGAGAACGAGGTCTAGTTGCCAAGCTTTGTCCTTCCAGTCAGCATAGGTGCCAGGAGAGGGGCCAGTAGAATAACTATGTTCTGCAGTATGGAGATCTTGCTCTGCATCTGTTTATTTAGATCTGGAGCTCTTATCGGCCGCAGTAATGACCAGGGCATTTAAGCCCCCGTATAGTCGCTTTAAAAGCATCCCAAGAAATGGGAATCAAGGAGGCACTATGCGCATTAGTCAGCCAATAGGAGTTCATCTCAGATTGGCACCTATCTGCAACGGAAGATCAACAAGCCACAAAGGACCCAATCTCTACAATTTATAATTACACGAGGCCCCCAGAACCAGATCCAATACTAATGGAGAGTGGTCAGATATAGCTCTGGGGAGGTACTTGACATCTAGCACACAACTCAACAGTTCAGAAGACAGTAAACATAAATCAATCCGTGAGTTTTATGAGTTGCAGAATGACAGGAGTATTCTCGATGCTCTGCATATTTCCATCTCCAGGCATCCACCAAGTCATTTTTTTCAAGACATGAGTGAAGAGGGGTAGGGGATTGTGTAGAACACAAGATAGTTATTCAAGACTGTAATAAAGTCTCCCATGAATATTAAATGGACCCTCGGCTACTTCAAGAACTAGACTCATAATATGTTCAAACAGGGTCTTAGTAAGTGGGGGAGAAAAATGTAAGCTTACTAAGTTTGACAGGAGTCACTTTGGTTGGGGGGCCAGTGGAAACTAGCTTACCTTAGAGAGGTTGGAAAATCACTGTCTCAGCTCCCCAGGTCCCTCTTATGTGTAAGTCACCCTGTGTCTATTGGGGTCACAGGGTGACTGAGAAAATGATGGACAACTACTTAATGGACACTGAGAATATGGTTTGGATTACTTCAAATAGGACAGTGATATTTATTCACAATGTCACTCAAGAAATCTATAATCCAATAATTTCACTGTATCAGAATGATGGAACATTGTATGAGCTTTGCCTCATAGACTATTGTTGGTCGGAGCCGGAAAGTCTGCTACTGGGGTCTCCTGCTATTGCCTGTTTAATTAAGGTGTTCTGTGTTTATACTTAGGATAATGTTTTTATTGTACTTTGGGCAAGTCTGACATGGAATGAGATCCCTAATTGTCCAGGTGGTTAGTTTAATAAATTGAATGTTTAGCTATGGTAATTACATTCCTGTGTGCAGTTTGTATTATTAGGGTCATATGATCATGAGGGGGGATGTCCTCCTGTGGGGTATATTTTCTGTGCGAGTTTGTTCAATAAAGAGTTCCAGATCTCACACAAGCTAAGTTGTCAGCTAGTCTTGTATGTTGTTATGCGGCTATAATATCTGATATTCAAGACTGGAGGAAGCGATATACTGACGGAAGCACTCAAGCACAGTGTGGGTCGGTTCCGTCACACTAAGGTAAAGAGCTTACCACCAAATTCCAATACTAAAATCACAAAACAGCCATAGGGGTCAGTTTTCAAGTGTAAAATGTGTCTCCTGGAGAAGGATGAAATGGGGAGCATGGCAGGAGATATATTTAAAAACCAAAGAGCACTTAATTTTTGCACTAATGATTTTTACTTGCCTTGGTTCTGAATAGCACCGCTATCTACCTTGTAGAGGGACATGTGGCACAGCTCAGCATATCATGTGGCAATTCACTAATGTGCACTACCCTGCCAAATATGGAACACGAAATCTGGTGCATACATACTGTATGAAAGGCCTGCCTTTCAGAGGATCTTCAGTCTGTTTTTAAGGCTGGTTCATACCGAGAATCACACAGGAACACACTGTGCACTCCTGTGCGATTTACATGGAGCTCTGTGCAGTGCTCTTTGAAGAGGCAGAAATCGCACCAGTCCAAAAATAGTGCATGCACTACTTTTCAAAACTCACTGCAACTGGCTCATTTGGAACTTCTGTACTGTGTGATCCGGTGTGGGCAACGCACTTCGTTTGCGACCTGCATATGGGGTATCAATAACTTAGTATTGAAACCCGCTGCAGATCGCAACTGCAGTGCATTTTGAATGTGGTGTGGGAAAATGTGCATGAAATGTGGATTTCCTGCACCGGGTTATAGTGTAAACTGGCACATGAAAAAATAAAAAATAAAAAAAGTCAGCAGCTACAAATACTGTAGTTGCTGACTTTTAATAAAAAAAAAAAAAGACACCTGTCCAGGGATCCAGAAGCTGTACTCACCTGGGCTGGTTCTTCACTGCCTTTCATGGCTTCTGGTGCTACCATGTTGACTGTGGGAAGCCGGCTGTGACTCCTTGCGGCTTCACAGCCAGCTCCCCACTGCGCATGTGCGAGTCACGCTGCGCATTGTAAATGGACCTGCGGCCCCCTGGGACCGGGAGGGGCGATATAAGCCGAAGTGGGAGCAGGTACCTGTCAAAATGAGGTACCCGATCCCAAAGAAAAACCCCCTCCAAATGTTTAGATGAAACCGAATTTCCCTTTTCAGGTAAAGTTCTGCTTTAATATGCGCTATAGATGGCCATCTATGGTGCAATTTCCTTTCCTACATCCATAGGTGCAAGAACAATTGTGTTCTCCCGGCAGGAGGAGCCGTCCCTGGCGGGAGAACAGTGATTATTGCTAGCGACTATAGCAGCTGGCAATAATTACAAGAGAAATCTGTCAGGCTCATTGTACCCAAGTTGATGAATCGATCAATGTCGGTTTCCCCTAGCCAAGATGGTGGCGGCAGCACCTGAGAGCCGATTCAAGGGTCGGCTCGGGTGAGGACACAGCTGGATGCTTGGACGGGTAAATACCCTCATAGTAAAAGTCAGCAGCTACAGTATTTTAGCTGTTGACTTATAATTTTTTTTGGGGGGGGGAACCCCTCTTTAAGCTTCCCCGTCCACTTACAGATTTTAGTTTATTGAAGTCAGACAAAATAATAATTGGTCTAATTCACCAATCAGATTTAGTCCACGTTCACACATGTGCACTGTGGGAAATCACAAATGTTCACTAGTTTTTATTGTAGGTACACTATGGGGCAATTCATTCTTAAAGAGATACTAATAACACACTTTTTCTTTTTTTTACATTGTCCCTTCTATTTACCTATGTGGATGATGGCACTGTAATTTATTTAATAATGAATTTTTTCAAAACAAGCACCATTTTCCTAATCGATATACAGCGGTCAGATGACCCAGCTCTCTCCCAGCTTGTCTGCAGGGAAACATAAGCAGGAGGCGTTTCTAGTCCTCTGCTGCTGGTCACATGTTTAAAATAAAAATAAATAAATAAATAAAAACAGCTTTTAGAATACAGAGTAAAAATAAATAATATCAATAAACTGTTTAAAATTCCCATACAAACATATATATTTGAAATCAAATCTAAATCTTTTTTGGCAAGAACATGTTGTGGGCGGATTTCTGTCAGTCACAGACTGTCACGCCCCTGAAGCCTGTGTCTTAGAGGGAGGTGAAGCCTCCATCGATCTTCATGTAATAACCTGCACTCGTGTTTAGCTGGTTAGTGGGCATGGAGGAAGAATGAGGGAGTGGGCTGTCATTTAACACTGTGTATACACCCACATGTGTGATTTTATAGTCACATGGACTGCTCCGATGTGATAGGGAGGAAATGCTCAGCATAGAAAATCAATGAAAACTGAGCATGTGCAGAGTTACCACCACAGCTGCACAATCCCTAGCAGAATTGGGGACATGAACAGAAGGGGGAGATAGAGAGCAGCAGGATCAACCAGATTTTTTGCAAAATAAAGAAAATGAACATCATAGTCAGTGAGTATGAACAGCATGTAATACATCAATTATTGATAGTTTTTTATGATGTGGATTTAGTGACACTTTAATGGCAGCCCAATGCACCTTGCTAATGCGTGTGTGTTTTAGTGCACCACAACTCATAACTTACTTACAATACGTTTTACTAAAAGGTATATGTGCTTCTTTATATATAAGTGATAATAACAGCGCTTGCCCTCAATCATATAAAGATATATTAACAATAACAATCATATAAAAATTATTGGATAAAGTGTCTGTGCAAAAAAAATTCATAGACATCAATAAAGTGCTCAAGTGTTCAAAAAAATCTCATAAATTGATTGTTATTGTTAGTATATCTTTATATGACCGTGATGGTAAGCGCTGTTATTATCACTTATATATACATTTTCTGAGTTTTTCTACTTTTCTGAACAGCAGCTGCACATTTTTTGTTGATAGTGGTATAAGCCTAGTGCGGGATAATATTCGAATATGTGCCTTTTTAGTCTGATCTCTGTGTTTTGGGCAATTCTTTAATTTTTATGGGCTGCCTAATGCAACACTTGTAGAATGCCCTTAAGGCTGCATTCACACTTGAGCGTAGCGTTTTTGCACGTTTTTTACCGCGATTTTTACTGCAATTTTACTGCGATTTTCAGGCGTTTTTTTTCCAGGCGTTTTTGGAGGCAGGCATTGACATCTATCAAAAACGCTGGTAATCAGCCCAAAAAGAAGCTCATGTACTTTTTTCAGCTACAGGCGTTTTGCTTCAGGCGTTAAAACGCTCAGATGTGAACAGGGGCCATTTAAATGAATGGGGTTTTACTTGTTGGGCGTTTTGGAACGTTTTTTTTTTTCGTTTTTGGAGCTGAAAAATGCTCAAAAACGCCCAGGTGTGAATGGAGCCTAAAATAGGCACATTCATGCACATGTGTTGCTGCTGATTGGCTGCTACGGCCACATTCTGAAACACGTGGACTCTATGTGGACATTTGTTTCAATGTACAGCAGGGCAAAGAAGGTAGTGATTGGAAGTAAGGAGGGAGTGTGGATCCCCTGGGGGCAGAGGTGTTGGTTTGTGTCCACAGAGATCCCTAGGGGATTGTACCTGTAGCACCCTCCAAGGTAGGTGCTAAGTAAAAGTAAAGTAGGCTTTGTCTGCTTATCAGCATGGCCATGATTTTCAGCTAGGCTGTCATGTGTTCCCAGGTGTGCCTGTTGAGTTGGGGAGTCTCCCCACTGTGGGCTCTCATTGGGCAGTGGAGGAAACCTGACCAATAGCACACCAGGGCTAATATCCATCCTGGAAGGGCAGATTCTGCCGCAGAGCATTCTCAGAGGGAGTATAAGTCTGTGGGGAGCACATGACAGGTTGTCTTTGTCGGGAAGCAGAGTCCCAGGAAGGAGGGTATGGCTGTCTCTCCTCCTGTCAGGAAGAATCGGGTATCCCAGGTGGCTGTCCTGAGGGGATACAAGGCTGAGCTGAGCTGCAGGAAGGATCCAGTGTGCTGAGGACCAGCGGAGCTGTGGGGGTCGAGTTCCAGGAAAGCATTCTGTGTATTCTGTGTCGTGAGTACTGTGAACTGTCCCTGGGGGTCTGCCTAGTCAGAGGGGACCGCTCCGGAGAAGTTCAGAGGGATCCAGAAGCTAGCTAGCCGGTGGAGAAATAAAGTAAAGGGGGTGCCAGCAGTTGGGCCCTGAAGTGTACAGTGTTGAGAGTTGCAGCAGCATTTACAAGAGGCTATCTCAGTCAGAAAGGACTGGAGGGAGCAGTGTCAAGGACTTTTGAGCTAACCAGAGCGTCAGAAGTCAGCTTTCATTACAGTACAGCAAGTCAGTGATTTCAAGCGCCAGCCAGCGTCGGTCGGCATTCAGCCGGCATCAAGACAGCGCTGAAAGGCATTTTTCTTCATAGTGTCCCGATTTGTACCTAGTTAAGCAAGAGGAGTATCCCACTCATTCCCTTCTCCCATCACCAATATAAAATAAAGAAAACAAACCAAAGACGCCGGACTGTTCGTTGTCTCAGATCTCACACTTGGCAATCAGCTTAAATGTGCTGTTGGTGTTACCGGTCACCATGGCAGACCCACATCAGGCCCAATGCCTGGAAATTCTGCTACATACCCATAGGTGCAGCAATTTACATTACTATGTTTGAAAGTGGGAACGTCAATGCCATTTGCAGGGTGTGTACATTTTTTTCTTTCTTGAGCATAATACATCTTTGTAAAAATATGTTCTACCAAAATAAAACATGCTCAGAATTATCACTGAGATCAAAGTTCATGTGGTCTTACTTTGAGTTTGCAATTACCAAGAAGCATGAACATTTATAAATTCAATTCAATAGAAAGCCAGAAAAATAGCAAAGTAAGAAAACCCAGTTCATACATGTACAAAACAGGATAAAAATAATATACAGTACATACATACGGTACACCAGGGACATCCACCTTGCGTCCCAAGACAGCTATGAATATGACCAACACAAAATCATCAAAATCGTTGATTTTTTTTTTTTCCCGTAAAAATGTGTTTACATTTAGCAAACTCATGTGGCCCAAGAACACTTTGAGCGTCTCTTTACTGGACTTTTATATGTTTTATTTTTCCAAAGAAAAAACTCCCACTCTTCACAATCACGCCTTATTCCTGTCATCAATAGGCAGAACCTATATTTGTGAGCAATTATTTTCAGGGATGAAGCACACAAAGGGCAAAATTAGAACCAAAAATATCTGATGAGCACCTTGAGAATTGCTAATACAACCATCCAACCAGATTTTGATGTGTTCGCTTATCAAAAAGCGTGTCAAATTTCAACCAAATGCACATTTGTGAGGTTAGGTACTAATGTTGGATGAGACGACTTGGTTCCAAATCAATGCTCCAACTCGTCCTTAACTACTTGCCGACTGCCTAACGCCGATTTACGCCGGCAGTCAGCCCCTCACAGGCAAAACGACGTAGGTCTACGTCACTAGCCTGTGAGGGTCTAGTAAGCGGGCGCGCTCCTGCTCCCGCGCGGTCACGGACCCCCCCGCGCGCGTGTGACCGGCGGACCCGATGTCTGCCGGGCACTCGCGATTGTCCGTTACAGTGGGAGAAAGGCAGTCGGCTAATGTAAACAAAGCCGCCTGTCATTCTCCCCTGAGTAAGAATAGTGATCATACGGTTCTGCTATGTAGGACCATTGATCTCTGTTTTTACAGTAGTAGCCACATCCAATCACAGTTAGAAGCACGCCCCTAGGGACACACACCACCCCTCCCTCTCAAAAAAAGTTAACCCCTTCACTGCCAGTGTCATTTTTACAGTAACAGTGCATATGTATAGCACTGATTACTGTAGAAATGTTACTGGTAATCCCAAAAGTGTCAAAAACGTCAGTCAAGGGTCCGATCTGTCCGCCGCAATGTCGTAGTCCCGCAAACAAAACAAAAAAACGCAGATCGCCGCCATTACTCCTTAAAAAAAAAAATGACAAAAATCTTTCCCCTTAGTTAGTAAACGCAATAACTTTTGCGCAAACCAATCAAAATACGCTTTTTGCGATTTTTTTTACCAAACATATGTAGCATAAAACAAATTGGCCTAGAATGTTAAAAAATTTTGATTTTTACATTTTTTTTGGGGAATTTCATATAAAAAAATTTTAAAAATATTGTTATTTTTGCAAAATTGACGCTCTTGATCAAAAAATCATACAGGTGATCAAATACCACCAAAAGAAAGCTCCGTTTGTGGGGAAAAAAAAAGAAGTCAATTTTGTTTAGGTACGGCGTCGCACGGCCGCGCAATTGTCCGTTAAAGTAACGCAGTGCCGAATCGCAAAATAGACCCTGGTCAGGAAGGGGGTAAAATCTTCCGGGGCTTAAGTGGTTAAATTGTTAAATAGAGTTGAGGTTAGGGCTCTGTGAAGGACCCTGGAGTTCCTCCACATCAAACTTGTCAAACCATGTCTCTATGGAGCTGGCTTTGTCCACAGGGGTACACTATGAAGTCATTCTGAAACCGAGAAGGATCCTCTGCAGACTGTAGCCACAAAGCTGTATGCTGAGAGTTGGGTCAAAGATATTTCACAGTGTAGATTAGTAGATTAGGGGCTCTTAACTGAGACTGTCCATACTCCTTGGTGGCTGGGGAACCAATTTGTGAGAAGATGGAGACTGAATCTTCGAATTAGGATTCACTGAATAATGAACCTAAAATCAAAGGCGAGAAATCAACTTGATGTGGCAGATGGCATGCAAGTAAAAATGTAAATATCTGTACCCCATTCCATGTTTTGACAGCAAAAAAAAACAACAGCTAAAAAGGGCACTTTTGTATTGGTGACTTGCCATTTTTATAAAAAAAAAAAAAAAAAATTTTTATAATATATATATATATTATATATATAGTAAAATTCTAATTCTTATATTCTTTCAGCTGTTCTGTTCCTAGCTATTCATATGTAGAGTAAAACCAAGCTGTTGACATCTTTTGAAGTCACACTGGTACCTAATAAGACTGGTGATGATAATGATGAATGACAGTCTGGTGAAGGACATATTGGCCAATAATGGCCAATGCATTGGGAGTCTGTATTTGTTAAAAATATATGCATATATAAAGAAACATTTTAACCTATTATTGGATTTGTAACTGTGTTCAGTCAGTCTTATGATTCAAGTCCACCTGCCAGACAGCAGGTTCTGAGCCTCCATTGCAGCAACAATACAGTTTGGTCAAGAACAAAGTCCCAGCCTAATGATTGGACAGGGAACAGCAGCACACTGGTAAGTCAAAATTCTCTCCTCCTGTTAGCATATTCCCTGTGTCAGACTGACAGCAACTGAGTGTGCATTGTAGAAAAGCCTGATTGGCTCCTAGGTCTGCCCCAGCCAATCTAACTTCTACTGGGCAGGGGTTTATAACAGGTTTATATCAAAATAGCATAACGACAAAGGATTACCAAAGCATCATTGATTAGCTAAAAAGACAGTAAAACTAACAATGCTTGCTTTGAGGCTTCCTTTATCCATCTAAAACCTCCCTAAACCATATGATAAGGCAGAGTTTCTCAACCTTTTTTCAGTCAAGGAACCCTTTAAAAATTTGGAAAATCTCGAGACACCCTCCAAAATGTATGGACAGTCTTGAGGCACCCCATTCCATTCTATTCTAATAGTTGTACATAATGCAGCAAAATCAATGCATGTAGGATATCCAACGTTAGAGGTGATTTATTCTTCCAAAGCAAATACACTTTTGCAAACTGGTATTGACTAGTATTCCAATGTTTCTCTTCTCCCTCAATTTTTGTCCATCACTTAGCTAATGAGACACAAAAGCTGATAGAGAGGCATGGGAGGGTCAAACAAGGATGATATGCAGGCAACTTACATCCTCCTTATCAACTGATGATGTGATTGGTCGTTAGGATGCGGGCAGCTAGAAGGATGTATCGGTGTACAATGAAAACCTGTGGCTTTGTGTAACTAAAAGGCAGCCTTCATCCACCCACCGGCTTGTATACAATTTTGGGGGAATTTTTAGGCATTCTTCCAAGGCACCCCTGAAGAAACCTCCCAGATATCCTGACCTTTCCTTTTCATAATATACTTTTTTTGCTCTGCTTTAAAGTGGTATTAAACGCTCAGTTTTTTAGGCCATTTCAGCAGCTGATTTAATCACTTACTGAGTATGCTGCTTCTTTATCTTTTCATCCTTGCCTATACTCTAGTATTACAGGTAAAGCTGCTGCCATGACCCCTGCACCAGGTTTTCTGTTTCAGGGTGGCTCCATGTTCTTGCACCATTCTATGAAGGCACCATTGCATGCCGGGAGTAGAACTGCATGTCTCTACACTGTGTGCATCAATAGAAACACACAGCCCCAAAGCGGATGATGGCAAGGTGCTCCACTGCTCCTCCCTCCCCCTCCCTTCTTCAAGCTAACAGACTGTTTGGAGGGTGTGCTACCCATTGGTAAATGCTTTCCCGTGAAGGCTGGAGCCAGAAGCATTGAAAGCTATAAACTGCAAGTGCTGGGGTAAAAAATTCACCAAATGCTTTACTGGGGTTTTTTTTGTGCTCAGTGTGTCAAAGGGGTTGTAAAGGCAGGTTTTTATTATCTTAATACATTCTATGCATTAAGATAAAAAATCTTCTGTGGGTAGCAGCCCCCCTAATACTTACCTAAGCCCATCTAGATCCAATGATGTTGCAGCAGTGCCATTGCTGCCCGGGACTCCCCTCCACATTGGCTGAGACAGCAGCACGATGCCATTGGCTCCCGTTGCTTTCAATAAAAGTCAGTTGGCCAATGAGAAGAGAAAGGGGGCAGGACCGGGCCGTGGCTCCATGTCTGAATGGACACAGGGAGCTGTGACTCAGGTCGGGGGCCCCCATAGCAAGCTGCTTGCTGTGGGGGCACTCAACAGGAGGGAGGGGCCAGGGGCAGCGAAGAGGGACCCGAGAAGAGGAGGATCTGGGCTGCTCTGTGCAAATCCAACTGCGCAGAGGAGGTAAGTATAACATTTTTGTTTTAAGTAACTAAAAAAACAAAAAAATTTTACAATCACTTTAAGACAAAAAACGCTGAGGATTTAATACGACTTTATTTTAAATCTAACTGAAGCTTTCTTTTAGGAGTAAATTGAAAAAATAGAGGAAATATAACACAAAAATAGTAGTTAGCTATCAAAGTGGCCGCTTCCACGCTAAGCAGTTAACAGATCCAAACAAGTCATTTTTTTCAAGCTATCCTCATGTATCATTACGTTTAATACATGGCAGGATGAAGTATCACATGGCTGGTTTACCTATAACATCAGCTATCGGTTGTCTAATTAGGTTAATGGGCTGAGAAATGTAACATCATACTATCTATGGATGGCTGGCTAAACGGCACATCGGAAAATGAATATGACAAGGTTTCTGTACAGCCGGCATATGCATTTCACAAGAGTGGGAAAATCAGGACATGAAGTCGGCGCAGACGTCAAAGCATTAAAGGCGCCCAGATAGAGGACAGGACAGAAAAAGATTAATGCGCACGATCAATGTGCCTTATTGATAACAGCGAGGGACCTGTAGGAGACAGATGAGGTGGTTTATAGGGCAATGAATCACTTAATTCATTTATCCTCAAATGGGTTTTTTCCCGGAGGAGAACAATTCCTAGAAAAGGAGGTTCTTTTATTGGAAATGAGATCCAGGAATGTACATGCCCAACAAGTATACATTACACCATGGGCATTGTACATGTATCCTAATCTGGTGTGATGGTGGTATCACCATTGGTATAATTAAAATAAAAACTTTATCATATAATTTTTGATTAACAAAAATCACAAGTATAGGTGATTAATTTTATTTTGGCTTTGTAGGTTGTGTTAGGGCAGCCTAGGCTGTCTAGGTTCACTAGCACACTAAGGCCACATGCACACTGCATTGTTTTGGATGCCTTTCCTCCTTACAGGAACAAAGCAGCAAGAAAAACGTGGTATAGCCATGATTTTACATACACATATACAGTGGGGAAAATAATTATTTGATCCCCTGCAGGTTTTTTAAGTTTGCCCACTTACAAAGAAATAAAGGGTCTATAATTGTTATCATAGGTGTATTTTAAATAATAGATACAGAATATAAATCCAGAAAAAAATACATTCCCCCAATGCAGAGATCAGCGTGCGTGCCCCTTTATTTACCTGGAGCAGCAGCGGCGGCTTCTCATCAGTGTCCCGGTGTCGGCTTCTCCTCAGTCCCGGCGGCGCGTCTCCTCCAGTCCTCCCGCTCCCGCCTCCTCCTCGGCCAATGGCATGGGGTTTGCCTTGCGGCCAATCAGGAAGCGCCTATCGGACGCGCTTCCTGATTGCCCAGGAGGAGGATCAGTTTGACAATATCGAATTTTCATTCGCTATTGTCACACAATGGGTGGGCTCGGGGCGCCCTGCTCTGCGCCCTGGCTCCACACTTTGCATCACCCTATTAGAGCTTCTGGCTCTAATCAGGTGATTTAAAAAAAAAAAAACATTAAGTTCCATGCGTCTGGCGCCCCTGCATGCAGATTAGGGGGCCGGACACATGGATGGGGGGGGGCGGTGCCCCTGCGCCCTCAATACACCGTCCGCCACTGCTTGTAAACGCTCCTCATAATTTAGGTCCTCCAATCCCCTAATTAACTTAGTTGCCCTTCTTTGGACTCTTTCCAGTTCCAGCACATCCTTTCTGAGGATTGGCGACCAGAACTGGACAGAATACTCCAGGTGTGGCTGGACCAGAGTTTTATAAAGTGGTAGGATTATAGATTTATCTCTGGAATACATCCTCTTCCTTCTACATGCCAATATTCTGCCGGCTTTGGCAGCTGCAACTTGACATTGCATGCTATTGCTTAGTCTACAATGGGTACGGAAAGTATTCAGACCACCTTAAATTTTTCACTCTTTGTTATATTGCAGCTATTTGCTAAAATCATTTAGGTTCATTCTTCTTCCTCATGAATGTACACATAGCACCCCATACTGACAGAAAAACACAGAATTTTTGACATTGTTGCAGATGCAACAACAACAAAGATGCAACAAGTCTTTCACACCTGGATTTGGGGATCCTCTGCCATTCCTCCTTGCAGATCCTCCCCAGTTCTGTCAGGTTGGATGGTAAACGTTGGTGGACAGCCATTTTTAGGTCTCTCCAGAGATGCTCAATTGGGTTTAAGTCAGGGCTCTGGCTGGGCCATTCAAGAATAGTCACTGAGTTGTTGTGAAGCCACTCCTTCGTTATTTTAGCTGTGTGCTTAGGGTCATTGTCTTGTTGGAAGGTAAACCTTCGGCCCAGTCTCAGGTCCAGAGCACTCTGGAGAAGGTTTTTGTTCAGGATATCCCTGTACTTGGCCGCATTCATCTTTCCCTCGATTGCAACCAGTCGTCCTGTCCCTGCAGCTGAAAAACACCCCCACAGCATGATGCTGCCACCACCATGCTTCACTGTTGGGACTGTATTGGACAGGTGATGAGCAGTGCCTGGTTTTCTCCACACATACCGCTTAGAATTAAGGCCAAAAAGTTCTATTTTGGTCTCATCAGACCAGAGAATCTTATTTCTCACCATCTTGGAGTCCTTTAGGTGTTTTTTAGCAAACTCCATGCAGGCTTTCATGTGTCTTACACTGAGGAGAGGCTTCCGTCGGGCCACTCTGCCATAAAGCCCCGACTGGTGGAGGGCTGCAGTGATGGTTGACTTTCTACAACTTTCTCCCATCTCCTGACTGCATCTCTGGAGCTCAGCCACAGTGATCTTTTGGTTCTTCTTTACCTCTCTCACCAAGGCTCTTCTCCCCCGATAGCTCAGTTTGGCCAGACGGCCAGCTCTAGGAAGGGTTCTGGTCATCCCAAACGTCTTCCATTTGAGGATTATGGAGGCCACTGTGCTCTTAGGAACCTTAAGTGCAGCAGAAATCTTTTCGTAACCTTGGCCAGATCTGTGCCTTGCCACAATTCTGTCTCTGAGCTCTTCAGGCAGTTCCTTTGACCTCATGATTCTCATTTGCTCTGACATGCATTGTGATCTGGAAGGTCTTATATAGACAGGTGTGTGGCTTTCCTAATCAAGTCCAATCAGTATAATCAAACACAGCTGGACTCAAATGAAGGTGTAGAACCATCTCAAGGATGATCAGAAGAAATGGAAAGCACCTGAGTTAAATATATGAGTGTCACAGCGAAGGGTCTGAATACTTAGGACCATGTGATATTTCAGTTTTTCTTTTTTAATAAATCTGCAACAATGTCAACAATTCTGTGTTTTTCTGTCAGTATGGGGTGCTATGTGTACATTCATGAGGAAGAAGAATGAACCTAAATGATTTTAGCAAACGGCTGCAATATAACAAAGAGTGAAAAATTTAAGGGGGTCTGAATACTTTCCGTACCCACTGTATCTTCTACATGACTTGGTACTTGGTGGAAAAACCCTTGTTGGAAAGCACAGTTGGTAAGACGTTTCTTGTAGTTGGTTACCAGGTTTGCACACATCTCAGGAGGTATTTTGGTCCACTCTTTTCAGCTCCCTCCTTAAATTTTCTATAGGATTAGGGTCTGGAGACTGGCTAGGCCACTCCATGACCCTAATGTGCTTCTTATTGAGCCACTCCTTTGTTGCATTGGCGGTATGTTTTGGGTCATTGTCATGCTGGAAGATCCATCCATGACCCATCTTCAGTGTTCTGGCTGAGGGAAGAAGGTTCTCATCCAAGATTTGACTAAACATGGCCCCATCTATTGGCCCCTCAATATGGCAAAGTCAGCCTGTACCTTTAGCAGAGAAACAGCCCCAAAGCATAATGTTTCCACCTTTCATGCATAACTGTAGGGATAGTGTTCTTAGGGTCATAGTCATAATTTTTGTTCCTCAAAAAAAAAAAAAAAAATGGCAAGTCCCCTCCTTAAGAAGGCACATGTACAGTCATGCCAATGAACATCTAAATTATTCAGTGAAGGATTGGGAGAAAGTGCTGTGGTCAGATGAGACTAAAATTGAGCTCAACTCGCCATGTTTGGAAGAAAGGTACTGGCCGACTTTGCTGAATTGAGGGGGCAATGTACTGTAATTCAAATCTGTAAAGAAAAGCGCACGCAACCTCGGGCAATAACGCTTTAATAAAGGACAATAACACAGTACATTGGAATTGCACTCACACTTTTCCTTTAAGACAATCGCTTTACAGCATTCCAACAGGAGCTACTCACTCCTCCCGTCCCTCCAGATGGTGACTCTGCGGTCTCCTCATCCGCGGCTGCCACCGCTGTATCCCCGCTCTCCTTCACTTCCTGTGTTGCCTGGTCACCGGATGCCGGTTCTAGTGCGCCTGCACACTATACCAACGTGATCTACGGCGCCTCAGGAGAGCCTCAGCCAAAGCCGGAGCCACAAGTTGTACGGAGCTGCGAGGTGGGGGATTCAAGACACGGGTGCACTGCCTCTGCTGTTACTACGGACAACGCGTTTCGGAGGCTGAGCCTCCTTCCTCAGGTCCCACCTTGCTTCCTGCTAACGCCCTTCCCTATATACCCGGGATACCATCGGCCCTAATTATATAGTTGTGTATTCTTAAAGGGGCCAGTAACCGATAATCCTTATCCACCTTGGCTGGGACGGGAGAAGCAAGGGGCTATCCACTTTTAAAAAAAAAAAATACAGTTTAAGATACAATTTAAAACAGTACAATACCAGCGCAGATATTAACCAGAGCTATTATAGATACATGTTTGGATATCACATTCCCTACATAGCAATGGTTGTCTCCTGCTTAAAATACATAAACGTATCCTAAAAGTATATCAGCATTTCCTAATACCAATAGTCGACAGATCATATTAATTCCACATTATCTCTCATCCATCTACCAAAATAATTTCATAAGTCAGGATAATACACATAATAAATAAAAAAAAAAAAAAAAAAAAAAAAAAAAAAAAAAGAAAAAAAAAGGAGGATACTAGTCTCATTAAAATACAATAAAATAAGATTCAATTCCGTATGGCACATGCACTTCTGTAAAGCGCATGGTGGGGATACTGCAGGCCTGGAACTATTTGGGATTGAAGCCATATCTATGACTCTCCCAGAAGGTGAAAGGTTTGCGATCCTGTGCAAGCAAGAAACATTCTGGATCTTTACGCTTGGGTCCATGTCGCCGGGTGGGCTCAATGAGGAGCTGGAAGTCAACACGATCATTTGACATATCAGTACGGGGGTGTGGGCATGGTAGAGTGGGTTCTAGCACATGCACATACACATGGTTACTAGGGGTAGGGAACATAGTCCCTGCCCGGCCATGTGTCTGTGAAGTGTGCACGGAGGCATACGCACATTCGTGTCCATACAACAATATCTGAGCAGCTGGGTATGAGAGTCGGTGTATATGTACAGATATATATTATATTTTTTTGGGGATACTCAGGGTGTCACCACCGATGGGTATGTGTAGGTATATGTATTTCTCATGTGTGTGTGTGTATATATATATATGAGAAATATAAACAACTGCCATGTAGTATATTTGGTTGGCCTATATGGAGTAGTATTTTCATATACTAATTGATATTTGTATATGTGCCATACGGAATTGAATCTTATTTTATTGTATTTTAATGAGACTAGTATCCTCCTTTTTTTTCTTTTTTTTTTTTTTTTTTTATTATGTGTATTATCCTGACTTATGAAATTATTTTGGTAGATGGATGAGAGATAATGTGGAATTAATATGATCTGTCGACTATTGGTATTAGGAAATGCTGATATACTTTTAGGATACGTTTATGTATTTTAAGCAGGAGACAACCATTGCTATGTAGGGAATGTGATATCCAAACATGTATCTATAATAGCTCTGGTTAATATCTGCGCTGGTATTGTACTGTTTTAAATTGTATCTTAAACTGTATTTTTTTTTTAAAAGTGGATAGCCCCTTGCTTCTCCCGTCCCAGCCAAGGTGGATAAGGATTATCGGTTACTGGCCCCTTTAAGAATACACAACTATATAATTAGGGCCGATGGTATCCCGGGTATATAGGGAAGGGCGTTAGCAGGAAGCAAGGTGGGACCTGAGGAAGGAGGCTCAGCCTCCGAAACGCGTTGTCCGTAGTAACAGCAGAGGCAGTGCACCCGTGTCTTGAATCCCCCACCTCGCAGCTCCGTACAACTTGTGGCTCCGGCTTTGGCTGAGGCTCTCCTGAGGCGCCGTAGATCACGTTGGTATAGTGTGCAGGCGCACTAGAACCGGCATCCGGTGACCAGGCAACACAGGAAGTGAAGGAGAGCGGGGATACAGCGGTGGCAGCCGCGGATGAGGAGACCGCAGAGTCACCATCTGGAGGGACGGGAGGAGTGAGTAGCTCCTGTTGGAATGCTGTAAAGCGATTGTCTTAAAGGAAAAGTGTGAGTGCAATTCCAATGTACTGTGTTATTGTCCTTTATTAAAGCGTTATTGCCCGAGGTTGCGTGCGCTTTTCTTTACAGATTTGAATTGTTTTGATCCGCCCCCCCCAGTGGAGTGAGAGAGGAGCAGCAGCAACCAGGACATTTCAGCCAAAAAAACATACAAACAAAGGAGGTGAACACATGGACAGCGCCATGGGCTGGTGAAGTACTCCTCTTTGTACTTGTTGCATATCAGCATGTGCAGGATCTGTCCTTTTTGATTGTTATTTTTAGTGGGACCAGCAGGCAGCGACCAGTGGTATGCCTTACATTTGGACTTATGAACTGTATGTGGGGCAATTGTACATCACGAATTTGTGTGGTGTCTTATCTGCATCCTAGTTATTGGATATAGGTTACTCTATCATAGTGGCATTTTTATGTATCCTTATATACATCAATGCTAGTTGTACTATGTATGCTATTCCACATTGATTAGTATAGGATATCAGCATTTTCTCTTTTAAAGAGTCCCTTTTTTTTTTTTTTTTTTTTTTTTTTAAACTTTTAATAAGTCTAAGAAGCATACTAGTCTCCTTCATTTTATGCCGTGACCTGCGTTGTGCAGGGATATTATAGACAGGTTATGAGGTAAAGGGGCACTTAAAACCATTCAAATAGTGGTTGATATAGATAGAGCTTAGGCTCTGCTACTATATACCAGCTGTGTAGTACACATACCATCCATCGGTGTTGAGTGTTTGGCAGATTTCCACATTCTTTCCATAGTGGTGATTGTCATTCCTCAGCAGCTCACCCCCCCCCCCCCCTTAGTGTGTACGCTGCTGCACAGTACGATCGGCACTAGTACACATACCATCCATCAGTGTTGAGTGTTTGGCTGATTCCCACATCCCCTCCCTAGTTGTAACTCCCCAGCAGTCCCCCCTCCCCTACTTTCTCTCTCCCTCCCGTCCATTCATTTCCCCCATCCCCCTCCCCTTCCAGCCTTACCTACATCCATCACTTCCGGTTGTAGCCTTTGTATCTCTCCCCTTTTGGTTTCAGTTCCGTGGTCTACTTTTAGTGGTTGTCCATAATATATATATTAGTATGGCTGAAGCAGCAGCATATACAGATGAGGAGGTTGCTGCCAGACAGAACAAATCAGCGAATCTGTTCAAGGAATTATTCTCTAAGGCTAAAATTAATACAGTGGCAGAAAATAGTAGAGAAGGAGAGAAGCTTCCAGCACCACCTAGTGGTAATATGTTGAATAACAGGCTCCAGTACATAGAAGAGAGAGAGAAGGAGTTTTGGATATGTTGCAAGAAAACAGAGGAAGCACATAATTATAATGTCACACAATGGTGGGACATCACGTTCCTGAAACAATATTTAGGTGAAGGATTAGCCCCTAGGGGTTTACGAAATAAAAAAAGATGTAATTTTCTGGACCCAGACTTACAAAAAACATGGGATAAAGTATCATCGTTGTGTACAGCTCAGTGGATGGAGATCCTAGTGATGCAGAGGCAAAGAATGCTCAATAGTAATGCAGCTAAATTGGCAGAACTAACTACAAAATTAGATGCCTACAAGGACGTGAATAGTTTTGTAAGATGCAGGGAATTGTTAAATCGCAAGAGAGCAGAATTCGAGGATAAATTAATAGAAGGGAAACGTAAAAAATTCTCCAGAGATATTGCAGACTATGAACAGGGTATGATTTTCAGTTGGAAAAAGGAGAGACCGAAAAGGGAGGAACATAATGAACGTGATCAAAATAGATCACAATGGCATGATATGGCCCGAAATACACCTACCTCTGTGGACAATAGAACAAGTGTACATAACCCCCAGAAAGAGAAAAGAGGAAAAGGAGTGTCCCGACCCCATCAGAATAGTAATAATGCAGTACCGCCACCTAATGGTAGGGGGTATATTAATAGTGGTCCCCATAGTAATAAGGGTCCAATATATCATCATAACCACCATAAATATGACAAAAAGAGAGATGGTAATCCTAACCATCAAACACAATATGGAGGTACACGTAGGAAAACAAGCTATAGGGAACAGAGTAACTATAACAGTCCCGAAGTTAGGCCACAGAAATACAATAAGAACACACATCCCCATCAGAGGGAAGATGTAGGGAACATGGGGGGACCCCAGAGGGTCAGGACCCCAAGTAGGAAAGATCTTGCCATGGGGAAGCCAAGTGCAGGAGGCCACCAGAGTATCACAGGACCCAGAGATCGGGAGAAGTCAGGAGGGAAGGGAGACAGGCCCCAGCAGGGGCCTAGAGAGGGTCCATACTCTATGGATGGGGGAGCCCAGGGTGGGTCACTTGTACCCTACCAAGGAATCCCACTATCCAATAGGTATGAGGCATTAGAGGAACCCACCACAGGACATAGGGACCTGTCACAGATTGGAGGTACCGCTATAGTAGGAGAAGAACTAGATACCCAGGCAGGACATATGCCCCAGACCAGTGATGGGACTTTTTTAGACCGCCCCCCTCCCGCAGAAAAAAGGAAAATAGGAGATATAGAGGAAGCAGAGGAGGAAAGGGGAAGCGAAATAAAAAGAGGAAAACTACATCACCTATCTCCACAGTAAAAATATTCAATTTGTCAACACATGTACTTGGAGAAGGAGAAATCAGCTTACTACAGAAGGGGCTCAATTTTGCCCCAAGTAGTAATGCTAACCTCTTTGATCTGTTTAAAGATCTGCATAAGTATATGAGGGACCTTACAGTACAGAGATACTTCAGCCTCCAAAATGCAAAGGTCAAAGAGGTGTCCATAGGCCCCTCAGACTCCACAGAGATGGCTGAGGAGGAGGACGGTTTGGAGTTAGGAGAATCAGAATTAGATAGAGAAGTGTTAGACATATTGGAAGAATTATGGCTTGAAGGGGGTATAACACTAGATAATGCTATCTCTAACCCCTATTATAATGAGATAAAGTATAGCCATTTTAGACCCAAGTCCAGTTTCTACCCACATCATGTTAAGAATGAATACACCAAAACGTTCTATGCCATGGTGTATGCGGATTTTAACAAAATCTGTACCCGCCCTAAGGGGAAGCTAAGTACTAATAACTTATCCTCAGAAGAAATAGTGGCACTTAATCGTATGAAAAAGAATAGCGATATCATCATAAGGGTAGCGGACAAAGGAGGAGGGATAGTAGTACAAAATAGGGCGGATTATATTGGGGAAGCGGTAAGACTATTGTCGGACCATAACACCTATGAGGTTCTGAGCCAGGATCCCCTCCCTCAGTATAAGATAGAACTACAGGAGCTTATTAATAAGGCCTTTAACAGTAAAATCATCAATAAATCTGAGAAACTGTTTTTTCTAAATAATTATTTTAAAACCCCGTACTTCTATCATACCCCAAAGATACACAAAAATCCAGTTTGTCCTCCTGGTAGGCCAATTGTAGCAGCCATGGAGAGTATTACCAGCAGACTCTCCCAATATGTGGATCTCCATCTACAGCCGATAGTTATATCACTCCCGGCATACATTAGGGATTCCACACAGGTGCTGGAGATACTACAGAATTATAGGTGGGAACCCAACTATCTGTGGCTATCCCTGGATGTGTGCTCCCTGTATACTTCGATACCCCATGAGGGTGGACTAAAGGCCGTAGAACACTTCCTGTCGGGTGCGGAGTACCTCAATCCGGACCAGTCAGGATTTATCAGTGCTTGCACGCAGTTTGCACTGGAAAGGAATTATTTCGAGTTCCAGGGTAAACACTATAGACAGATTTCAGGCACTGCGATGGGCGCGCATTTTGCACCATGCTACGCAAACTTATTCATGGGGTTTTGGGAAAAATTCCATATCTGGATGCAGAACCCGTTTGCACAGCATTTGGTGTACTATGGGCGTTACATCGATGATGTAATAGTGATATGGGATGGTACAGCTGACAGGGCAGTAGAATTTGTGAACTACTGTAACACCAATCCGTATGGCATTAGGTTTACGCATGTACTAGATGCGAAGTCCCTTGTATTTTTGGATCTAGAATTGACCTGGAATGAAGAAGGGGCTATCACCTCCAAAACGCACTTTAAGGAAACAGCAGGTAACTCTTATTTACATTGGAAGAGCTGCCATTTGCCCAAATGGAAAGAAAACATACCCTACAGTCAATTCTGTAGGCTGCGTAGAAATTGCACAGATACTGAGCAATATCTGTTGCAAGCAAAAATTTTAGAGAAAAAATTTATGGAGAAAGGGTATGCTGTGCAGCACATACAAAAAGCCAGAGATCGCTATATAGAAGGCTGTAGTAGCAAGGCAGCTGTGGAGAACGGTGCTCCCCGAGAGGTTATGTTTATTACAAAATTCAATAACCAACATTGGGCCATTAAGAGAGCTTTGCAGAAACATTGGCCTATTCTGCAGCAGGATGCAGCCTTGGGTAGAGTGCTCCCCAAAAAACCCAAAGTGGTGTTCAGGCGGGCTAGCAATGTAAAGAGTCTGGTTGCTCCAAGCAAAATAAAAAGTATGAAATGCCATAATAAAGCATCCACTATCCCAGTTCTCTTTAATATGGTAGGCTCCTACAAATGCAAGCAGAGCAGATGTAAGGCTTGTGCATTTATGCAACATGGCAAAAGTAGCTTTACATCAGTTGCAGGGCACACCTATAATATCAAACAATTCATTAGCTGTGGTACACAGTTTGTGGTCTATGGCTTGAGGTGCCCATGTGGCTTAATTTATGTTGGCAGGACAGTTAGAGCAATGCGCACCAGGTTTGGCGAACATCGCCGGTTTATTGAGCAGAAAAAAGACAAGCACAGCGTGCCAAGACACTTCTGTAAAGCGCATGGTGGGGATACTGCAGGCCTGGAACTATTTGGGATTGAAGCCATATCTATGACTCTCCCAGAAGGTGAAAGGTTTGCGATCCTGTGCAAGCAAGAAACATTCTGGATCTTTACGCTTGGGTCCATGTCGCCGGGTGGGCTCAATGAGGAGCTGGAAGTCAACACGATCATTTGACATATCAGTACGGGGGTGTGGGCATGGTAGAGTGGGTTCTAGCACATGCACATACACATGGTTACTAGGGGTAGGGAACATAGTCCCTGCCCGGCCATGTGTCTGTGAAGTGTGCACGGAGGCATACGCACATTCGTGTCCATACAACAATATCTGAGCAGCTGGGTATGAGAGTCGGTGTATATGTAC
Organism: Pelophylax lessonae; assembly: GCF_965119305.1. NCBI lineage: Eukaryota > Metazoa > Chordata > Amphibia > Anura > Ranidae > Pelophylax > Pelophylax lessonae. The sequence goes on along the minus strand of NC_138770.1, from coordinate 629,082,622 downwards.
AGATATATATTATATTTTTTTGGGGATACTCAGGGTGTCACCACCGATGGGTATGTGTAGGTATATGTATTTCTCATGTGTGTGTGTGTATATATATATATGAGAAATATAAACAACTGCCATGTAGTATATTTGGTTGGCCTATATGGAGTAGTATTTTCATATACTAATTGATATTTGTATATGTGCCATACGGAATTGAATCTTATTTTATTGTATTTTAATGAGACTAGTATCCTCCTTTTTTTTCTTTTTTTTTTTTTTTATTTATTATGTGTATTATCCTGACTTATGAAATTATTTTGGTAGATGGATGAGAGATAATGTGGAATTAATATGATCTGTCGACTATTGGTATTAGGAAATGCTGATATACTTTTAGGATACGTTTATGTATTTTAAGCAGGAGACAACCATTGCTATGTAGGGAATGTGATATCCAAACATGTATCTATAATAGCTCTGGTTAATATCTGCGCTGGTATTGTACTGTTTTAAATTGTATCTTAAACTGTATTTTTTTTTTTTTAAAAGTGGATAGCCCCTTGCTTCTCCCGTCCCAGCCAAGGTGGATAAGGATTATCGGTTACTGGCCCCTTTAAGAATACACAACTATATAATTAGGGCCGATGGTATCCCGGGTATATAGGGAAGGGCGTTAGCAGGAAGCAAGGTGGGACCTGAGGAAGGAGGCTCAGCCTCCGAAACGCGTTGTCCGTAGTAACAGCAGAGGCAGTGCACCCGTGTCTTGAATCCCCCACCTCGCAGCTCCGTACAACTTGTGGCTCCGGCTTTGGCTGAGGCTCTCCTGAGGCGCCGTAGATCACGTTGGTATAGTGTGCAGGCGCACTAGAACCGGCATCCGGTGACCAGGCAACACAGGAAGTGAAGGAGAGCGGGGATACAGCGGTGGCAGCCGCGGATGAGGAGACCGCAGAGTCACCATCTGGAGGGACGGGAGGAGTGAGTAGCTCCTGTTGGAATGCTGTAAAGCGATTGTCTTAAAGGAAAAGTGTGAGTGCAATTCCAATGTACTGTGTTATTGTCCTTTATTAAAGCGTTATTGCCCGAGGTTGCGTGCGCTTTTCTTTACAGATTTGAATTGTTTTGATCCGCCCCCCCCAGTGGAGTGAGAGAGGAGCAGCAGCAACCAGGACATTTCAGCCAAAAAAACATACAAACAAAGGAGGTGAACACATGGACAGCGCCATGGGCTGGTGAAGTACTCCTCTTTGTACTTGTTGCATATCAGCATGTGCAGGATCTGTCCTTTTTGATGGCAATGTACTGTAAAATCTTTGATGAGAACCATCTTCCCTCGTCCAGAACACTAAATCTGCAGGGGATCAAATAATTGCTTTCCCCACTGTATGTGCATTTATGCCTTTGGTGTTAATGCATTCTATTTGCTAGGGAACGCAGGACCCTGCACTCACTATATCCGGCCTCCCACAGTACACAGAACACAAAAATACAATTATTTTAGTAAATATAAACTGCTAAATACTTTTTCTCATCAGTATTATATAACAGTCTTGTGACTTCTATTAGTGCCTGGTTAAACTGTTCTATGAGGCTGCAAGACTCCTGACCCTCTGTCTGATCAGTGATGATTGGCCCTGTGCCGATCAGATGCAACCTCCCAAATAAAAACAAAAAACAACTCTCTAGCAATACACACCAAACTGAGCATGTGCAGAGTGCGCCCAAGGCTCTGTACTATCAGATGTATTGGGGAATGTGAAAAAAGGGGAGGATCAGAGAAGGCAGGATCAAACAGCTGTTTTACACAATGCACAGGATTAAACCCTTAGGATCCACAATGAGAATACTGCATTTACAGACTGATTTTACTGTTGTGGGCTTAGTAACTCTTTTTGGAGATTTCCCTTCTTTATTTGTCCTGTTTACCATTAACATTGAAAGTGAAAGTAAAAGAAAACCCACATTTTTTTGTCCCCAGAAAAGCAATAGAAAGGAAATCTTCCAATGGGGAGGAGTTATAACCTTACCTTACTCTATCCAAAATGAAAAAAAAAAAAGTTTTGCCTTTTACGGCACCATTAAGGTACCTCAGCATCACAAACATCAACATGCATATCTTTGTGCGTTGCGGTAACGTGCCCATTCCCACAGTACACATGTTTGTATGGAGCCTTAGTAAAAGCAATAAAAAAAATAAATAAATGGTTGGGGATCCTGAGGTCTTCTGGGAAAGGGCTCCTTCACATGGTTGTTCATGACCGTAGACCACCCCAAACAGCTTTTTTCTGCGGTGGGTATGGCCAAGTGTTTACATTCAGCTGCGGCCACCAAGCACAAAATGGTAGGCTTGGAGGCTCCGGCACAGAAAGTGATTACCTGCAACCCATCAGTGCCACTGAATCAGTTTATTTTTATGTAAAAAAAAACACACCATTTTTTATCAAGCGGTTAGTAAGTGATTTATTGCCCTATAAGCGGTTATGGAAAAAGTTCCATATTCCATTTAGGAATATTTTTATTATTTTTATTTTTTAACAAGAGCTTGGTGTTACTGAAGAATGCTGAAGAGTCACGGGGGGTTTGGAATTCTCACCTACCCCAGGATCCCGTTCTGAGGCCGGGGATATCACCTCCGCCTACAAGAATTGGTGAGAATCTGGGTGCAAGGTAAGTACTTCGCACATTAATTGTTCTATGTTCTGCGTTTTAACTTTTATTGAGTGTTTTAATACAAGGGCTTTGACATTGAAGGTCTTCTTGAACTTTGAGATCTAAGACACATATTCTGGGTCACCTAAAAATCCTACCTTTGCATTACAAATCCAGAGTGACCCCAGGTAGGTATGTAGACCTCTGCTATCATGGTAGGCTGTAGCTCAGTGTAGGCCGCACACAGTCAAGGACGGAGAACTGATATCACCACACCTATGTACGTGTCTGAAACGGACGGCTTATCTCTGCTTTCGAGAGATCATAACACTGGCAGGCAGCCAGCTGTACTGTCAGGCGTGTTCAGGAAATATAACCTACATTTATTGCTCGGTCATTTTCTGACACGTGTTATACCTTCTGAAGTCCTAAGTTAACAAAGTTCTTGCTTAAATGCCAGAAGAGAAAAATGTCTGCACTGGTCCTAAGCGTGTAAACTTCACCGCAAAAGATTAACAGTGCAAACCCCGCAGGAGGGAGATAAATGGGAACCTGAACAGGGAAAGTCATGTCCAGGCTATCACTTTTCTAGTAGATGATCATCGTTTAAAGCAGTTTTTCACCCTCTTTTTTCAGTCAAGGCAACCTTTAGAATGGTGCACAAACCCGCGGGCACATCAGGAGGCCCATCCAAGTGCGCACACTTTTTTGCATGTTCCCATGCGTTGCATTTTATTAATGAGCTGCTCTGTGCGTACCACGTGATTTTTAAAATTGTGAAGCACTAATACACATGGTCCCATGCGTTTTAGCAGACAAAAACATACGTGCATTTGCTAGATGCGTAGGGGTGTTATTAAGAATTAATGGCACCCACACGTGTCAACAAAAGTCAGTCAAAATGATTGTGCGATACAGGAAAACATGCACTTTCACACCTGTTAGTGCACTGCACCTGGTGTGAACAAGCCCTAAAATGAGGTGGAGTTCAGTGGACTGTGGGTTGTAAACCCCCCAAGCCCCCCCCCCCCTTATAACACAAATCCCCCCTCCTAGCACAAACCATCCCAAATCCCCAGTCCTAGGACAACCCCCCCAAATCCCCCTCCTAGCACAACCACCCCTTAAATCCCCCCTCCTAGCATAACCGCACCCAGATTAACCACCTAGCACCCCCCCCCCCAAATCCCCCCTCTTCCTATTACAAAATCTGTCCCTAAAGTAGAAACAGCAGCAGAGAGGGGGAGAGAGCCAGGAGGAGAATTGGTTTGGGCTCTCTACCCCCCCCCCCCCTCTCTCTTCTCTGTACATCTGCCAGCAAGTCCTTAGCAACCAATGACGTCATCGGTTGGTAGGATTGGTAGGATGCGGTTGGGCATCCAGCTCAGCTTTCTGTTTTGCTGCCAAGAGTACAGAGAGAAGCAGAGAGCAGGGGGCAGTGCGGGCACAGCTCTCTGCCACCTCTGTACACAGGAATTAACAGTGCTCTCCCTGTACCGTAGCACAGAAGCTAACAGAGGATCGCTCAAATCGGCTGTTGCTGCGGCACCCCTGAGGACTACTCACCACACTCCAGTGTGCCGCGGCACCCAGGTTAAGAAACACTGGTTTAAAGTGATCATATAGTGAACTTTTCTTCAAGTGGTTGTAAAGCCACTTTTCTTCTTCCTATAATCCCCTGTGTTATATTAATGTATGTGCCCCAGTGTATGTTCTTTATAAAAAAAAGTGCTGCTTCATACCTAATTTCAGAGCTCTCCTCTGGCCTCACATGCCCACCCACTGCTGTCTTCCCCGATCTGACAGCTAGAGCGGGCGTGGCTGACAATACCCAGTTGACTTCAGCCGGGAGGAGAGCTGCGGGCGGTCATGTGAGCACCGTGTGGCGCTCTGAAAATAGGTATGAAGATGCATTTTTTTTTAATCAATAACATACACTGGGGCGCATACTTTAATATAATACATGGTATTATAGGAAGAAAACAATCATTTTTGTAGCAGGAGGGAAGGGGCGGGCAGTGGATGATGTGAGGACAGTGTCAGTAGGGCAGTGGACAGTGTCAGTCATTTTTTTATTTTCTGTATTTTATCCTTTTGTTCTGTTTTACAATTTGATTCTTAAATTATTTTTTACAATTTTGTAGGAGCCCCGTTGGGAAGCTTTGGTGAAATTTCAGGGATATAAACAGACCCCTGATGTTTCACTTTTGAGACTGACCTTAGCTGCACTAGACAGTGAATGAATGGGAAGTGTTCTGTGCTGAGGGGCTTACTGTTCACTCATAGTAAACACAGTTTACTATGTTTCAGTTATGAATGGTCACAGGAGTGATTGGTACCGACCAATCACTGTGTTCATTCAGAAAAGAAAGGGGCCAGTAGATCACATATTTACTGGACCTTTTCCCTGCTCTCCATCCTGAAACAACCCCCTGCAGCTCCCATTGCCGGGGCCCCTGGCAGCAGAAAGAAGTTGAATCTAGACAGGAGGGGCGGCATTTACTAAAACAGTTCAGTTATAATTTCCTTCTGTAGCCACTTAAACAGTGGATTGGTTCTAGTAAATGCCGCCTCCATTGCCCCTCCTGTCCAGGTGTGACAGAAAGGCCTTGGGAAGAATAGTGCTCCATTGTTGGTATCAGTGGAAGGAATAGTCACTCGTATCAGTGGGAGGAATAGTGCTCCATTGTTGGTATCAGTGGAAGGAATAGTGCCCCATTGTTGGTGTCAGTGGAAGGAATAGTGCCCCATTGTTCATGTCAGTGAAAGGAATAGTGCCCCATTGTTTATGTCAGTGGAAGGAATAGTGCCCCATTGTTTATGTCAATGGAAGGAATAGTGCCCCATTGTTTATGTCAGTGGAAGGAATAGTGCCCCATTGTTTATGTCAGTGGAAGGAATAGTGCCCCATTGTTTATGTCAGTGGAAGGAATAGTGCCCCATTGTTTATGTCAGTGGAAGGAATAGTGCCCCATTGTTTATGTCAATGGAAGGAATAGTGTCCCATTGTTCTTGTCAGTGGAAGGAATAGTGCCCCATTTTTTATGTCAGTGGAAGGAATAGTGCCCCATTGTTTATGTCAGTGGAAGGAATAGTGCCCCATTGTTGGTGTCAGTGGAAGGAATAGTGCTCCATTGTTGGTGTCAGTGGAAGGAATAGTTCCCCATTGTTAGTGTCATTAAAGGGAGATGTGCCTCATTGTCAGTAGAGCAATACTCCCCTATTGAGAGAGGAGGAATAGTGCCACATCCTCTGTGTCAATTGGAGGGATAGTCCTGAATCCTTGGTGTCAGGGGGAGGAATAGTGTTTGATTTTTTACACTAGTGGGAGGAAGATTGCCCCACTGTGGGTGTCATTGGAAGGAATAGTGCCCCGTCAATGGTGTCAGAAGGAGTAATAGCCTTGTGTCAGTGGGATGAATAGTTACCCAAGAGCTGAATAAAGCAAGCAAAGGACTGCGGTTTGGAGACCACTACTTTAATCGAATGAGTAGTCTTACTAACTAAAAAAGGGGTTCAAGAGGTGGAAGGATGAAGGCCAAGCTTGACTTTATAATAGAGGTGGAATTTTGCCTCTATCTGCAGATCTACTGATTTCACTGGTATATGATATCCCTACTGATCCTTTAATACAAGGAGCAGCCTCACTAACCAAAAGAGAGGTTCGGGAGGTGGAAGGGTGATAGGCCAAGCTTGATACTACAGGAAAAGTGTAGGTTTTCCTGTATTTGCAGATCTACAGATTATTCTGATACACTATTCACTGAAGGCAAACTATGCCTACACATTTTTTATGTGGTGCTCAGTCTTAAAGTGGAGTTCCACCCTAAAATTATACTTACCTCCATCTTCTCGCTCCGGGTCACCTGAAAAACAAATGGATAATCGCAATTTTTTTTTCTTTTTACTTACCTCGTTTAGAAGAAAATATACTTACCTTACTTCCTTCTTCCTCCCCTCGGCGGCCACGGCGAGTCGTCACTTCCTGGCATGCAATGATTCCTGGGAGCTGAACGTCATCGCCGAAGAAGACGAAAGAGGACACAGAAGAGGATCGCGCTGGCTTCAAGCTGCCCACACCTGAGATGGCAGCACTGGAGAATACATTTTCAAGGTAAGTATTTCTTCTTGCAGGTAAGTGCAACCCGGGACAGATCAGAGCCTATCCATTGTGGAATGCACTAGCCCTGACTGTCCCGGGGGGATTTTTATTTAAAAAAAAAAAAAAGTTCACTGGGTGGAACTCCGCTTTAACTGTCCAGGTTTGAGACAAGTTCACTCCTCGGTGTCAACCAGCAGACCAGCTTTTCCAGTTTAGTTCATACTTACAGTATATAATCTCTTCACTGAGATCTGGTTACCTCATGAAATCCTGTTCAAAACAAATGGAAATACTGAGTATTGCTGTTGTAGGGATATTTAAAACGAACCTGCAATTTAGTTATAAGTAAAGAGCTGTGATTTAGAAGGCTAGAACTTACACACCACAAAGTTCTTAGGACTGGTATGCGGTGTGCACACGAGGGTCCACCTCGGATAGAAGAGGGGTACAGTTTAGGATTCCTCCAATATTGAAGATTTTAGTATATAGCATGTACAGTAAATACCATGTCACACAGTACCTGCCAGCAACTTGACAGTACAGGATTATTCAAATTTTCAGGTTATTAACTATATTTGGTATAGTCCAAGTTTATTCCCACCAACTGCCTTTATGGTTCTTTGAACTCTACAAGTTGTGCTCCCTGCATTTAACAGTTTTGTTGAGGTTGCTGACAGAGACAATTGAGTACTGCTTGGACCTTGAAGAAGGGGACATACCCCGAAAGCTTGTCCTGAAAAAATGTATGTTAGTGCAAATAAAAAAAGTATCACGGACAGTCCTCAATTGTCTCTAATACGGCTACAATGACCTCAAGCGTTGAGGTTGCTGGAAATCATCTTTTTAGGAAATTGTCCTTTTAATCGATTTTTCACTGGACTTGCAAAAACAGTCAGGCACCAGCGTACACTTTGCAAGCTGCTTGTAGGATCTAATGAGCATTATTGGTTGAAGTATGTTCATAATGTGCCAATGCCATCAGTGTCATAACAGGCTCTGCAAGCACTTGTCCAAACTTTGGACATGGCCACATAGCTTACAGTATTTTAGAAGCAAACAGTGTGAAAAATTAGCAGACAAATGTCAGGCAGAGAGAGAACATACATGAGATACCTAGGAGGCAAAACCAAATCAAACAGAGGCAAGAGATACCAGAACAAGCAACTGGACCAGGAGCCCAAAGCCAACCATTTCGCGGAGGAAAATATTTTCGTCATAGTTTGTCAGCTGCATGTTTTTCCTGACTAAAACTAAACTAAAATAAGTTTAAAATTAAGGCTCGGTTCACACTCCTGCAACTTGGGATCCAACTTGTGAGACCCAAAGTCGAAGGACATGTGAACTGCCATGTATCTCTATCAGAGCTGTTCCAATTGACAATACTGAAGTAGCTGCGACTTTATAAAAAGGTTCCTGCGCTACGTTGATACAACTTTGATACGGCTTCAATGTCAGAGAACTTAAAAGTCTAACCAAAGTCACTTCACAATCGTATCAAAGTCGGACTCCAAAGTTGCACTGAAAATCAAGCAACTTTTGAATCAGCTTGTGTGAACAGATCCTAAGTCAGCTGACGAAAACTATGACGAAAATCTATTCCAATTTTCATTTAGTCAACGGAATTCTCCAGTATATTTTTAGTCGACTAAAATCTAATGGATTTAGTTAAATTGTAATGCATTATTTAAGAAATTCCCTAGCATTTCCAAACTCATTATATACTCCTGGAATAAAAATCGAATAACTTGTTTATATTTATTGTACTAAGGTTTGAACACGCACTACAGACACAGACTTAGGCCCTGTTCACACTGGGGCGACGCTACTTTGCCGGGCGACCTCATAGGTCGCGGTGCGCTGCACGCCCCGCGACCTCGGAGTGGCCGGCACGGACTTCATAACATTGAAGTCTATGCAGGTCACTCCGGGTCGCCCAAAAGAAGCTCCGGACCCTTTTTCTAAGTCGGAGCAACTTGTGTCGCTCCTATTAGAACGGGTCCGCAGCTTCTCTATGGAAGGCGTCCTACGGCGACCTGTCAGGCGACCAGGTCGTCTGACAGGTTGCCCCAGTGTGAACGGGGGCTGATCCGTTGTGATATATAACATATTTATTAAAAAAAAGCAAGTTTCATAAACAAACAAAAATATTGTTTTTTAACAAACAAAAGTGCAACTTTAAACTATAAAATAAAAAACTGTAAACTCTATTGGCTATAATGCCAGGTTGCAAGTGAGGGTGGGGAAGTAAATGGGAGTGAGGGAGTTCACAGGACAGGGTGCATTACACTTTGGAAATGGGGCGGTGACATACAAGTGGGGAATGGGAAGTAAATGGGAGTGAGGGAGTGCACAGGACAGGGTGCATTATATTTGGGGATGGGGTGGTGACAGGCAAGTGGGGATTGGGAAGTAAATGGAAGTGAAGGAGTGCACAGGACAGGGTGCATTATACTTTGGGAATGGAGAGGTGACATGCAGGCGGAGATGGGGAAGTAAATGGGAGTGAGGGAGTGCACAGGACAGGGTGCATTATACTTTGGGAATGGTGAGGTGACATGCAGGCGGAGATGGGGAAGTAAATGGGAGTGAGGGAGTGCACAGGACAGGGTGCATTATACTTTGGGAATGGAGAGGTGACATGCAGGCGGAGATGGGGAAGTAAATGGGAGTGAGGGAGTGCACAGGACAGGGTGCATTATACTTTGGGAATGGAGAGGTGACATGCAGGCGGAGATGGGGAAGTAAATGGGAGTGAGGGAGTGCACAGGACAGGGTGCATTATACTTTGGGAATGGAGAGGTGACATGCAGGAGGGGATCTGGAAGTAAATGGGAGTGAGGGAGTGCACAGGACAGGGTGCATTATACTTTGGGAATGGGGAGGTGACATGCAAGTGGGGATGGGGAAGTTAATAGGAGTGAGGGAGTGCACAGGACAGGGTGCACTATACTTTGGGGATGGGGAAGTGACATGCAAGTGGGGAAGGGGAAGAAAATGGGAGTTCGGAGACTGTCTGGGGAGGCTGTTATTTTACACAGTGCTAAGCATTTCTACCTTGCCGGGAGGGGAAACACTCACCAAGTCACATCCAGACACAAATCTGACAGAGGAGTTCCTCATTTGTGGATTGCAGGGCATTGTTCCAGAACTCCCAGCAGCAGGCAGAGGGAGCCTGCGTCTCTCAGCCAATACAGCTTGCCGATAGAGTCAGGGGGCTGGGGCTTTAACAGACAGGCGGAGCTCTGAGGAAAGCGAAAATTCAGGTGGGTACTGCAGACTAAAACTTTGGGAGATTTGGGAGATGTCAAAATTACCAATGAGTCAAATAATAAGGTGCAGTTTAATGCAGGGCTCGACAAACCCCGGGTGCCAAGTCACATTGGCGACTAGAATTAGCGACCTGGCACCTGGGGTGCCCTGCAGGAAGTGTCCTGTCCCTTTTGCACCCCCCCCCCCCACCTCCTCCCCAAGTGCACGGACTACGCGCCGTCCGAAAATTGAGGCCCCCGACTTTTCGGCCTTCTTCTGTGAGATGAGAGAGGCTTCCAACGGGGAACTGGCGCCCTCTTGTGGTGGCCGGGAGTTTCACAAGCAGTCACTAATGTTTTTTCCACTGCCTTTTCTCAATGCCTGCCCATCTCCTTCCCAAGAGGAGATGAGATGGAAGTTCTTGCAGGCTTCATCTTCCTGTCCACTTACCTTTGCTTAAAGTTAAGTGGACAGGGAGTGTGGTTATTATTATTTATTTATTTTTTAAATTATTTAAAAAATAATAATAATAATTTTTCTTTTTTTTTTTTCAATTATTGAAAAATATATATATATTTTTTATCATCTCCCTGCCATGCCACAGCCACACAGCCAAAGGCCCCTTTCACACAGGCTGTCTGATCAGGTCCACCTGTCAGTTTCTCAGGCAGACCTGATCGGACGCTTCAGTCTTCTCTATGAAGCGGTAATCTGCCGCCATCTGATCCTGTCCGCCAAAAACAGACGGATGGTGGTTCTATTTTATATCCATCCCATGGATCGGATCAGATGGCATCGGATGGAAACAGACAGACGGTCTGTTTCCATCCGATTGCCCTATAGAGGAGAGTGGGGTTCTAGTCGTATTTACAGTGGGTACGGAAAGTATTCAGACCCCCTTAAATTTTTCACTCTTTGTTATATTGCAGCCATTTGCTAAAATCATTTAGGTTCATTCTTCTTCCTCATGAATGTACACATAGCACCCCATACTGACAGAAAAACACAGAATTGTTGACATTGTTGCAGATTTATTAAAAAAGAAAAACTGAAATATCACATGGTCCTAAGTATTCAGACCCTTTGCTCAGTATTTAGTAGAAGCCCCCTTTTGATCTAATACAGCCAGGAGTCTTTTTGGGAAAGATGCAACAAGTCTTTCACACCTGGATTTGGGGATCCTCTGCCATTCCTCCTTGCAGATCCTCTCCAGTTCTGTCAGGTTGGATGGTAAACGTTGGTGGACAGCCATTTTTAGGTCTCTCCAGAGATGCTCAATTGGGTTTAAGTCAGGGCTCTGGCTGGGCCATTCAAGAACAGTCACGGAGTTGTTGTGAAGCCACTCCTTCGTTATTTTAGCTGTGTGCTTAGGGTCATTGTCTTGTTGGAAGGTAAACCTTCGGCCCAGTCTGAGGTCCAGAGCACTCTGGAGAAGGTTTTTGTCCAGGATATCCCTGTACTTGGCCGCATTCATCTTTCCCTCGATTGCAACCAGTCGTCCTGTCCCTGCAGCTGAAAAACACCCCCACAGCATGATGCTGCCACCACCATGCTTCACTGTTGGGACTGTATTGGACAGGTGATGAGCAGTGCCTGGTTTTCTCCACACATACTGCTTAGAATTAAGGCCAAAAAGTTCTATTTTGGTCTCATCAGACCAGAGAATCTTATTTCTCACCATCTTGGAGTCCTTCAGGTGTTTTTTAGCGGGCTTTCATGTGTCTTACACTGAGGAGAGGCTTCCGTCGGGCCACTCTGCCATAAAGCCCCGACTGGTGGAGGGCTGCAGTGATGGTTGACTTTCTACAACTTTCTCCCATCTCCTGACTGCATCTCTGGAGCTCAGCCACAGTGATCTTTGGGTTCTTCTTTACCTCTCTCACCAAGGCTCTTCTCCCCCGATAGCTCAGTTTGGCCAGACGGCCAGCTCTAGGAAGGGTTCTGGTCGTCCCAAACGTCTTCCATTTGAGGATTATGGAGGCCACTGTGCTCTTAGGAACCTTAAGTGCAGCAGAAATCTTTTTGTAACCTTGGCCAGATCTGTGCCTTGCCACAATTCTGTCTCTGAGCTCTTCAGGCAGTTCCTTTGACCTCATGATTCTCATTTGCTCTGACATGCAATGTGATCTGGAAGGTCTTATATAGACAGGTGTGTGGCTTTCCAAATCAAGTCCAATCAGTATAATCAAACACAGCTGGACTCAAATGAAGGTGTAGAACCATCTCAAGGATGATCAGAAGAAATGGAAAGCACCTGAGTTAAATATATGAGTGTCACAGCAAAGGGTCTGAATACTTAGAACCATGTGATATTTCAGTTTTTTTTTTTTTAATAAATCTGCAACAATGTCAACAATTCTGTGTTTTTCTGTCAGTATGGGGTGCTATGTGTACATTCATGAGGAAGAAGAATGAACTTAAATTATTTTAGCAAATGGCTGCAATATAACAAAGAGTGAAAAATTTAAGGGGGTCTGAATACTTTCCGTACCCACTGTATGTGTAAATTTAGTATCAGGTTTTTTTTTTTTAAATAAAGCTTGGTTGTTAGTTTAAAAAAAAAAAAAAAACTGGCTCCTAACTTTTTTAGCTGGCTCCTAGATTTCAGGCAAATTTGTCAAGCCCTGGTTTAATGGACCCTTCTTCTCAATATAGCTAAAAGGCAAAACTTTTTTTTTTTTTATTTTGGAGTGGAGAGTGGAGAGGGACAAGAATGCCTGTCAGGTTCCTATCTGTCTGTGCGCCATTAGAAAGATTCATCCACTCTGTTCTGTTTCAACTAAAGTAAAAAAAGAAAAATCCCAAATTTTGGGTTGTTACCAGAACATAAGGAGGAGAAGTCTTCCTATGGGAACACTAGTTCTGGTGAGCTTGGTGACAACTAGGGATCCCTTACTTTGGAGAGTTTTCCCCTCATTTCCTGTTTTGACCATGGAACAGGAAGAGAAGGGTAGTCTTCCCAATGATATTCGGGTGGCAGAAATATACCCGACAGGGTTTAAAACCCTCCCTTACTCTTTCCAAAATTTAAAAAAAAATGAAAAAAAAATGCCTTTATTTCTACTCTAATTGACTTGACTAGGTCAAAGTAGATCAGTGCATCAAAACTGCAGAAAGTAGTGCATACCTCAAAGCAAAATATTGGCCTGGACTTGCCCTACAGAATATATTAAAGTCTGTGAAATACATGTATTATGAGTGCAAGATAAAGAAAAATACAAGAAAACACACCTATTTCACCTAGTGTGAACAAGCCTTTGGAGCAGCCATTCTCAACTAGGGTTCCTTCAGAGGTTGCTAGAAGTCCCTTGAGCTGCAGCTAATTGACCTCCTATTCGACTGGGTCTTTATATTTCCAGGTCCATCACCACTTGGCAGAGCCAGTAGTATGAAACCAATGATCTTTTTTAGTTGACTGTAAAGCCTCGTACACACGCAAAGATTTTCTGCCGACCGGTCGTCCGTCTTTTGTCCAGAGTGGTGTTTTGTTGGTTGGAATGTGCCTAGACTGCACTGGACTTTTGTCGACCGACAAAATTCTACTTCAGAAGTGATGTCATGTGTTGGTTTGCTTTCTTTGTGTTCTTTCTTCTCTGAGCATGCCCAGTCTTGCTCACAGTGTTAATTTTGGCAGCAAATTTCAATTTAGTTTTAGTCTTAGTCTTAGGACTAAAATGGCATTTTAGTTTTAGTCCCATTTTAGTCTTCTGCAAGTGTTTTAGTTTTAGTCGTATTTAGTCGACTAAAAGTCCAGTATATTTTAGTCGACTAAAACCTCCTACATATTAGTCGACTAAAACTCATTTTAGTCATCTATAATCAAATGGGTGTAGTTTAATTGTAATTTGCAATTTGTAATGCATTATTTAAGCATTTCTCTACAATTTCCAAACTCATTATATACTACTGCTGGTCCTGGAGTGAAAAATCGAATATGTTATTTATGGTACTAAGCTTTGAGCATGCACCAGTGTTAATTTTGGCAGCAAATTTCGATTTAGTTTTAGTTATAGTCTTTTGACTAAAATGCCATTTTAGTTTTAGTCGTATTTTAGTCTTAAGACTAAAATGCCCTTTTAGTTTTAGTCGTATTTTAGTCATCTGAATTGTGTTAGTCGACGAAAACGTTTTAGTCGGTTTTAGTCGACGAAATTAACACTGCTTGCTCATTAGATTTTTCCCTGTCAAAATCTGTACTGACTGCACGAAAATCGGCCTTGTTTTGACGGCGGACAAAAATTATATAGCCTGTACACCAGAATTTTTTCGGCCGAAAAGTCGGAGTCAGTTGTCGGAAGCATCATACTAACAAGCCAAAAATCGGCAGATCGGTCGTCGGACGAAAATTTCCTGCCGAATTTCGACGCGCGTGTACGAGGCTTAAGGGTGGCATTCTAACTAGTACTGTAAAAGGGACATTCTTCCTACTGACCACTAATGTAAGGGGCATTTTGCCAATGACCCTGATGGACTAATTTTAGTAGGGGGTCCTTGAGATCTGAAAATTATTTAAGGGTTCCCCTTGGATAAAATGGTTGGGAAAGCTTGCTTTAGTAATAGTGGTCTCCAAACTGCAGCCCCGGGGCAGGATGCCGCCCTTTGTTTGCCTTTATCCAGGTCTTGGGGCACTGCTCCTCCAATTGACACCAATTACTAGGCACTATTTCTCCTACTGACAACATCGATGAGGCACTATTCCTCCCACTAAGTCCAATGATGGGGCATTTTCTACTCCCACAGTTAAGCCCCCTAAATATTGAAGGAACATAAACTGGCCCCTCTGTTTAGAAAGCTTGGATACCCCTGCTTTAGAGACTGTCATTATAAAGTAAAGTTAAGAAAAGAGAAGTCTTGACCCAGACTCCGACTAGAAGAGAAGAGTGCCCATAGGCATATGTGGACAGTCAAAAAGCAAACGAAGCAGGTTCTCCCATCAATTCAAATAATTGGGCAAGCACTCATCTTTATAGGGACACAGAGGGGAGAAAGGGAGATAAGATAGGTGTGGGAAAATGATGCAGGTGACGAGGAAACAATAGGCATCAGGGCAGATTTGCAAATATGGCCAACTCTCAATGTTTTCAGATAAGAAAGAGGACACCATTCAGCAGAAAGTATGTGGGCAGAGGGCACATACCCTCCATGATGCCATTTACATGGACCATGATGAATAAATATGTAAAAAAGCAATTTCTTAGAGTCGGTTCACACTAGCGCGACTTGTCAGCCTGACAAGTCGCGCTCCCTCGCGGTCCATTGACAGCTACAGGACACGTTCTAATAGGAGCGACACAAGTCACTCCGACTTAGAAAAAGGGTCCTGTACTACTTCGGGGCGACCTCAGAGCGACTTGCATAGACTTCCATTATGTGAAGTCCCTGCAAGTCGCTCCGAAGTCGTGGTGCATGGGAATGCACGAGTCGCCCCCGAAGTAGTAAGGAGTCCTGTCGCCTCAGTGTGAACTAGCTCTTAAACCCGCAAGTGCTTGTTTTTGTTACCACTTTTTCCTTTATAATGGCTTTTCAATATAACAAACGCGGTAATTAAGAGGTCAGGTGAAAGGTTTAGTGTGCTATAACATTTCTGGTAGCTATATAGTCAAATTTTTTTAAAGAAAAATTTCTATTTATGTGACCAAAAAAGAGGAACAACTGAGAAGAGAAGAAGAACACAGGCATTTTGCTCCAAAAGCGGGGCAGTCTAATAAATAACGGACATTTGGGAGAAATGCATTTTAATGCAATTTACATATATATTGTGCATTTACATAAGCCCCTGCCCTCAAAGAGCTTACAATTTAAGGCATATATACACATACTAGTGCCAATTTTCAGACACTTCACCTCCAGAAGATTTACCCCCTTCATGACCAGGCCATTTTTTGCGATACTGCACTACGTTACTTTAAGCCTCCGTTCACACTAGGTCGCTCCGACTTGGGGGGGCGACCTGTGAAGTTGCGTGCAGCGTGACTTCGGCGCGACTTGCACGGACTTCACATAATGGAAGTCAATGCAAGTTGCCTCCAGGTCGCCCCCACGTTGTACAGGACCATTTTTCTAAGTCGGAGCGACTTGTGTCGCTCCTATTAGAACCGGTCCAGTACTACTCAATGACCGCGATGGTGCACGACTTGCCAGGCTGACCAAGTCGCCTGACAAGTCGTATTAGTGTGAACCGGCACTAACTGACAATTGCGCGGACATGCAACACTGTACCCAAATAAAATGTATGTCCTTTTTTCCCCACAAATAGAGCTTTCTTTTAGTGGATTGCTAGAAACAAAAAACGACCGACAATTTTGAAAAAAAAAAAACAATATTTTTTACTTTCTGCTATAAAACACATCCAATAAAAAAATCTAATTTCTTCATAAATTTAAGCAAATATGTTCTCTGCTATATATTATTTATTTTTACTAGTAATGGCAGCAATCAGTGACTTATAGCAGGGATGCAATATTTTGGCGGACAAATCGGACATTTAACTGACACTTTTGACAGTTTTTGGGGACCAGTGACATTACAGTAATCAGTGCTAAAAATTTGCACTGTCACTGCACTAATGACAATGGCTGGGAAGGGCTTAACATCAAGGGCGATCAAAGGGTTAACTATCTGCGTAGCTAATGTTTCAGTGTAGTGGGGGAGGTGCTTTTACTAGTGGAAGACATGGATCTGTGTTTCTGCTTTACAGGAACACAGGATCCACGTATTCCATACTGACAGAATGGCAACCTGCCTTGTGTACATAGGCAGACTGCCATTCTGTCAGTGTACTGAATGATCAGCGGGTGCCAGAGAACATCAGGTCTGCAGGACCCGCTGATCAGTTCCTGCTGTGTAAAATCACAGCGGGAGTGAGCTGCCAAAACCTGAATTACAGAATCACCTATATATATATATATATATATCTGTTTCTGCACGGCGCGACCGCCCTGTAGCAGTAATTCTGCTATGGGGCAGTCGGGAAGCGGCTAACCTACCAGTCTGGAAAGAAGAGGAAACCAAGCAGGCACAGGGAGAATATGCAAACTCCATGCAGGTAGTGCCATGGTTGGGATTCAAACCAACGACCCTAGTGCTGCTAGGTGAAAGTACTACTTAGCCACTGTTCTGCCCATGTGAGTTAACAGTTCTGTCTGGCATTACATGTAACAAATTTGTCAATTAATGTAGTAATTATTTGTCAAATACACTTAAAGTGATGGTAAACATATATATATTTTTTAAATAACAAAAATATTATACTTATCTGCTCTGTGTAATGGATTTGCCCAGAGCACCCACACGCCTCCTCTTCTTGGGTCCCCCACCGGTGCTCCTGGCTGCCCCACACCACCATAAAAACCTTCTTCCTATGGGGGCACTCGTGTGAGCTCTCTCCTGAGCCGGCTCTGTGTGTCCATTGACACAGAGCAGTGCTAGGCCCCGCCCCCACTCCCTCCTCACTGGCTGGGAGAGAGCCGAGAGAGCTGCTGCTCTCATGCACATGGCTGGATTGAGATCAGGCTCAGGTGGGCAAAGGGGGTGGGGGGGGTGCAGAGGATCTGCACCTAGAAGGTTTTTTACCTTAATGCACAGAATGTATTAAGTTAAAAAAACAAAACAACTTTAAGGACCACTTTAATGAGCAGTTCAAACAATTAACCTTTTTGTCAAAATGCAAGATATCTATTCTGGACAAGGATGCAAATTTTTTCGACCAAATCAGTGTATGAACAGCACCGAAGAATAGGCACTGAAGGACACAGAGTGAGCGCACACCGTGCAGGGTAGAAAAAGCCACCAGCCACATTCTAATCTGGTCTGAAAAATGACAGCTGGAATCTGGCTGATGACTGTGGATAAAAAGAATTCTTAGAACTGCCGCTTGCATGTGTGTGCGCATGTGATCACCCCTATAGGATTCAGAATAAGTATTTCACTTTTTTTTTTTTCCTTCAATTCTTTTTTTTTTAAAACAGTAGGACTATGTCACATATAAAGTGAAAGGCGGTGTCATTAAAATTACACAGACATAAATAAAGAAAGTCCACAATGAACCTGGTGTACAGAGACCAGCATGAGGCAACAAAGCACATGGAGTGACTAACATATGGTCCGTACATTTAGGCCTCATGCACACTGGACGTTTTTGGACGTTTAGACATTTTTTTTTGCAGCTGCAGAACGCTTATCCATGTTATTCTATGGCCTCATGCACACATAGAGCTTTTAGGAGCTCCAAGTGGCATAGGCGTTTTACAGCTTCAAAAAAAACCCAGGAACTGTGCGTTCTGGAGCTGCAGCGTCAAGCTGTAAAAACGTCTGACGCTGCTAAAGGCTGAATAACGTTGCTTAACGTTGCTTAGGTCTTCTGCTCTTTTGCTGTCGGCTCTTCTTCTTCCTCCGGTCCTCCTCCGACTACGTCTCAGGCGATTATGCCGGTCTCCGGTCTCTGCAGCTTATTATATAGCCATTAGGGGCGTGGCCGCCAGATGACGTCATCTGTGACATAAGGGGGTGGGGTCTCCCGATGACGTCATCTGGAGACCACGCCCCTAATGGCTATATAATAAGCTGCAGAGACCGGAGCCCGGCATAATCGCCGGAGACGTAGTCGGAGGAGGACCGGAGGAAGAAGAGCCGACAGCAAAAGAGCAGAAGACCAGAAGACAGGAGAGGAGAAGACAAGAGCGGACAGCAAAAGAGCAGAAGAGAGGAGAAGACAAGAAGTGAGGACAGCAAAAGAGCAGAAGACCGGAGAGGGAGAAGACGGGATGAAGATTTTTAATAAACTTTCTAAAACGTCTCCTGTCGTTATTTACACACACTGTCTTTTATGGGGTGAATGGGTAGGGGTACAGTGTACCCCATATCCATTCACATAGGGAGGGGGTCCGGGATCTGGGGGGCCCACTTGTTAAAGGGGGCTTCCAGATTCCGATGAGCCCCCTGCCCGCAGACCCCCACAACCACCGGCCAGGGTTGTGGGGATGAGGCCCTTGTCCTCATCAACATGGGGGCAAGGTGCTTTGAGGTGGGGGGGGTGCAGAGCCCCCCCTGCCCCAAAGCACCCACACCCCCCCCATGTTGAGGGCGTGTGGCCTGGTATGATCCAGGGGGGGTGGGGCCGCTCGCTCGTCCCCTCCCCTTTCCTGGCATGCCGGGCTGCATGCTCGGATAAGGGTCTGGTATGGATTTTGGGGGGGACCCTCAAATTCCATACCAGACCCCGAAGGGCCTGGTTTGGAACCTGGGGGGGGAACCCCACGCCGTTTTTTTTTTTCCCCATTTTGGTGTGGAATTCCCCCTCAAGATTCTCACAGTGCAGGTCGCGCCGCAAGTCGGATCACCCTGATCCGACCTGTGGTGCGGTTTCCATTCAAATCAATAGGCTCCCATAGGGAACCATTGATTTTGAATTGAGGCAGAAAAAATGCTGCTAACAGCTACTGTGGCCAAACGTGCAATAACGCTAGTGGAAAAAGCTACTGAAAGCACGTTTTTACAGCTGCTGTTTCCCGGCGTCAAGTAAACAGCTTTGGAGCACGTTTTTATGACGCCCTGTGTGCATGGAACCTGAGAACAATTGTTCTGTATGTGTCCAGGCATTAAGCCTGCATTGATGTCCAGGCATTGAGCCTGCATTGATCAATGCTGTTCAAGCAGTTCAACTCACCTTGTGTAGACAAGCCCTAACCTGGCCATACACACATAGATTTTATTTTTTTTTGTTCAGTCCTAAATCCAACAGATTCCTCCATGATCAATGCTGTGCAACTCATCTGGTGTGGACAAGCCGTTAACCTGCCCATGCATGCATTATTAGACTCAAGGGTGTAGGAACCCACACAAATCTGGGGGGGGACAGCATTTTTACTCGCCAGGTATATACACGCGAGCCCCTTTCAATGCAGAGCGCCACAGCATTGTCCCCAATCACTGCAGAGCACCACAGCATTGTCCCCAATCACTGCAGAGTGCCCACAGCATTGTACCCCAATGATTGCAGAGTGCCACAGCATTGTACCCCAATGATTGCAGAGTGCCCACAGCATTGTACCCAAATGATTGCAGAGTGCCCACAGCATTGTACCCCAATGATTGCAGAGTGCCCACAGCATTGTACCCCAATGATTGCAGAGTGCCCACAGCATTGTCCCCCAATGATTGCAGAGTGCCACAGCATTGTCCCCCAATCAATGCAGAGACCAGCGTGCGTGCTCCCTTCAACCCAATGCATTTACCTGGTGGCGACGGCCGCGGCTCGGCTATCGGCGGCGGCGGGAAGGTGAGCAGCTTCTCCCTGGTCCTCTTCTGCGGCGGGAACCGGCGAGCGGCCTCTCCTCTTCTCTTCGGCGGGAACCGGCGGGAAGGTGAGCGGCGGTGGCGGGGAGTGACTGACACATGCACCGGCACCGCCCCCATTGCGACGTCATGGATCGGATGTCCTGGATGATGATTGATCCAGGCTGGAGACTGGACCAATCACAGCCAGGACATCACGAAGGTGGGGGTGGCCAAGCGCTCTTTCCTGCGCCCAGGTTACGCCCCTAGAAGGCAGCCAATCGGCGCCTTTCTGGGTCGTAAACCCCACCCCCCCTTTAGCCACCACATAGGCCGGAACACCGGCGATGTACTAAACTGGGGGGATTTCACCATACCTGTCCCCCCCGCATTATTTCCTGGGGGGGATGTGTCCCCCCCGTCCCCCCCGGTTCCTACACCCATGATTAGACTCAATTTAAACTAAACACTACTGATGGAAGAATCTCCCCTGCTGGCTACTGTTTTCTGACAGCCAGCACCCGCAGCTGTCAGAATACCTAAACAGTGCCTGCGTCTCATTGGATAACGGTGCTGTTCGCTGAACAATTTTCCACCCAGCTTTTTCTACAAAACTTGATTGAACCACTAACATTTGTGGGGCTGGATGGTGCCAACAGGGCCACCTACAACTTCCGCTGATTCAACAGGAATCCTAACAAAGCCAGAATGTCAAAACGTGGAGAGTGGAAGTGACGTCATTACGCATGCTACATGTGGCACACTGTAGTTCCTGCTGGTGCTCTGCAGACTAGTAGAAGGGTGAGAGGGATATCCATTCCCTGCTGGCTAAAGGCTTTGTTGGCTGTGGTTGCTATATTACAATGCCCATGGATGAGATATGTTGGTTATATTTGAGCCCTCCTATATACAGGACATTAGAAAAAAACTAGCTGCAAAGCCACTAAAAAGCGGCTGTAAAAACACGCTTTTAGTAGCTTTTTGCATTAACGTTAATGCAAGTTTAGCTGCGTTCACTTTTAGCAGCATTTCTCTGCCTCTATTCAAAATCAATGGTTCCCTAAAGCTGTCTTAACTGATCTGACTTTCAGCCCATTGATTTGCTTAGAAGTTTCCCCTTCAAGATCCTCAGAGCACAAGTCGCACCACAAGTCAGATCAGCATGATCCAACTTGGATGCGACTTCCATTTAATTAAATGGGCTCTCATAGGGAACCATTGATTTTGAAAAAAAAAACGCTCGATGTGGCCAAATGCTGTATCCAGCGTTAAGCCGCATTTAGCAGCATCAGACGTATGAACAGCTGTAACTCTGGTCCTCAGAACGCGCTGGCTTTTTTTTTTTTCAGCTTTAAAACTCCTATGCTACTTTCTGCTACTTAACACCTGTTAGTGTTAGTCCATAGAATAACATAGAGGGGCGATTAAGCTGCAAAAAAATGTCTGATGCTCCTAAAAGCGGCTGTAAAACGCCCTGTGTGCATGAGGACTAATTGTGAGGGCATGATTGGCTGTTTTTAATGATTTTTACATAAATAATTGGAATTATACTAAATGAGGTACCTCTGTGCTACTATTCTTGGTTGCTCCGTGATACTATTGAGCTACCGAGGAGAAAATGAACCTTTGGGGTACAGATTTGATGACTTCATTTTCATTTGGATGACTTCATGCTCATTTTGACCTATGTAGAATTTGGAGGTCACACCTATTGATGAGGGTGATTCTGATTGGTAAAGGATCATGTGATGAATAGCACGTTCTGGAGTCATGAAGTAGACTCTTTACTTCTCATCATACATGTGGATTGGGACATTTCATATTATTATAGGTCTGATTACTTTTAGAACAACAATTACTGTTCTTTATTGGATAATTTTTTAAGTGTTTGGATTATTTTTTAAAAATGACTAGCCCGATCTGATCTACATATAGTGCAACATCCCTCAATTGTAGCAAGAAAAAAAATATTCTGGTTGGGTGGGATTTTTTGCGCACTTAAAAAAAAAAAAAAAACACACAAATAAAAAATATATTATTTAGTCATGTGATTAAAAAACAATCCCACCCCTAGTAGATGATATATAGGCATTTATACACCCTCCCATATTGTACAGAAGACCCAACATGTTTCAATTTTTAGATAAACTTTCATCAGAGGGAAAGGAAGCAATGGTCAATACCCCACATGGTGTATAGCCGGGGGGGGGGGGGGGGGGAGGAAGGGTGCTAAAAGTCCACAAAGTTATTGTAGTCCTGGTCCAAGGAAGCACATAAATAA
Organism: Pelophylax lessonae; assembly: GCF_965119305.1. Lineage (NCBI taxonomy): Eukaryota > Metazoa > Chordata > Amphibia > Anura > Ranidae > Pelophylax > Pelophylax lessonae. The sequence continues at coordinate 629,060,084 of NC_138770.1, read as the reverse complement.
CTTATTTTGATTTAGCTAAAAAGGGGTCCATACTGATTAGAGCAGCTGTCACCGTCCACATATTGCCCACTGATGATCCAATGGCAAAGAGACACAGATCCAAGGAGAAAAGGGAGAACTCTACTCTCTCCCCCTGTTCAATGTAAAGAGTAATGTAAATAGATTTGGATATAAAAAGCCAAATCACCAATATCTTCACCTCTGCTGCATCACCAGTAAAGATCCCTATTAAAATGGTTGCCATGATGTTTATAAATTATTTCTGGAGAATAAGGCTATTTTTTAATGGGTTTAGCGTCACTTTAAGGCTACGTTCACATCTTGGCGTTGCTATTTACAGGTGTTTTTTTAGGCGTTTTTTCAGGCGTTTTAACAGGCGTTTTTGTGCAGGCCTTTTTAGGTTGACTAGTAACCAATGGAAAAAAATAAAAACGCCTGTAATCTGCCCAAAAAGAAGCTCATGCACTTTTTTGAGCGTTGGGCGTTTTGCTTAAAACGTCAAAACGCTCAGATGTGAACAGGGGCCATTGAAATGAATAGAATTTGTCTTGTTAGGCGTTTTTTGAACTGATCCTAGAGCAGAAAAACTCCCCAAAAACGCCTACATGTGAACTTAGCCTAAGTCTTGGATCCTAATTAAAAAAAAAAAAAAAAAAAAACAATAACAAAAAGGAGCAGAGGCGACTGTTACGGTAAAATCTGCTGATATAGCAAGTCTCCTTCTGAGTAAGATTCTCAGATTAGCTCATTAACCTGAGTTTCAGAACCAGGTTTAAACTTTCATTCTGAAATCACTCGAGACCTGGGATATTTTGTCAGTTGTGCAACAGCTGCCCCCAGTAACATCGATTACTGTAACACCGAATGTAAGATAAACTTCCTCACCTGTGGTATCAAAACCACATCCACCGCCAGAGTCAGGGACCACTAAACCCCCAGAGTGAGAACTTTCCTACAGAGTCCGAAAGTACAATCCACCCAACTGTGACAAATCACCTTACCATGGAGCTATAGAGAGCTAAAGAGAATCACACACCACTGGATCTATACAATGAATCTGAACATCTCATCTTAAAGTATATCTCAAGGCAAAACTTTTTTTTTTTGTTTTAGGTGTAATACTGAAAGATTAGAACCACCGTCATATTTTTATTCATGTCCATGTCCCCATTAGGAAGATTCAGTCTCTTTGTGGACTGTTGTGACCAGGGCTGAAGGCAAGGAAAAATGAAAAATTTTCAGTTGTCACATAACAAATATCCTTCAATGGGGGCACTTGTTTAGGTGACAACTAAGAGGGGACTCAAACTCACTTTAGAGAGATTTTTATTCACATTTACTGATGTGTTCTTTTAAGTAGGACACATGAAAAAAAAAACACCATGTCCTTCTCTACCCCAAAATATTTTGGCTTTAGCAATACTCTAACCCTTCCCAATGGCCTTTTAAGTGGTCTTTAATGCCCAGGGGGTGACATATCCTCTGTAAACATAAACAAAAAGAAGGGCGCACCAGCCTAGCGCATTATCCTCAGTAGGCTTTTATTGGTAAAATATTAAAAAATGGCTACTCACAAACATGCGATGTAAACCAGCATATCAACTCCATCGAACAACGTCCATGATGTTAGAGTCCAATATCTCGTAAAGGTAAAAGGCTAACGCATTTCAAGGCAGGGCCTCTTCCTCAGAGCACGCTACTGAGGATAATGCGCTAGGCTGGTGCGCCCTTCTTTTTGTTTATGTTTACAGTGTTTTGTCAACCACCCCGGTCGTAGAGGGCAGCAAGGCTTAGCCATTAGTGGATGCCAAGTGAGAGTCCCGGGATAGAGGCAGTCTGAGAACCTGATTCTGAGCGCAGGAGCAAGGTGCCAAGCATCGCAATTTTCTTTTTGGTGACAAAAAGCCTCTGCATCATGTGACCACTGTGATTGCCTGCCACAGCAGTCACATGATTAACAACATGTCTGACTGGCTCCCAGTCTTGGCTAGCAAGGTCAGTGTGTTGGGAGCACAGTGAACATGCTCTCAGTACACAACCTCCTGGCTCCGTGGACGCATGTGTGTGCATATATGCCCACCTTTCCTGCCACAGTTATATAGTCAGCAAGAGGTTAAGTCCATGTCTGAGAAAAATGTTAAAACATATGCATACTTACCAACATTAAAGTCCTGGATCCTGAACCACTGTTTGCCCATGGTATGAATTTTATCCACCCACTTTATAGGTGGTGTGCCAACTTTACAGGCTGGTCCTGCCCAGACTCTGCCACTATAATATGCAGGGACTACCCACACGTGGCCCCGATCCCTACAAATAATGCATATTTAGTTACTGCACAGTTGCAGTAGCTCAAGGTTGATGCTAATCTCAGGACATGGGTTTAGGACAACGCTTCGGTCCAACGGGTTGCTATGATGCAAGACGGTCCAGGCAAATCCAGGACAGTTGGCATCTATACATATGCAGAACTGCTCAGGGGCTCTGGGCTTCATTAAAATGGCAGCCTCCAGCAAGAAGAAACAGGAGCAATGTTGGAGGCAATTTACAGCACACGCTAATTTTGGTAGCATAATTATTATTGTGGAATGTATGTTCAGAACGTTATTTTTCATCAAGTTATCGGTAAAGTTCCACTTTAAGTGTGACACTTATGGTGGCCACACACATTTTTTTTTTTTATATCCGATCAATGTGCAATTCTATCAAAACACTCAAATCCGCAAACAATCGAATAGCCACAACTTCCCTTCCAATTGATTTAGACTCAATTTACGATCTGATTCAATTAAGCTGAGTTGATCACCAGGGTGGAATATAATCAATCGCTTTGCATCAGTGAGTAGCACTTTGTTCATTAATATGATCAGATTTTAATCGGTCAGAACTTGAGAAGTGGAAACAGAATACGATCGTAAGTTATGATGGTAGATTATCAATTGCATCTCTATCAAGTGGTATCCACTTCCCTGTGTGTGGCATATTGATCAAATGGGTTATTGACTAAAGATAGATAATTCCTATCAGTAGTGATTGATAGGAAAATAAATTGATTACCCCTTGTGCCTTCTCACCTTGGAATTGCTGCAGAGGTAAAATGTTGCAGCGTGATCACTGGGGAAGAAGAGACTGAAGAAGAGGGCAGTACAGAGAGAGCAGAACAAGAATAGTTTCAGTTAGTTCAGTTTTACTGCATAGGATAGCTGACTCAAGTCAAGTTTTCACTGAAACTGGAAAACGTCTTTAACGGTTTTACTTGTTTCAGTGATCAGATGCCAACAATGTATGGAATGGTGACTCACGGTCTTACTCCAGAGCCTATAACAACAGTTTTTATTGCCACAGATAGTGACTAATGATGATGCAACCATTGCCAGTCATTGACAGACAGCTTTTATACACAGACTTCACAGATGTGATGGTAAAACGAATGATGCAGCAAATGTGCTGGGGTTGGGAGACTGGATGCAGGGCTATCAGTGTTTTTCAGTTTCGGAGGGTGTTTAGACCTCGGTCAATCTTGAATGGATAGGGCAGAGGAGAGTGGGGAGATGTAAAGTGTGTGGCCCCTTTTCTACCTAAACAACATCACCTGGGTTCAATAAGGTGGCATCTGGATGCCTTAACAGCCTGATCCCTGTTATCCTAAGTATAATACAATTTTGCTGCACACAACCTTTATCTAAAATCATTAGGCAGACTGTGATTGCATATCATTTTATGGCATACTTGCCAAAATTCTGTAGAAAAGTCTTCATGAAATTCTGACTTGACTATGTTAGTTGGCTTTAAAATCTATGAATAGGTATATGTCTATGGTCACCCAAAAATTGATTTTATACCCTTTCTTTGAAACTTTACTCTTCCATTACCACTGGAGGTTGAGTACAATTGTGGAATCTTGACCACTTCTTTCCCCAAACACTATTTTCCGGTTGGGAGCACAAGACACGTTTCTATACAGCCTGAAGCTCAGCCGCTCTCTGCTGGTAATGGCGGTTCTCACAGGTTAACTGTGACCTCATTGCTAGGCGGTAACTCAGAGCTGCCTGTTCTTCCCACTCAGGCCTGAATCACTGTGGGGTCCTTGTTGCTAGAAAATGGCTTAATGTTTCTCATTGAGCCCCAATTGGCTGGTAGCGCTGGGGCACTATTTGTCCATCTTAAGCCCAAGGCTCTAAGTTTGTGATAGCATTTCCTTCTTGATTTTTGTCCAAAGCACCCTGCCTTGCCTTGTCTCTGAATTGCCTTTGATACTGACACACATAATGGATTGCTCTTTTTATTGCCACCTGCCCTGACCCTTGCCTGGATATGGATTACTCTTCTGACTGCTGCCTGCCCTGACCCTTGCCTGGATATGGATTACTCTTCTGACTGCTGCCTGCCCTGACCCTTGCCTGGATATGTATTACTCTTCTGACTGCTGCCTGCTCTGACACTTGACTGGATATGGATTACTCTTCTGACTGCCGCCTGCTCTGACACCTGACTGGATATGGATTATTCCTATGACTGCCACCTGTCCTAAAACTTGCCTGGATATGGAATGCTCTTCTGACTGCCATATTCCCTGACCCATGCCTGAATATTGATAACTTTGACTGCTGCCTGTCCACACCCTTGTACAGATATGGATTACGCTTATGGTTGTTGCCTGCTCTGACCGTTGCCTGTATACGATTACGGTACTTTTCTTACTGCCACTTGCTTTGAATCTTGCCTGGATAATGGACTTCAGTACTTTCGGCTGTGAGCTCAGACCACTGCTGGCTCGGTGATCAGCCAGCCACTAGTACTGGATGCTCCTGTACACATCATCTGCCTTGAACCTGTCATTTGACAGGTTGGAATTGGACCTTGGCATCTAAGTAGGCCTACCTAACTTAAAGTGGTTGTAAGCCCCTACATAAACGTGTAACGATTAGCCTCAGGTAATGCACAGAAGTCTTCCTATATATGTTGTATACGTATCTCTTCTCTAGCTCTCTCGCTCAGCTGTTCAAAGTGCAGAATTTACAGGGCTTGTCTGAGCTTTCAGAAAGCAGGGAGCTGAAGCTACACTTTGCAGATCTCATTGAGAGCTAATTGAAAAGGTAGGGATACACTCCCTTCACACAGCACACAGTCTGTGTGCTAGAGCTCCCTCTCCTGTCACCTTTTTACCTCTTAGTGTCAGGAAAATTTGTCTTAAGTGATTCATGCAGATAACAGAGGAACAAGACAGCAGAGAGAAATGACACCTAATGTTCTGGATTGAGACAAGTACACACTACAGAGGGATATGCTATGTTCACATTTCGTGTCTAAGGTTTACAACCACTTTTTTTTTTTTTTTTTTTAACAGAAGAAATGTTTATTGAAAATTTATAGCATAGCCCATGTGTAAATTAAAACAGGAGTACAGATACCAACACATTGGTATACAATCATAAATAGATACATACAAGTAGAAAAAGGGCCAAGAAGGAAGATGAAGGTCTTTCCTAGGTAATTAGGGTAAAAGTTATATTCCCCAATATTTGAAAACGCATCAAAATATACAGATTAAGTGCCGGTTCACACTGAAGCGGCGCAACTTCGGGGGCGACCTGTGAAGTCGCGTGCACCGCGACTTGCACGGACTTCATAAAATGAATGTCTATGCAAGTCGCTCCAGGTTGCCCCGAAGAAGTACAGGACCCTTTTTCTAAGTCGGAGCGACTTGTGTCGCTCCTATTAGAACCGTTCCTGTGCCACACAATGGACCGCGACGGACCACGACTTGTCAGGCTGACCAAGTCGCCTGACAAGTCGTACTAGTGTAAACCGGCACTTAGGGTAGCCCCCTCACTGCCCTATCCCTGATCCTCAGCAACCCAGAAGTAATGGAGGGAAAAAGGGGGGGGGGGGATAGGGAGAAAGGTCCTCCACATCCTTACAGGGCCAGATCCAAAAGAGAAGGAGTTAGGATGGGGAGAAGGGAGAAGGGAGGGGGGAGAAGGGAAGGAAGGAGAACCAGGACAGCCCGAGGTAAGGGACCATATTTAATAGTACTATACAGTATAGAAGAAGTTCTTATCAGTTATATCACACCGAGGTGTCTAGCCTGTATCCATGATTACCCTATTTTGTTGAACTTCTTTGGACAGTTACGCCCCATATACGTCCGCTTGTATAGAGGCAACATTGTATTTATCATAGATCTCCACATTGAAATCAAAGGAGGGTCCAGCAACTTCCATCTGGACAAGATGACTTTCCTAGCATAATATACCGCATAAGATATAAACAGTTTTGCATGCTTATTAGTAGGTAAGTTGTCAGTGATCCCCAAAAGAACAACTAATGGGTCTGTGTCAAGTGTAACTCCACTATTAATGTCAGCAACCACCGGGTTTACAACCACTTTAGGAGAAAGGCAGCTTTTAAAGGTGAAACCATGCTAGGATCACACCATTTTCACAGAACAGGACGTGAACCGGTAAACCTTACACTTCCATATCTATAATCCTATACACATTCTCCTAAGGTTTGATTAGATGCCAAGATATTGTCTTTTTGGTCCCTGTACCACCCTTTAACCCCTACTTTTACCCCAATTGACCTTTTCCATCCCCTAAATCCTTTCCTAACATCACTCATGGCAATCTAGATTTTGATTAACAGATTATGCATGCATGCCAACGTGCTTTCAACACTTCATGCTCCATGTTATGTTGTATCATCTGTTGTACAATTTCTCTTCTGCATCTTCAGTAATAGTATTTTAAGGATTCCCCTATCTAAGCAGTAAGTAAAGTTCCTCCTACTTGGACATTAGAGCCATGGTGATTAGCAAGTGTACTTTATAATGTACAAGGCGTTCTCTACCCACACAGTTTATCTCTGCAGATAGAAAGCATAACATAGTAACCCAGAAACCTAAACCCAAATGAGGAAGATCACTTCATCACAAGAAGGGTTTTTTTTCCATTGAACTAAACTGCAAATGTCGCAATGTAGTTGCTTTAATATGGCATATATCTACGAATTAAACTCCACTTTTGAACTTGTACCTACAGGTAAACCCATATTAAGGTTTACCATTACGTACAGTAAATATCTCCAAAACTTGTACGGTTTTGGAGATATTCACACAACATGAATATAGTGACGTCACAGGCACATGTGTCTGAAGGGACGGCAGACCTTCAGAGCTCCGTGCCAGGGCCGTGACGAGAGTAACGTCATCACGGCCCTGGCCATTCATACAGCCGGAGCCCGTGAACCCGGAAGGAAGATGGGATTAAGATGGCAGCACCGGGGAGATGTGACAGCACTGCCCTGGAGGGCTCCATGTACAGGTAAAATTTGACAAAAGGTGGCGCTACAAAGTATTAACTTAAGGGGGCTGAATAATTTTGCACGCCCAATTTTTCAATTTTTTTATTTGTTAAAGTTTGAAATATCCAATAAATTTAGTTCCACTTAATGATTGTGTCCCACTTGTTGTTGATTCTTCAAAAAAAAATTACAGTTTTATATCTTTATGTTTGAAGCCTGAAATGTGGCAAAAGGTTGAAAAGTTCAGGGGGGCCGAATACTTTTGCAATGCACTGTGTATATATATATATATATATATATATATATATATATATATATATATATATATATATATATATATATTCAGTCAAAGCGCTATTTAAATTTCTGCACAATTGCGAGGTACCCCATTCTAAAATATAAAGAACTAAACAAGTATACTGCTCACAAAAAATTAAAGGAACACTTTGAAAATACATCATATATCAATGGGGAAAAATATCATGCTGGATACCTATACGAATATAGACTGAATATTGTGTTAGGAAGGGAAGGAAAGGATGCCACATCATTTGAAGGAAATGAATATCCTACAGAGAGCTGTAGTATGATTCAAGGACACCCAGAAAATCAAAGGGAAAAAAAAATGATGCAGCAGGCTAGTCAATTTTGCTGAAGTTTCAGAAACTCAAACTGGTACAAAATGAACCTAAACATAATGTTCCAGGGGCGTTCTATTGGATTTAGGTCAGGCGAGGGTGGGGGCCATTCGATGTTATCAATTTCATCATCTTCCAAAAATTGGCTGCATACTCTCGCCACATGAGGCCGGGCATTGCCGTGCACCAGGAGGAACCCAGGTCCCACTGCACCAGTGTAGGGTCTGATAATGGGTCCAAGGATTTCATCCTGATGCCTAATGGCAGTCAGGGTGCCATTGTCTAGCCTGTAGAGGTCTGTGTGTCCCTCCATGGATATGCCTCTCCAGACCTTCATTGACCCACCACCAAACCCCTCATGCTGAACGATGTTACAGGCAGCATAATGTTCTCCATGGCTTCTCCAGACCCTTTCATGTCTACCACATGTGCTCAGGGTGAACCTGCTCTCATCTGTGAAAAGCACAGGGTGCCAGTGGCGAACCTGCCAATTCTGGTGTTCAATGGCAAATGCCAATCTAGCTCCATGGTGATGGGCAGTGAGCACAGGGCCCACTAAAGGACGTCGGGCCCTCAGGCCACCTGCATGAAGTCTGTTTCTGATTGTTTGGTAGGAGACATTCATGCCAGTGGCCTGCTGGAGGTCATTTTGTAGGGTTCTGGCAGTGCTCATCCTGTTCCTCCTTGCTCACAGGAGCAGATACCAGCCCTGCTGATGGGTTAATGACCATCTACGGCCCGGTCCAGATCTCCCAGGGTAACGGTCTGTCTCCTGGAATCTCCTCCATGCTCTTGGGACTATGCTGGGAAACACAGCAAACCTTCTGGCAATGGCACATTATGATGTGCCATCCTGGAGGAGTTGGACTGCCTGGGTAACCTCTATGAGGTCCAGGTGTCGCCTCACGCCAACAGTAGTAACATTGGCCCTAGCCAGATTCAAAACTAGTGAAAAACAAGTCAGAAAAGATAAACAGGGAAAAAAATGTTAGTGGCCTCAGACCTGTAAAACCATTCCTGTTTTGGACGTAATCTCATTGTTGCCCATCTAGTGCACCTGTTGTTATTTTCAGCAGCTGAAACTGATTAACAACCTCCTCTGCTACTTCATTTTTTTTGAGCAGTGTAGTTTTTCACAATGTAGCAGCATCCACAAGCATAGGACACCCAACATTAGAGGTGACTTATTCTTACAAAATGAAGCTGCAGGATTCTGGATAAAATGAGAATCACATTTTTTTTGCCTAAAATAAAGATCATGATTCTCTCCCGATTCTTGGCGTAACATCATCTTACACATTATACAAAAAAATTGTGCTAACTTTACTGTTTAGTTTTTTTTTTTTTTTTTAATTCTTTGATGTGTATGTTTTCTCAAAAAAAAAAAGAAAAAAACGAGTTTGTATTTGCACACGGGTCTTTCAGTGTGACAAAAAAATATTGCAATGACAGCCATCTTATTCCCTAGTGTCTCTGTTAAAAAGAAAAAAAAAATAAAAATAATGATAATATATATATATATATATATATATATATATTATATATTTATTTATATATAATGTTTTGTGGTTTCCAAGTAATATTCTAGCAACAAAATACTGATTATAACTTTTAAGCAACAAATGTCAGAAAAAGGCTTAGTCTTTAAGTGGTTAAACTGACCTAATTTACAGACCGAAGTTCCTCTCTTTGATCTAAAAGAACCAAATGATACAATGAGTGCTGAGCAATGTTGTGATAAACTTTGTTGGTGTTCCAACTCGTCAAAATCTCCAATTACATCACTTCCGGTGACTTTCCAGCAGCAGTAATTGCAGATTTTGATGTCTTGGCTGTTTTCACAGAACACCAGCAGCCTATACACTACGGTACACGATATAACGAGAAGACATTGTTAGTTTGCCTGATAGTAACCAACAACATGGCCGCCTCCAAGGCGGCAAGAACCTTTTTACTCCTTAGACCATGTTCTGTGAAAACAGCCAAGTTGACGAAATCAGACATAATTTTGACAGAATCCCGGCTGTTTTTTTTTTTTTTTTCTGGACAGCTGTGAGCACGGATCTGCTCTGCACTGTTACATGAATCATGGAAATGCAGGATTAAGATCGTGAGGGGGGTGGAATCGAGATTGCGATTTTTTTAAGATTAATCATGCAGCTCTACTACAAAGCAACTTACCTTTGCACACTGGTACTGACGAGTATTGCACCATTTCTCTTCATCATTCAGCTAACATGACGCCAGTGCTTATGGAGTGGGACATTGGAGGGGCAAATGAGGATGCTGTACAGGCACCTGACATCCTCCTTATCAACCAATAACCTCATTGGTTGTTGGGATGCCAGTGACTGGCCCTTTGTGGGGGGGGGGGGGGCAGAGGACACTGCTTCCCTTCACAACACTACCCCACAGTAGTGTCCTCTGCTTCCCTTCATATCCCCCCATAAGCAATGCCCTCTGCTTCCCTTCACAACACTACCCCACAGTAGTGTCCTCTGCTTCCCTTCATATCCCCCCCCCCCATAAGCAATGCCCTCTGCTTCCCTTCACAACACTACCCCACAGTAGTGTCCTCTGCTTCCCTTCATATCCCCCCCCCCCCATAAGCAATGCCCTCTGCTTCCCTTCACAACACTACCCCACAGTAGTGTCCTCTGCTTCCCTTCATATCCCCCCCCCCCCCCATAAGCAATGCCCTCTGCTTCCTTTCACAACACTACCCCACAGTAGTGTCCTCTGCTTCCCTTCATATCCCCCCCCCCATAAGCAATGCCCTCTGCTTCCCTTCACAACACTACCCCACAGTAGTGTCCTCTGCTTCCCTTCATATCCCCCCCCCCCCATAAGCAATGCCCTTTGCTTCCCTTCACAACACTACCCCACAGTAGAGGACATTGCTATGGGGGGGTGAAATGAAGGAAAGCAGAGGACACTACTGTGGGGGAGTGATATGAAGGGGGACAGAGGACATTACTATGGGGGAGGGGGGTGATATGAAGGGGGCAGGGGACACTACTCTGAAACACTAGTGTTAATTTACTAAAACAAGAGGGTGAAAAATCTGGTGCACCTGTGCATGGTAGCCAATCAGCTTCCAACTTCATCTTGTTCAATGAAGCTTTGACAATAAAAACTGGAAGCTGATTGGTTCCTCTGCTGAGCTGCACCAGATTTTACACTCTTCAGTTTTAGTAAATCAACCCCACTATGTGTCCTTCATGCTTTTTTTTATTGGGGGCTTAATAATTAAAAAAAAAAAATATTATATATATATATATATATATCTACGGCAACCAATCTTTGCTGCAGCCGATAAAGTAATAAAGGCTCGATTTAGCTAGATTTGGGTTACCTTTTTTCTGCACGGTCACTGCCATCTGAACTGCCTTTTTTGAAGTGAAAAAAAAACACAATTCGTATAATCTTCTCCGCAAATGGACTCATCACGTGAAAAGCCCCTCGTCTATTCATACTATTAGACTCCTCACCACAGCGTAATACACAAACCACAACAGGATATAGTGATCATTCTTTCCATGTCTCAGAATATACCATGAAGCCACCCTGTCGCTGACAGCAGCTTACAAATATCAAATTACTGGTAAATTCTTGGATGTATATTTTTACTCCCGAGTGCCCAACTGAATGGGCACCACTCACAAAAATAGCCAAACCAGTCTGATCTATTAATGCAAGGGCATGCTACATACTTATTTAGTACAACTCAAAATGGAATACATACGGTATTCTTAAAGGCCAACTCCACCCAAAATTGGATGAATTTGTAATGCTCTAAATGTCTGCCCAGTTGAACAAGTATAAAACAAAGCCGTCACCCTCCTTCAACTGGGACAGAACATCGCACAGGTATTTTTTTTTAGGATCTTTCTAGTTTAAAAAAAGGTGTGGATTGAGCCCTGGTTCACACCAGTGAAGCTTTGAAATCGCGCTACTTCCAGCACAATATCATAGTGATCATTGTGATTTCTTGTGCGACTTCATTTACATACATGTTAATGCAAGTTGCACATGAAATCACACAGAAATAGTGCAGGAACCTTTTTTAAAAGGGGAACTCCATTTTTGTAGGGGAAAAAAATAGCAAATAAAGAAAAAATAATACAGCGTATGCAATTGTGACACAAGTCATATTCTAATTGAATGTTATTAAGAATTACCTTTCCTTTTCAATCTGCAGCCGCTGTAATTTTCTGAAAATGCAATATGGCTACCTGGAGCTGTTCTGTACACAGAATGTATACTGACCACACCCCAGAAACATTTCCTGCTTGTGTGATTGGCTTACTGATTTTCCCAGAAATCTGCCTAAAATACAAGTCAGATTTCTGGCATCCCCTGCAACAAAAATGTCATTTTTGGTGAGATATTCCCAATAGGAACACATCTAAAGGGATGCAGGCCCAGCAGATTTCCTCATTAGAGCTTTGCAGGTGCACAGCTGATTGATGATAATGAAACCACTCCCATTTACCCACTCAGCACAGAGGAACAAACAGTGATTTCTTCAGAATAACAAAAGGTAGGAATCTGCAACAAAGGTTGTTATAATCCTTGCAATGTACATAGATCACCCAGAGGGGAATGTTTTTTTCTCAACAAAAGTGGAGTTACGCTTTAAAGTCGCTGCAATTTGAACGGTTCCATTGCAATGAGGTGCAGCTTGTCATGTGATTTTGAACTGCCAAATCGCACTGGTGTAAAACAGGGCTCAATGCATGTTAGGGTATAGGTTTGCAGTTTTGTATGCTGATGTGTTTTTGTTGCTGTTTTTTCATGCATTTTGGATGTTGGTACCTGAAAGAATTAAAAAACTAAAAAAATCTGAGGTTTGTATGTAATTTTGAGATAAAGGGAATACACGGATCAGCCATAACATTCTGATCACTGACTGGCAATGGTAATCACATTATATACCTTATGACATAGGCATCTGAACGTGGGTGGGATATATTAGGCAGCAGCTAACAGGGCCGGCCTTAGGTGTTCAGGCGCCCTGTGCGAGCTAATCCTGTGGCGCCCCCCAGCGCCCTACACATTTTCTTGCACTTTTTTTGCACTTCATTTGACTTTTCTTTTTTATGATCACTAATATCTTAGCCCCCCCTTACATTAGAGACCCCCCTTACATCAGAGACCCCCCCACAGAGCCCCCCTTACATCAGAAACCCCCCACAGAGGCCCCCTTACATCATAGACCCCCCCTTACATCAAAGACCCCCCACAGAGCCCCTCCTTACATCAGAGACCCCCCCCACACAAAGCCCCCCCCTTACATAAGAGACCACCCACACAGAGCCACCCCTTACATAAGAGACCCCCCACACAGAGCCCCCCTTACATGAGACCCCCCACACAGAGCCCCTCCTTACATGAGACCCCCCCACACAGAGCCCCCCCTTACATTTGATGCATTTGAGAGAGCTTACTTACCTTAGTACGGAGGCTCACCACGAGGAGAAGGGCAGGAGGAGGAGGAGCTGACGATCTCTCCTCTGGTGTCCTTGCAGAGGAGGGATCTGTCAGTGGCGGCGGATCTGAGGCTGAGCTGTGTGAAATACACAGCTCAGCCCTGGAGCTATAGGAGACCGAGGCACAGCCGCACAGCTGGAGGTAAGCGGCGGCCGCAGCCTGTGTTAACCCCCTTCAGGCAGCGGCCATCGCTTAACTCCCGCTAAGCGGCCTGATCATGTGCGAGCTGTGATGGCCGCACGGCGCCCCTGTTGCCCATGGCGCCCTGTGCGGCCGCACAGCTCGCACACCCCAAAGGCCGGCCCTGGCAGCTAAACATGTTGTCCCTGAAGTTGATGTGTTGAAAGCAAAAATAAAATGGGCAAGGGTAAGGATTTGAGTGACTTGGACAAGGACCAGATGACTGGGTCAGAGCAACTCCAGCACTAGAGCTCTTGTGGGATGTTCCCGACCAAAAGAGATCCAAGGAAGGAAAACTGGTGAACCAGCGACAGGGTCATGGGCGGCCAGGGCACGTGGGGAGCGAAGACTGGCCTGTGTAGTCTGATCCAATAGAAGGGCTACTGGAGCTCAAACTGCTGAAAAAGTTAAAGGAGAAGTGCAGCCAAAACTAATTTGGCTGTACTTCTCTTGTGTATCACAGTAGTGCAGATCGTTTTGCAATCCCATGACTCGTTTTTCGCTGAAGCCCGCTGTTGGCTGACGTCACAGAGACGGTCCATGCTCAAAGCAATATCGCCACCATATGGTCAGGATCTACCCACATGCCTGGACCAAGACCTGGCTCAGCCTCTCAGCGAGCCGCTGAGAGCCTGAGCCAGCCACTCCCGCCCCTCCACAGCCCAGCACTCCAGTGAGTGCAGGCGGGGAAGAGCAGAGAGCGGTGACTGGCAGTCACCAGCACTCTGCTCACGGAGCTCTGAAAACCGATCGATCGGCGGTGTTTGATCGCTTGGTTCTCAGTGTTAGAGACAAATTCAGCATCCACCTAGGTAAGTATGATTCACCCAAAAAAAAAAAAAAGCTAATTCGCTTTTAATGCTGGTTCCAATAGAAAGGTGTCAGAATGCAAAGTTCTGTGCAATTTGTTGCGTATAAGGTCAGGACAGAACCGCTCTGATCGGTCCCAATGCCACTAGGGAAAGAAGAGGATAATAAGTGCAGTTTTCAAACCCATGGGCCGCTGCATTGGACTGCGTGAACTATGAACTTGTATCACCTATGGAGGTAAATGCATAAATGCAGAGAGGACTCAGGAGGGAGGTCGTTTTTTCATGTTTTTTCTGAAAAGGTGAACTAACCCTTTAAAAACATGCTTTTTAAAAACATCAGGGCTCTTTGTCCAGGGGCACACGTCTGTCCTTAACCGAATTGCTCCATTTGTGATTACATGCAATGAGCTGTAAACAGCCACAGACTGTGCCACACTGTCATTGTTTTCTACAGGCTTCCTGTCTACGGTTGATTGGAACCACCTGGACACACCCATCATAGAAATACATTGATCTGGGCTGTGTATGGTACTAATTGGCCATGTGCATGAGACCTTAAAGTAGAAGGCAAACCTTTTTTTATTTATTTTGGCTTGAGCAAGGGAGGGTTATAACCCCTGTCTGATTTTTCTTTTTGCTATCTTTGTCCCATTCCAATGATTTCCCTTCACTTACTGTCCTATTTTCAAACAGGAAGTGAGAGGAATCCCTGCAAATTTAGGGAATTCCTTCCCCACTCCCAGGTCACCAGAACTTGTGTTCCCATTGAAAGATGGGATGGGCAACTACATGGCAGATGAGGTTTAAAGTTGAAAAATGTAAAGTAATGCACTTGGGTGCCAGAAACCAGAAAGCAAGCTACTCACTAGGGGGGAACCTCTGGGTGAATCTAAGATGGAAAAAGACCTGGGGGTTCTAGTGGGCAACAGGCTTGGCAGTGGCATGCAATGCCAAGCCGCTGCAAGCAAACCCAACAGAATACTGGGATGTATAAAAAAAGGGGATTTACTCCAGAAATAAAGAGATTATTCTCCCACTCTACAAGACTCTGGTCCGGCCACATCTGGAGTATGTCGTCCAGTTCTGGGCACCGGTCCTCAGGAATGATGTGCTGGAACTGGAGAAAGTCCAGAGAAGGGCAACAAAAATAATTAGGGGAATGGAGGACATCAGCTATGAGGAAAGACTACAAGCACTGAACTTATTCTCTCTGGAGAAGAGACGATTGAGGGGGGATATGATAACAATGTACAAATACTGTACTGGCGACCCTAGCATAAGGAACAAACTATTCAGATAAAGGAGATACAATAAGGCACGTGGCCACTCACTAAAACTAGAGGAAAAACGATTTAACTTTAAAATATGTAAGGGGTTCTTCACTGTCAGAGCAGTAAGGATGTGGAATTCTCTTCCACAAGCAGTGGTATCAGCAGGGAGCATCGATAGTATCAAAAAACTATTAGATGGGCACCTTAAAGACCACAACATACAGGGGTATACAATGTACGGTTAACAACAAACACACACACATCATAGGTTGAACTGGATGGACTGATGTCTTTTTTCAACCTCACTAACTATGTAACTATCTATGTAACTATGTAACTAAGATTTCCCCTCTATTACTTTTACGGGGATAACCCAACATTTGTGATTTTCTTTTACTTTCATTTTCATTGATAACAGTAAACAGGACAAATACAGAGGGTGAGTCTCCTTAACCACTTGCCGACTGTCCGCCGCATATAAACTGCAGCAGGCTGGGTCGGCTGGGCACACGCCGCCCTCACTAGGCAGCAGGGATGCCGATGCATGGGACCAGCGACAGAGATTTCCACCGGGCACATGCGATCGTTCCCTGCTGAGAGAGAACACTGGTCAGCTGTTGTAAACACGGCTGACCATTGTTCTCTCTGAAATGATCACAGAGAGCCTGTGATCCTCCTATAGGATTACAGATCTATGTGATCATTTCACAAGTCCCTCCTCCCACAGTTAGAAAACACTCCCCTAGGCTCACATTTCCCTGCCAGTGTCATTATTACAGTAACAGTGCATATTTTTAGCACTGATTACTGTAGTAATGTCACTGGTCACCCCAAAAAGTGTAAAAAATTGTCAGTTATGGGTCTGATCTGTCCGCCGCAATGTCGCAGTCCCACTAAAAATTGCTGATCACCGCCATTACTAGTAAAAAAAAAAAAAGACAGAAATCTTAACCATAGTTTGTAGACATGATAACATTTGCGCAAACCAATCAAAATACGCTTATTGGGATTTTTTTTACGAAAAATATGTAGTAGAATACAAATTGGCCTAAAGGGAGGAAAAAAAATTGATTTTTATAATTTTTTGGGGAATGTTATATAGCAGAATGTGAAAAATATTGTTTTTTTTTTTTTCAGAATTGTCGCTCTCTTTTGGTTTATAGTGCAAAAAATAAAAATAGCATGGGTGATCAAATACCACCAAAAAAAAAGCTCAATTTGTGGGAAAAAATGGACATCAATTTTACACGACCGCGCAATTGTCCGTTAAAGTAACGCCTGGTCATTAAGGGGGCAAATCCTTCCGGTCCAGAAGTGGTTAATGGGGGCACAGACAGCAATAACAACTGACAGAGGTTTCCAATCTCTCTCCACACTGTCCAAAACTGAAAAAACATTTTTGCCTTTAGATATACTCAAACTACTTGACCGCCGGAAGAGTTACCCCCTTCATGACCAGGCCATTTTTGTGATAAGGCACTGCGTTACTTTAACTGACCATTGTGCGGCTGTGCAACACTGTACCCAAATGCAATTTATGTCCTATTTTCCCCCAAAATTTAGCTTTCTTTTAGTGGTATTTGATCACCTCTGTTTTTCTATTTTTTGCACTATAAACAATAAAATATCGACAATTCTGGAAAAAACAACAACTTTCTGATATAAAACACATCCAATAAAAATAAAAAAAAAATAAAAATCGAATTTCTTCATACATTTAAGCCCCGTTCACACTAAGGCAACCTGTGAGGCGACCTGGTCGCCTCACAGGTCGCCGTAGGTCGCCTCCCATAGGGAAGCTGCGGACCCGTTCTAATAGGAGCGACACAAGTCGCTCCGACTTAGAAAAAGGGTCCGGAGCTTCTTTGGGGCGACCTGGAGGCGACCGCCATAGACTTCAATGTTATGAAGTCCATGGCGGCCGCTCCGAGGCCGCGGCGCGCTGCTCGCACCGCAACCACGGAAGTCGCGGTGCGAAGTAGCTTCGCCTGCATGTGAACGGGGGCTTAGGCCAATATGTATTCTGCTACATATTTTTGGTAAACAAAGTCCCAGTAAGCATATATTGATTGGTTTGCAAAAAAGGCATAGCGCCTACAAACTATGGGATATATAATGGAATTTTTATTTTATTTTTTTTATACTAGTAATGGGGGCAATCAGTGACCTATAGCAGGACTGCAATATTGGGGCAGACAATCGGACCATAACTGACACTTTTGACTGTCAGTGTACTAATGACACTGGCTGGGAAGGGGTTAAACATCTAGGGCAGTGATGGCGAACCTTGGCACCCCAGATGTTTTGGAACTACATTTCCCATGATGCTCAACTACACTGCAGAGCGCATGAGCATCATGGGAAATGTAGTTCCAAAACATCTGGGGTGCCAAGGTTTGCTATCACTGATCTAGGGTGTTCAAAGGGTTACCTGTGAGCCTGGCCAGTGTTTGTGTGTGAACTATGTGCTGCTTTTAATAAGGGAAGTGATGAATTTTATTTCGTGCTTTGCAAGGACACAAAATCCATCACTTGTCCCCTGTCAAAACAGAGCTCTGCCTTATTTACAAAGGCAGAGCTCCATCCTGTGTCTCTGCCCGACGATCGGTGGGTGCTGGCGGGCATCCATTGGCTGGCCCCTGAAGATTCGCTTCTGCTCTGAGTAATGACAACAGAAGTGGCCTGCCGGTGGCACACGCGCCCGTGCCCCCTAGGCGGAAGTGCAGAATCATAGAAATATAGGCAGCTCCAGCTGCATAAACAAATGGCACATTTATGCCGTACGAGCCGCAGCACCTGAACACGTTATAAACTGCATGCACTGAAACAGACTGCAACCCAAGGCACTTCTGCAAACTTTACGTGATTTATAAAGAACAAAACTGAAGCCACAATTCTCCATACCAGGTGGTTTAGATGCCTTTCAAAAATCCGACTTGTAAAACCATTAAAAAAAATATTTAAAAATGGCAATTTTACAAAAAACAACTTTCTTAGATTTATTCAAAGACCGAAAAGAACATTTTGAATGAGTATTGTTCCCTAGCAGGGAAAAGTTTAATGCTGTATTTATTTTATTAACCCCTATATTTTGTCATTAAATAGATCGCTGAACAAAAAAATTCCATGGAGTTTAATTTAAAAAAAATCATAAAGAACCTATAACTTCCTTAGAACCTTGAGGTTATAAAGATGAAAAGAAAAAAAAACCTCAAGTGTAATTCAATTTATTACAAGGAAAAAAAAAACTCCTTCCTTACTTCTAAATGGCAACTATAAAAATTCCAGCTAAACATTCTTTGTTGGTTTTTTTTTTCTTAGGTATTTTTTTATTGAAGAAAGTAATATAGAATTCTCCAAGTTCCAATGTACAGTATGTTTTATAATATATTTCTGTTTACAGAGACATAAAGCTAGCAATGAAATGTAATTCTTTTTCACTACCACCCTAAAAAAAATCAAACCCAATCTAAATGACACAGAACAGTGATCAGCTAGAACACATTATCTATGATATTGATGAGTACACCGACTTATATAAAGGGTGCTGCATAATACAAGAAGATTGATCAATAACTCACAAAGCATCAGGTGACAACATTAACAAATACCTTAGAATTACTGGAATTTATGATTATATGCCATAAAAACACATAGCATGTTTTATAGGATTATTTACTTTTGAAATTATTTAGAAGGTGGAATAAAAAAAATGGTTCAAAAGTGTAACAATAAATTTGCTTCTTTCAATAACAGTATCTTAGCAGGGCTATCTTGCCAAATAGGCTGAGAGCTCTGACCACCAAAATGAGTAGAGTATTCTGCTGGAGTTTGGTCAGAGCCAAGGATAAGGATGTGGATGAGAGAAGTGTTAGGATCAGGACTTGGGTTAGGGTTAAGTATTATGGTTAAGGCTAGAGTTTAACTTCTCCAATTTTTTCGCACACGTTAAAATCTGCATTTTTTGCTAGAAAATTACTTCAAACCCTTTAAACCACTTCACGACCGCCCTATAGCAGTTCTACTGCTACAGGGCGGTCGCTGTGCGCTGGATCACGTATATATACAGAGTAACTCACAAAAGTGAGAACACCCCTCACATTTTTGTACATTTTTTATTATATCTTTTCATGTGACAACACTGAAGAAATGACACTTTGCTACAATGTAAAGTAGTGAGTGTACAGCTTGTATAACAGTGTAAATTTGCTGTCCCCCCAAAATAACTCAACACACAGCCATTAATGTCTAAACCGCTGGCAACAAAAGTGAGTACACCCCTAAGTAAAAATATCCAAATTGGGCTAAAAATGTCAATATTTTGTGTGACCACCATTATTTTCCAGCACTGCCTTAACCCTCTTGAGCATGGAATTCACCAGAGCTTCACAGGTTGTCACTGGAGTCCTCTTCCACTCCTCCATGGCGACATCACAGAGCTGGTGGATGTTAGAGACCTTGCGCTCCTCCACCTTGCATTTTAGGATGCCCCACAGCTTCTCAATAGGGTTTAGGTCTGGAGACATGCTTGACCAGCCTATAACCTTTACTCTCAGCTTCTTTAGCAAGGCAGTGGTCATCTTGGAAGTGTGTTTGGGGTCTTTATCATGTTGGAATACTGCCCTGCGGCCCAGTCTCTGAAGAAAGGGGATCATGTAGCTCCCCAGTGCCAGCAGCACTCATGCAGCCCCAGACCATGACACTCCCACCACCATGCTTGACTGTAGGCAAGACACAATTTTTTTACTCCTCCCCTGGTTGCCGCCACATGCTTGACACCATCTGAACCAAATAAGTTTATCTTGGTCTTATCAGACCACAGGACATGGTTCCAGTAATCCATGTTCTTAGTCTGCTTGTCTTCAGCAAACTGTTTGCGGGCGTTCTTGTGCATCATCTTTAGAAGAGGCTTCCTTCTGAGACGACAGCCATGCAGACCAATTTGATGCAGTGTGCGGCGTATGGTCTGAGCACTGACAGGCTGACCCCCCACCCCTTCAACCTCTGCAGCAATGCTGTCAGCACTCATACGTCTATTTCCCGAAGACAACCTCTGGATAGGACGCTGAGCATGTGCACTCAACTTCTCTGGTCGACCATGGCGAGGCCTATTCTGAGTGGAACCTGCCCTGTTAAACCTCTGTATCGTCTTGGCCACCGTGCTGCAGCTCAGTTTCAGGGTCTTGGCAATCTTCTTATAGCCTAGGCTATCTTTATGTAGATCAACAATTCTTTTTTTCAGATCCTCAGAGAGTTCTTTGCCATGAGGTGCCATGTTGAACTTCCAGTGACCAGTATGAGAGAGTGAGAGCGATAAAACCCAATTTGACACACCTGCTCCCCATTCACACCTGAGACCTTGTAACACTAACGAGTCACATGACACCGGGGAGGAAAAACGTCAAATTGGGCCCAATTTGGACATTTTTACTTAGAGGTGTACCCATTTTTGTTGCCAGCGGTTTAGACATTAACCACTTTACCACCGGAGGATTTTGCTGTCTTCCGTCCAGGCCACTTTTTGCGATTCGGCGCTGTGCGAATTCAACTGACAATTGCGCGGTCGTGCGACGCCGTACCCAAACGAAATTTATGTCCTTTTTTTCCCACAAACAGAGCTTTCTTTTGGTGGTATTTGATCACCTGTGCGATTTTTACTTTTTGCGCTATAAACAAAAAAAAGAGCATTTATTTTGAAAAAATAACAATATTTTTAACATTTTTTTATATGAAATTCCCCCCAAAAAAGATGTAAAAACCAATTTTTTTAAAAAATTTTGGCCAATTTGTTTTATGCTACATATGTTTGGTAAAAAAAATCGCAATAAGCGTATTTTGATTGGTTTGCGCAAAAGTTATTGCGTTTACTAACAAAGGGAAAGATTTGTCATTTTTGGTGTTTTTTTTTAACGCGTAATGGCGGCGATCTGCTATTTTTTTTGCGGGACTGCGACATTGCGGCGGACAGACCGGACCCCTGACTGACATTTTTGACACTTTTGGGGGTACCAGTGACATTACTGCAGTAATCAGTGCTATAAATATGCACTGTTACTGTAAAAATGACACTGGCAGGGAAGGGGTTAATTTTATTGGAGAGGGAGGGGTTAATGTATGCCTGGTGCTTACTGACGTGTAGGGGGGGAGGTGACTGTGTGAGTCATGGACAGATCGGATGTCCAGCTATGCTGAACACTCCGATCTGTCACTCCCTGTCACTATGGAGATCCGCCCGCTGTGTTTACACACAGCGGGCGGATCTCCAGACTCGATCCCCGACGATCGGGGCAGAGCAGCGGCGATCGCCGCTGCTCCTCCCCTGGCCCGACTCCCGCACAGCGGGAGCGAGCCTCCGGCGGCGCGCAAGCGCCGCCCAGAAGGGGGAGTGTCCAATCACGTTAATACTACGTGGCTGGACGATAACGAACCACTCTGCCGCAGTAGTATTACTGTGAGCGGTTGTAGAGTGGTTAATGGCTGTGTGTTGAGTTATTTTGAGGGGACAGCAAATTTACACTGTTATACAAGCTGTACACTCACTACTTTACATTGTAGCAAAGTGTCATTTCTTCAGTGTTGTCACATGAAAAGGTATACTAAAATATTTACAAAAAACGTGAGAGGTATACTCATTTTTGTGAGATACTGTGTGTGTTATATATATATATATATATATATATATATATATATATATATATATATAAAAAAATAAAAAATAAAAAGAAAGTTATGGAAAAAAAGAAAGAAAATAAAAAAACGATGTCAAAACATCCAGTCTGCACTTGGTAGCCAAATAACCATATCATTTCAGGCTGCAAATTTGGCCATGCGCAGACAAAATTTGAGTATATGGCCTTGCTGGTACCACTCCGTTCATCACGAGTCAATGTTTGATTAGCTTTTTCTGAAGGAACATGTTGGAAAATTGCAACCTGCATTTAATCAGATACAGCCATTATTGGTTATTCTGACAGCTGAGCCAGTGGTGTTGATGTAACAGTAAGAAAACCCAGCATGGGGGATTTGTCTAACTGCACTGTTAGCCAGGATGGGGGAATGTGTTTAATGCCTTTCATTTATCTCACCATCTGAACAAAATGTATAGGTGTATAGCCAGCTAAAGTAACATAATGGAGTCCAGAGTAGCATATTTGCATTCACGGCAAACAAGAGTTTTTTTCCCCTCA
This sequence comes from Pelophylax lessonae, assembly GCF_965119305.1. NCBI lineage: Eukaryota > Metazoa > Chordata > Amphibia > Anura > Ranidae > Pelophylax > Pelophylax lessonae. The sequence goes on along the minus strand of NC_138770.1, from coordinate 629,037,198 downwards.
AAAACTATGTTTGGGAGAGTTAACAGGTGCCCTATTGACTCAAGTTAGACTTTTAATGACAAATTCAGGATATGGGTTTAAAAAAATCCTGGGGCTTTTGTAGAACAAAAACATTTATTGCTGGCCATAGCAGCTGATCAGTTTTCAACTGTCAACTGAAAGTAAAAAAGCAGGTTGGCGCTATGGGCAAGAATACCTTTTTTTGTCATCACACTAACATGTGATTGCAAAGGTTGATACCTCTGGGGGATTAAATTTTCTTTTTAAAAAAAACCACAAGCTACTTTTAGAAAAATGTCAGACGGAGGACTTTTACTTCCTTTTTTTTTCCGGTTACATATTCCCTTATTCAGCTGTGTAACGATGGGCATAGTAGCCCATGTAGCTGCCATGGGGCTTGGGGTGGAGGGGGCCCCATTATGGAGACAGTTAAGGAAAACTAAACTGTGAAGGTTTCAGAATAGTAGACTAAAGTCGGACCACAGGATGGTCCCTAGTCATAGTTTATCCTCTGTGCATTAAGAAGCATTTACTTACCTGTCTTAGCGCTGTCGATTTATTGCCCTGTGACCTCTAGGAGAAGTATGGCCAAAAGAGCTTGTAAGTACCTGAAATTGACTTTATATCAGCCTCATGCAGACCCTGTACAGCAGAGATTGGAAAGGGAGACAGAGAAGCTGCACATGAAACTAATAAGTTCACGTGCTGACAAGGATAATGCTGATAGAAGGTGAAAGTAGAGTGACAGAGATGAACTAATTTAGGCTCCTTTCGTGTCATCGGACCGATTGGGTACACCTGTCCGTTTTTCAGGAGGACCGTTCGGGCCACCCATTGTCCTCCATAGGGAGGTAGATGTCAGTGGACATGTGTCCGCTGATACCTGCCAGGCTGTCCGTTTTCATCTGATCTCCCCATAGAGGAGAGCTGGACTTTGACAGGTTTGTCTCTGCACAGTTAGTGGAGACCAACTGGTCATCTGCCTGCTCAGCGGGGATCAGCAGAGGGAACCCCCTGAGCAAGCAGAGTCCATCAAAACAGATCCGCCCCGTGTGAAAGGGGCTAAGTGTGCCGTTTCTGCTTTACTGCCCAGTCACAGGTTGGGGGTACGCCAATAAAGTCTGGACTCATAGCAAGTTGGTTGCAAAATGGTGCCCATGGCCCAATGATGGTGCCCATCATTCATCCCAGAAAACTAAAAGATATCTAGTGTCAGAAAAGCAGTTCTGTGAAGGACAGCTCTGTATTGAAGGGGGTATTGCAATGGACTTTTATATTTATTTAATATTTTAGTAAGGCTTTAATATTTTGAATTATTTTGATTGGGATCTACCTTAAAATAACTCCTGCAGCTTCACAAAATGACTCTAATAGGAACTTTGTGGTTATAACATTCTACCGATAGGATCTTTAGTTCTTCTGCCAAGCAGTTACTTTAAAAGCAAAAGATAAATAGCAGCTTTTTTAGGTCTTATTAATTAATGCACATGCACTGCATCCCTCACAGTTCTAGGGGACACAATGTTCATGTGTGCAAGACCACAGATATGAAGAATACTACTTTTTACATCCATTACAGACCGGTCAGGGCAGGTCTACTATCGTCAAGACAGAATGTGAGGAGAAATGTCTCCAATTGGAAATAAGCAATAAAAACCTGCTCCGACCCTTAAATACACAAAAAAAAAAAAAAAAGATGCCATGTGTTAGGGTGCAATAAAGCTTTAGGGCCCGTAAACACGAACAGAAAATCATACAAAAAATACCGCTTTTGAAGCAATGGTACAATAATCTGTTCGTTAGTACACAACGTTCGACAATTAATGCGAAATTATCTGATGAGACAAGCAAGAAAAGTTTTCTCGTACGATACCAGATCGTATGATTTTCATTGATCACTACAGTTGTCGTTGGAAAATACAATACAATACCTTACATTACTTCTGAATTTTTATTCTGTCGTAGGAGAATTTTCGCAACTTTAGTAACCTCTTCCTTTTCGATATGAGATCAGCATGCAAAAAAGAACGGACGGTCATTTCTCCAATAGTCTCATTGTGTGTACCAGGCATCACAATGCATTTTTACATAGTAGTTGAGGTTGAATAAAGACAATAGTCCATCCAGTTCCACCCGTGTAGGCGCGCGTGGCCGTAATCATCTCTCATACCCCTTCATGTTCTGATCCTTGAGATGTACGTCCAAGAGTCTTTTGAAAGTAGCCATACTTCCCGCAGCAACTACCTCTTGTGGTAGAGAATTCCACAATCTTGTAGCCCTAACAGTAAAGAACCCCCCGCGTTGCCTGAGGTTAAAACGCTTCTCCTCTAATCGCATTGTATGTCCTCGAGTCCTCATGCAATCCTTGTGAATGAATAGCTTTTTTTCTATGCTGAGATCACCATTGAGTTATTTATAAATTGCTATCATGTCCCCTTTCAGGCATTTTTAGATCAAAAGTTGGACAATGCAATATAAAATGTGCAAAGACGAAAACAAATAAAGCAACAGTCTCCAGCAGTTCCATTAGTCATTGCCCTTATGCTAATTTTGTAAAAGTAATTACGTAGATTTTTACGTTTGTTGGCTAAAAGAGCAAGGTAATGCCTGACATAAAAGTAATCTTGAGTGCAAGATAGTATGAGAAGTTCTAAATAAAATGATTGCCTGCAGGAGATGAATGTCTCAATGACAAGCAATTAAAAAAATGCACGTGTAAATATAAAAGACAAAAAGAAAAAAGATTCAGCACTGGATTCTGTAAGAAATACGTAAGATTCTAAAAGCTGGAGGTAATCATAGTCCTTGAAGAACGTATTGCACAACTACAGGTTATGGGAATTTCACACAAGATAATACAGGTAAAACGAGAGAGACAGAGTGGGGGGTCAGACCCCAAAATTCACACAGCAGTTAGAAGTCTTGGTTTCTAAATTACTAAAATGAAAGTCATTTTAAAACTCCAAAAAATTCAATTCTTCACAGTACTGCTGACAGGAAAAAAAAGATTCAGGTAAGGACACGAGATTATATTGATTTATTTTAAAATATTATTGAGACAAAGTTAGAATTTGGAGTTTCCTGTTCAATTCCTGAATTTGGCTTCCTGTTTTTAATTTGCATTCAACATTTCAGTGTTTCCAAGGTAACCACATTCTCCGAGTTCCTGTAATGGTTATCTTTTTCAATATAATCTTGGATTTTTTTTACAGATTAAAATCTAATTTTTATCTGTAACTAAAAATCTTTGCACCCAAATGATCTCATCTTTTTATTGTAAAATAAGATATATTCTATATCTTGTAAAAACATCAAACTGATCTTTTTATCATAAAAATTTTGTAAACATAAACTAACAATTAAACTGGATGAAAAAAGCAAAATACTTTAATTATAAAATTTGTTTTTTTTTAAAATAATTTAAACATTTTTTGACAGCTTAGCTAAAACAGCTATAATTAATAAATGTTTTATCATTTAAATGTTATAGAAAAATGTTTTGCCACATTAACCTGACATAAGGACCCTTCTCTTCTGAGCCTCCAGCCGTAGCTATTTATCAGATTCCTCAAACAGTCCCTTTAAAATCCCCAGAACACACATATTGTATGGACTTTTATTTGACATACATTTACATGAATAGTATGTATTCGGTCTCATGCCCTGTTTCACTTTACAGCTGTGTGGGACTTCATTTTTAAATCTCTTTTGTTTTTATGGAGTCCTTAAAACAAATGGAAAAAAAAAAAACTAAAAAAAATACATCTATATTTTTTTTTTTTTTTTTTTTAAAAGAAAAGAAGCATTTTTACATAACACAAATTTAGGCCGATATTAAAAAAAAAAAAAAATCTAAAAATGTTTTTTTAGTGTTATTATTAAAGACATGCTGGGTAAAGTTATGCAACAGAAATTATACTATCCTTTTTTAAATTAATTTAATAAGTACTTATTATATTAAGTACAATACTTAATAAGTAATATTAGGTAATTTTAAAAGGTCAGTGTCACCAAAACGGATACCTTTGGTGGCTGAACCTTTGATATCTTGGTGGCTGCAAGTGCGTCTTCTCATCCGAGGTTCTTCATCCTTGGCTAGAGTCTCCTCTTTTTATATATATATATATATATATATATATATATATATATATATATATATATTATATACACACACACACACATATACTGTATATACATATACATATATATATATATATATATATATATATATATATATATATATATATATATATATATATACACACACACATACACATATACTGTATATACACACACATTATATATATATATATATATATATATATATACACACACATACATACATACATATATACACATATATTATATATATATATATATATATATATATATATATATATATATATATATATATATATATACACATATACACACACACACACACACACATATACATATATATATATATATATATATATACATACACACACATATATATATATATATATATATATATATATATATATATATATATATCACACTTCATTTTCCTGAAGCGAAAAACAAATAGGATCCTTGTAATGCTTAAAGAAAGACAATAAAATCTGGGGGCCAAACTACTCCAAAGATATAAGTTAAAGGGTGGTTTAACCAAATGGCATCATTTTCAATAATTCATGTACCGACTCTTTAGAATCTGTCAGAGCTGCATTGATTGCTCTATGGCAAAATCAAATATCTGTACATGCAATTCCCATGACATTTTTAATTTAATAGACACAATATTCTACTCTGATAACTGTATGTAATTTATTGTAATAGTATTTTTTATTTTACATGCTTTTATTTTTTTCCACCTAACATGCAGATCTAACTGTCCAGAAAAAGTTATAAGGGTTGGGACAATACGTGAAATAAACACAGGATTTGCTCAATAATTTCATTACTTGTATTAACCACATAAAATGATCAGAATACACGTTTTTGCTATAGTCCTTAGCTCACTTTTTTTGCTATCTGTGCAATCGTTACAATCCACAACGCAGAGGAAAGGGAAATTCCTACTTTAATAAAAGTGAAATGATTACATAACTATGGACCTACTGCAGTAAGATGAAGCAAATAAATCAATATCAGTTGCAATTATTCTAATTCAAAGTCCACCAGCCTATTGAAGTGTACATGTCATTTTTTTAAGTAAATCCTGTCACAAATTAAGAAAAAAATTGCAGGTAAAAAACACAGGAAAAAAAGTTAAGTACTTTTTTTTGTAAGTAAGGCTTTCATAATTGTTGCAGATGGCAGATGTAACATGTACATCTAAAACAATAGGAGATATGGCTATAGGCACAAAACACCAATCGGGATGCACCACAATGGGTAAATGATCAAACTGGGTGATTCATTTTGAATAAATGAGAGGCCAAGATACGGGAAGAAAAAAAAGGGGGGGGTAGGGGAAGAAGGTCGGGAAGAAAAAAGGGAGGAGAGGGGAAGAGAGAAGAGAAAGCCGTGAAGGAAAAGAAAAAGAAAAGGCATCATTGAGCTCTGATGAAGGGGGAACACCCCGAAACGCGTAAGCGTTTTTTTTTGGAGGTCTACATTCTTCCACGGCCTGCGGCAGCTGAGGATGCCCAGTGGAGACCCCTGGTGGTCCCTCATTGCTTATTGCCCATGTTTCATAATCGTTTTGTGAGTATAATGTGTATACATGTCTATTACAATAAATTGTTTTAAAGATAATGCGCTAGGCTGGTGCGCCCTCTGTCCATTTCTCTTTTCCAATGGCTAAATAGACAGTTGAATCACATACTGTATACAGAGCATCTATTATTTCACCTGCCAAATGATTCATCTGTTCAGCTCAATTTTTGACTTGCAAACCATATCGGATAAACAACACACATTGGAACAGTTCCCAAAATATGAAACTCACAACTTTTGAGAATGTTTTGGATAATCCATGCTAAATGCACACAAATTTCAATGTTTTTTTTTTTACAGCTGTTCCTTTGCTTTTATTCAAAGAGACACCAGGAAGTAAGAGGTAATCTCTTCAAAGAGAAGAAAAATCAGTTAGGGCCCACATTGACAGACTTCGGCCTTAATGGCTTCCATTTGAGATGCCTCTGAGATCATTCAGAATTCATTGGTAGGTGCAATTTAACTACAACTGACCAACTTCCAACCTGCAAAAGTCAGAAGCAAAAGCCCTTAGACCCTTGAAAGCTTTCAACACTGTACACAGTTTCAGGGTGGTTGCAGCATGGCTCCATTCACTTAAAGCGGAGTTCCACCCGAAATTTATACTTACCTCCATCTTCTCGCTCCCGGTCACCTGAAAAACAAATGGATAATCGCAATTTTTTTTTTTTTTTTCCACTTACCTTTTAGAGAAAATATACTCACCTTACTTCCTTCTTCCTCCCCTCGGCGGCCACGGCGATTCGTCACTTCCTGGCTTTTGCAATGATTCCTGGGAGCTGAACGTCATCGCTCCCAGGAATCATTGCGCCTGCACCGGCCCCGACGTCAGTTCCGGGGCGCGCGCGTCATTCCCTTCTAAACAGCTTCTGGGCATGCCCAGAAGCTGTGGAGGGATGACGCGCGCGACCCGGAAGTGACGTCGGGGCCGGTGCAGTGCATCGTGGGACCGAAGAAGGAGGAAGAGGACGCGGAAGAGGATCGCGCTGGCTTCAAGCTGCCCACACCTGAGATGGCAGCGCTGGAGAAGACAATTTCAAGGTAAGTATTTCTCCTGAAAGGTAAGTGCAACCCGGGACAGATCAGAGGCTAGCCATTGTGGAATGTACTAGCCCTGACTGTCCCGGGGGTATTTTTGTAAAAAAATGTAAAACTAGGGTGGAACTCCGCTTTAAAGAAGAACTCCAGGCTAAAATGTTATTTTCCCCATGCAGTGCACCTGTACCATCACTTTGTGGATTAACTGCTTGTTTTTGTCTAGGCCAATCTTTCAGACCACGCGGACTACTAAACTCACAATTTTGAATCCGGCAGGCCACCAAAATTAAATTTTTCATGCCTTATACACACAGTGCTCCAGCTCTCTGCCCCCTCCTCCTGGACCACACTGCTGCCTTATACACACAGTCCTCCAGCTCTCTGCCCCCTCCTCCTGGATCACACTGCTGCTTTATACACACAATGTTCTAACTCTCTACCCCCCTCCCAGATCACACTGCTGCCTTATACACACAATGCTCCTACTCTCTGCCCCCTCCTGAATCACACTGCTGCCTTATATACACACAATGCTCCAACTCTCTGCCCCCTCCTCCTGCAATACAATGCTGCCTTATACACACAATGCTCCGACTCTCTGCCCCCCTCCCGGATCACACTGCTGCCTTATACACACAATGCTCCAACTCTCTGCACCCCTCCTCCTGCAATACAATGCTGCCTTATACACACAATGCTCCTACTCTCTGCCCCCTCCTGAATCACACTGCTGCCTTATACACACAATGCTCCTACTCTCTGCCCCCTCCTGAATCACACTGCTGCCTTATACACACAATGCTCCTACTCTCTGCCCCCTCCTGAATCACACTGATGCCTTATACACACAATGCTCCTACTCTCTGCCCCCTCCTGAATCTCACTGCTGCCTTATACACACAATGCTCCTACTCTCTGCCCCCTCCTGAATCACACTGCTGCCTTATGCACACAATGCTCCTACTCTCTGCCCTCTCCTGAATCACACTGCTGCCTTATACACACAATGCTCCTACTCTCTGCCCCCTCCTGAATCACACCGATGCCTTATACACACAATGCTCCTACTCTCTGCCCCCTCCTGAATCACACTGTTGCCTTATACACACACAATGCTCCTACTCTCTGCCCCCTCCTCCTGCAATACAATGCTGCCTTATACACACAATGCTCCTACTCTCTGCCCCCCTCCTGAATCACACTGCTGCCTTATACACACAATGCTCCTACTCTCTGCCCCCTCCTGAATCACACTGCTGCCTTATACACACAATGCTCCAACTCTCTGCCCCCTCCTCCTGCAATACAATGCTGGCTTATACACACAAGGCTCCAACTCTCTGCCCCCCTCCCGGATCACAATGCTGCCTTATACACACAATGCTCCAACTCTCTGCACCCCTCCTCCTGCAATACAATGCTGCCCTATACACACACAAGGCTCCAACTCTCTGCCCCCCTCCCAGATCAAACTGCTGCTTTATACACACAAAGTTCAACTCTCTGCCCCCCTCCTCCTGCAATACAATGCTGCCTTATACACACAATGCTCCTACTCTCTGCCCCCCTCCTGAATCACACTGCTGCCTTATACACACAATGCTCCAACTCTCTAACCCCCTCCCAGATCACACTGCTGCCTTATACACACACAATGATCCAACTCTCTGCCCCCCTCCTCCTGCAATAAAATGCTGCCCTATACACACAAGGCTCCAACTCTCTGCCCCCCTCCCGGATCACACTGCTGCCTTATACACACAATGCTCTGACTCTCCGTACCCCCTCCCAGATCACACTGCTGCCTTATACACACAATGCTCTGACTCTCCGTACCCCCTCCCAGATCACACTGCTGCCTTTTATACACAATGTTCCGTCTCTCTTCCCCGCCTGCAATCTGCAACACACTGCTGCTGCACCTCTGAGTTCACAGGAGCCAGGATCTTCAGAGGATGCATCAGATATCAATGCGTACTGACAGTATTGACGGTCAGTACGCATTGAGAACAACATGGGAAACAATATTTGGCAGTATACATTCACCACAATGTTGATTTGCGGCAGAACCACTGGGAACCACCACAATGTTCTCGTAGATCATTTAGTTGGCAACCGCTGGTCTAAGGGATTGCAGAGCAGAGATATACTTACTTAATCTGCCAATCTCCAAGTGCAAGACCAGTCCCCATCACTCCTGCCCCCCCCCCCCCCCCCATGCTAGCAGTCTTGTGAATGGACTAAAGCCATCACGCCCATAGACCAGCTCTGAACGAGAGGACGGCAGGAACAGTCCACTGCTGGACGTGGGGGGAGTGCGGTTTTTCGGAGGATCGGGTAAGTATAACTTTTCCTTGCACCTCTGAACAAAACAAGCAGTTAACCCATGCAGTGTGGGCACAGCCCCACTGCAAGGAAAAATAAAATAAAGTTTTTCTTTAAATATCTCTTCACCGTATCTCTTCACAGGGAGACAATTTTCATTTGAATGTGAGAGCCCTTGATCAAACCATCACGGCATATCCTCGATAAATTGGAACGGCTATGGAGGTTCTCTGCCAAGGGCGCAGCACCGCTCCTGACCACACAGATGCCAGTGACATTGCATTTCAATATGTGCCATTATCCCATTTGCTCGCACATAGCAAAAGCATTGGGATGTTTTTCTTGTACGGCGATATTTGTTTCAGATTGTGGTAGAAGCCAAGGCCTTGGTTAAGGATCATGGCGCTAAGTTGAGGAGTAGGACCTCCAAGGTAGTATTTTCCGAAATACTACCTGTACCTCGAGCCACACCAGAGAGGCAGCGGGAGATTAGGGAAGTTAACGAGTGGCTGAGGAGCTGGTGTAGTAAGGAGGGTTTCGGGTTCCTGGAGAACTGGGCCGACTTCTCAGGTCGGTCACCGGCTCTTTGGTAGGGACGGATTGCACCTAAATGGGGTGGGTGCAGCCGTACTGGGTGAGAGGATGGCCAAAAAGTTAGAGGGGCTTTTAAACTAGGGAATGGGGGGGGAGGGTACAGATGTAGAATTAGCCAGTGGAAAGCAAGTTTCAGAGGGCAGAAATGGGGGCATTAGCGGTAGGGTGTTCGGAGCTCCTATACCCAGGGTGGGTATGGGGAAAATTCAAGAGAGCAGCCTAAAAACATCAAATGAGGATATTTGTAACCAATCAAAATTAAGAGGTTTGTATACCAATGCCAGAAGCCTGGCCAACAAGATGGGAGAGCTGGAGCTGCTGATGTTTGAGGAGGACTTAGATTTTGTGGGATAACTGAGACTTGGTTTGACAGCTCTCATGACTGGATGGCGACCATTCAGGGGTATTCCCTTTATCGCAGAGATAGAGAGGGTAAAAAAGGGGGAGGGGTATGTCTGTATATTAAGAACAGCATACAGGTAAATATGAGGGATGATATTAATAATGGAGCTAAGGATGAGGCAGAATCCCTATGGGTAGAGCTTCAAAGGGATGGCACGGCGGGGAAGGTAGTATTAGGCGTATGCTATAGGCCCCCCAACCAGAGGGAGGAGGGTGAGGCGGACCTCCTTTTACAGATAGGATTGGCAGCAAGGATGGGAAATGTCATAATGGGGGACTTTAATTATCCAGATATAGACTGGGCAGAAGGAACCGCGCACTCAGCCAAGGCTAGGCAGTTCCTAAATGTTTTGCAGGACAATTTCATGGGTCAGATGGTGAATGCACCGACAAGAAACAATGCGGTACTTGACCTACTGATTACCAACGATACAGACCTGATCACGGATATAGAAATACGGGACAACTTGGGAAACAGTGACCATAGGTCAATAAGTTTCAGTATTAATTACAGTAATAGGAAGCAGAGGGGTAATATAAGGACACTGAATTTCAAAAGAGCCAATTTCCCTAAACTGCGCTCACTGCTAGAAAATATCAATTGGGATAGAACCCTGGGAACAAAGAACACGGAGGAAAAATGGGAGTGCTTCAAGAGTATACTAAACAGGGGGATTGACCAGTGCATTCCAAAGGGAAATAAATTTAAAAGAGCAAAAATAAACCCTGGATGGCTAAACTCCAACATAAAAATGCATATTAGTGCTAAGGAAAAGGCCTTCAAAAAATACAAGACTGAGGGGTCATTGGCAGCATTTAAGCATTACAAAGAGTGTAATAAGAAATGTAAAGACGAAATCAGGGCGGCTAAAATAGAACACGAGAGACATATAGCGGAGGAGAGCAAAAAGAACCCCAAGAAGTTTTTTAAGTATATAAACAGTAAGAAAGCGAGGCCAGAACACATTGGCCCCATAAAAGATGATAAAGGAAATATGGCCACTGAGGACAGAGAAAAGGCGGAAGTGTTAAATAATTTCTTCTCTTCAGTCTTCACAAAAGAATCGGGGGGCTACACTAACCCAGCTTATAAGGCCGAACTAAATAATACACCTCAGGAAGTGCCACCATGGCTAACAGAAGATAGACTTAGAGCCAAACTAGAGAAACTTAACATAAATAAATCCCCGGGACCGGATGGCTTGCACCCGAGGGTTCTTAATGAGCTCAGCCAGGTGATTGCCAGACCATTATTCTTGATCTTTAAGGATAGTTTACAGACGGGTATGGTGCCAGCTGATTGGAAAAAAGCCAACGTGGTACCAATATTTAAGAAGGGGCCGAGATATATCCCAGGTAACTATAGGCCGGTCAGCCTAACATCTGTAGTCTGCAAAATTTTGGAGGGGATGTTAAGGGACCACATTCAAGACTTTAGTAATGAAAACGGTATTATAAGTAGTAATCAGCATGGATTCATGAAAAATCGTTCGTGCCAAACCAATCTATTAACCTTCTACGATGAAGTGAGCAGCCACCTAGATAAAGGTAAGCCTGTGGATGTGGTGTATCTGGACTTTGCAAAGGCCTTTGACACCGTTCCCCACAAACGATTACTGTACAAACTAAGGAAGGTAGGTATGGATCAGAAGGTGAGTACCTGGATAGAGAACTGGCTCCAGGGGAGAGTACAGAGGGTGGTGATTAATGGGGAGTACTCGGATTGGGCGGGTGTGGAAAGTGGGGTCCCCCAGGGTTCTGTCCTGGGACCAATCCTGTTTAATTTGTTCATAAATGATCTAGAGGAGGGGATATCTAGTACAATCTCAGTATTTGCAGATGATACTAAACTAGGCATGCCAATATCTTCTATGCAGGATGTGGAAACCTTGCAAGCAGACCTGAACAAAATAACGGGGTGGGCAACTACATGGCAGATGAGGTTTAATGTTGATAAATGTAAAGTAATGCACTTGGGGGCCAGAAACCAAGCTACTCACTAGGGGGGGAATCTCTGGGTGAGTCTAGGATGGAAAAGGACTTGGGGGTACTGGTAGACAACAAGCTTGGCAGTGGCATGCAATGCCAAGCCGCCGCAAGCAAAGCCAACAGAATACTGGGATGTATAAAAAAGGGGATTCACTCCAGAAATAAAGAGATTATTCTACCACTCTACAAGACTCTGGTCCGGCCACATCTGGAGTATGCTGTCCAGTTCTGGGCACCGGTCCTCAGGAAGGATGTGCTGGAACTGGAGAAAGTCCAGAGAAGGGCAACAAAAATAATTAGGGGAATGGAGGACATCAGCTATGAGGAAAGACTACAAGCACTGAACCTTTTCTCTCTGGAGAAAAGACGATTGAGGGGGGATATGATATCAATGTACAAATACTGTACTGGCGACCCTAGCATAAGGAACAAACTATTCAGAGAAAGGAGATACAATAAGACACGTGGCCACTCACTAAAACTAGAGGAAAGGCGGTTTAACCTTAAAGTGCGTAAGGAGTTCTTCACTGTAAGAACGGTAAGGATGTGGAATTCTCTTCCACAAGCAGTCATATCAGCAGGGAGCATTGATAGTTTCAAAAAACTATTAGATGGACACCTTAAAGACCACAACATACAGGGGTATACAATGTACGGTTAAAAGCAAACACACACACACGCATCATAGGTTGAACTGGATGGACTGATGTCTTTTTTCAACCTCACTAACTATGTAACTATGTAACTATGATTCAGCCTTGATTTATTATTATTATTATTATTAATATTATTATTTTCTTTGGAAATGAAACCATGCTGTTAAAATACCATACACTACCCATCAGATAGTAAAGTCAAATAAATCTAACACAGTCAACCACACATTAAGGTAGAAGATGCAGACTCGGAGATAGATAGCTGAGCGGAGCCATTGTGCTTCAATGTGTCTTCCTGTGGTTAGCAAATTTAAAACAACACTTCTAACATCTCTGCCTGAGCAGACCGTCATTCAAAAAGTTTATTGCGCTAAACTTTCCTCTCACTACGATTTTATCCTGGCAGCCAAGCCTACACGTCCCGTAAATAGCAGACAGCAGGAAGACACAACGCAACGTTCTACGATAACCATTTCTGAACCTACATCTCAGGGTGGAAATGTACACATACAGGTAACTGGCAGATCAGGAATTCCCTTTTCCAAAAAGTTTCCAAAAAGTTTCTTCCAACGGTCACTGATTTGTAGGACAGTTCAGGCAATGTCCCTTCTGCAGTAAGATAAACCTACCAGCCTGCTCACAATCCTCTGCAGAATGAACATAGAGCTGCACATGCACAGCTCTGCTTACCTTTCCAGCCCAGTTCAAATTTTCCTGGGATGAATGACTCCCACGCATGCGCAGGAGTGACATCATCCCGCACCAGGCATTCAAGATGACTACAAAATGTCAATATGGAAGAAGCCGGCACCAGCGAGGGACCTCGCGAGTGTCAGACCGCTGGAGCAAAGGTGAGTATTTCTTTGCCTTTAGTCCCGGGTTCACATATATGCGATGGCAGACAACGCATGTGTTTCGGAGTGCACTGCTCTGCAAATCGCATGCAAGGTCTGTGCGGTGTCAATTCAGCCATATGGCTGAATTCACATCGAATTCGGACACAACTCGCACAGGACCCTTCTTTTTTCGGTCCACACCAGAATCAGATAGCATGGGTGTTCACACCTATGCGATCCGATTCATGTCCAAACTGAGAGTTCGCACTGCGATATGCGAACTGATCTGGGGGTTTCATTACCTTTGTATTGACACCCCCAGCGATTTGCATATGTGAACTGCCTGCGAGTTGAATGCAATGCGGGAACCAGCAGTGGATTCGCAGGGTTCCCACATCGCATATATGTGAACCGCCACTTTGTTTCGCAATAAAGTGACACTAAACTCTGGGTGAAAAAAAAAAATTATATTCAAGTATGTAAATTAACCACGTGCCCTCTGGAAGATTTAACCCCCCTCATGACCAGGTCATTTTTTGCGATATGGCACTGCGTTACTTTTAACTGACAAGTGCGCAGTCGTGAGACGCTGTACCCAAATAAAATGTATGTCCTTTTTTTTCCCCCACAAATAGAGCTTTCTTATGGTGGTATTTGACAATCACTGCGGCTTTTGCTCTATAAACAAAAAAAAAGAAAGACGGTTTTGAAAAAAAAAATATATTTTTTTTTACTTTCTGCTATAAAACATGTCCAATAAAAAAAAAAAAAAAATTAAAAACCTGCAACATTTTTTATTTTATTTTTTTTACTAGTAATGGCAGCAATCAGCGACTTATAGCGGGGCTGCGATATTGCGACAAATAGTCAGGACACTAACTGACACTTTTTGGGAACGCATGACACTAATACAGTGATCAATGCTAAAAATATGCACTGCCACTGGACTAATGACACTGGCTGGGAAGGGGTTAACATCAGGAGCGATCAAAGGGTTAACTGTGTGCCTAGCCAGTGTTTGGTTACTGTGTGGGAGGTGCTTTTACTAGGGGAAGGCACTGATCCATGTTCTAGCTTTGCAGGAACACAGGATCAATGCCTTCCTTATCTTACTTGTTTACATAGGCAGAGCGCTGTTCCGGCTCTCTGTCCAATGATCGGCGGGTGCTGGTGGACATCGAGTCCAATCCCATCCGAAGCAGGTCGCCTGCGGGCGCACATGCGCGCCCCAGACCTGGAAGTGTTGGATCAAGTACTAGGTATGTGATCCGGAGCAGAGTGGCCGCCCTGCCACAGTCTATGTACGATGGACGGTCTGCAGGTGGTTAAACTCAGAAAAGTCCTTTCTATTGCTCTCAGTCTCCTCCAGATCTCTAAATTCATTTTTCTTTTGCTCCTGTGATTCCTCTTCCTGTTAGTGGGTGGCTATGGTCATTCTCCATAGTCCTGTTGTATGTAGGAACATAGCCATCCTCTCTTGCTTGATTTTTATTACCAAAGACATGTAGCAGAATGCAGTTTGGCCAAAATGAACAAAGAAATTATTTTTATTGGATATTAAATATTTTTTGTTTGTTTAGGGGAAAAAAAACTAGTGTTGATCAAATACCACCAAAAGAAAGCTCTATTTGTGTGAATAAAATGATATAAGTTTTGTTTGGGTACAGTGCTGCATGACCGCGCAATTGCTAGTTAAAGCGGATCTTCTTCTTTGCATCTAAGCACCACAAACCAAAAACACTATAACATTCATTGTTATTATTCAAAGCAAACGCCCCCATCCATCTGTGTCTCCATGCTTTGTTTTGGTGAAAAATCACTTGAAAAACACCCCCTAGCATTTGTGGTTGTGGCCATCTTGAGTAAGGGCAAATGATTCATGTAGCATTTACTTCCTGCCCTTAGCTCAAGTATGCACTCTCCTCCCCTCCAGAAGACTCCTGAGTAGGGTTGAGCGGACACCTAGATGTCCGTGTTCGACGGGTTCGGCCGAACTTTAAAAAAAAGTCCGGGTCCGTGTCCCGGACTTTTACCGAACTTTTCCCGGACACCGAACCCCATTGAAGTCAATGGGGACCCGAACTTTAAGGCACTAAAATGGCTCTAAAACACCAAAGGAAAGGGCTAGAGTGCTGCAAATGGCAGCAAAACGTAATTAAGAGCATGGCAAGTGCTCTGCAAACAAATGTGGATAGGGAAATAACTTAAAACAACAAAAAAAAACAGAAAAATAAAACAATGTTCTTCTTCATCTCTGAAGGACGAGGCCCATATGGAGTAGGAGGGAGGTTGAGGTGGTGGTGGATGTGGCGGTGACATAGGCGTGCGCACAGGGTGTGCTGGGTGTGCCTGGGCACACCCTAATCACCTAGGGCACATAGCATTGCCAGTGAGGAGATGGGAAAGATCTCCCTGGGACCTGCTCTGCTCTATTTCTCCTTGCCTACAGGTACATGGCCCCGATACATTACTCTCCCTGCTGGCAAACACATGCATGTGTATTTCAACTTTGGGGTGCACACCTTAATGCAATAGGCTGCGCACACCTATGGGCGGTGTAGGTGGAAGCGGCGGTGGAGGAGGACCAGGGCCGGATTAACAGCATCATGGGCTTGGTGCTGAGGATTTTGAAGGGCCTTAGGGCCGTGCCTTGCCATGCACCCAGAGGAGGAAGGGTGCAGCCATGCATGCCTAATTCAACATGGGATGCTGTCTCTGAAGCCCATAAACACATCCATGCATCGCCAACTGTCCCTCCTTGTCCGGCCTTCACGCTGTGTGGGGAGGTTCTGAGGGTGCTGCCTGGGGAAGCGAGCATAGAAGCCAGACTTCTGTGTTTACAAGTGACAGAAGAGCGGTAACAGTGAATATGGCCAACCCGGGGCCTATATAAAAGGTAGGGGCCTGGAGCTGCAGCTCCAATAGCCCCTACATTAATCTGGCCCTGAGGAGGAGGACGAGGTAGCCAACACTGCTTCTTTTCACAAATTTTAAATGAGGGTACACCCCAAAAGAGTGAGAAAGAGCAAAAATGGAACAATGGGTGGGTAAGGTCGGTATCCATTGCTATTCTGCATAAGGTACGGAAAAGTCCCGTGGGATCCATGCCTGGTTCATTTTAATGAACGTGAGCTTGTCCACATTGTCTCTGGACAGGCGGCTGCGCTTGTCTGTTATAACGCCCCCAGCCGTGCTAAATACCCGTTCAGATAATACACTGGCTGCAGGGCACGCCAGCACCTCCAAGGCGTAAAGGGCAAGCTCAGGCCATGTGCCCAATTTGGAGACCCAGAAGTTGAAGGGGGCAGACCCGTCATTCACTACATGTAGGCGTGTGCACACATACTGCTCCACCATGTTGGTAAAATGCTGCCTCCTGCTAAGACGTTCCATCTGAGCTGCTGGTGCTGCTGTTTGTTGTGGCGTGCTGACAAAGCTTTTCCACATTTCGGCCATGCTAACCCTGCCTTCTGAGGTGCTGGCGGTGCCCTGGTTGCGTTGGCGACCTCCTCCTCCTCCTCCTCTGCCTTGTGCTTCCACTGTGGCCCCGCTGTCAGATGGGAATGCCAGCAGCATGGCGTCTACCAGCGTGCGCTTGTACTCGCGCATCTTGCGATCGCGCTCCAGTGAGTGAATTAAGGACGGTACGTTGTCCTTGTAACGGGGATCCAGCAGCGTGGCCACCCAGTAATCAGCACAAGTTAGAATGTGGGCAACTCGGCGGTCGTTGTGGAGACACTGCAGCATGTAATCGCTCATGTGTGCCAGGCTGCCCAGAGGCAACGAAAGGCTGTCCTCTGTGGGAGGTGTATGGTCCGTGTCCTCTGTATCCCCCCAGCCACGCACCAGTGATGGCCATGAGCTGGCCTGGGTGCCACCCTGCTGTGAACATGGTTCCATCTCCTCCTCCAGCTCCTCCTCCTCCTCATCCTCCTCATCCTCCAGAACTGTGCCCCTGCTGGACAATTGCGTCCCTGGCGTTTGCGTGTGCAGGAACCCACCCTCGGAGCCCCTTGCGAATGACTGCCCTGAAAGCCTTGGAAATGTTACCTCTTCATCCTCCTCCTCCTCCTCCTCATCCTGTGCCACATCCTCTTCCATCATCGCCCGAATTGTTTTTTCAAGGAGGCATAGAAGTGGGATAGTTAAGCTGAGAACGGCGTCATTGCCACTGGCCATGTTGGTGGAGTACTCAAAACAGCGCAACAAGGCACACAGGTCTCGCATGGAGGCCCAGTTATTGGTGGTGAAGTGGTGCTGTTCCGCAGAGCGACTCACGCGTGCGTGCTGCAGCTGAAACTCCACTATGGCCTGCTGCTGCTCGCACAGTCTTTCCAGCATGTGCAAGGTGGAGTTCCACCTTGTGGGCACGTCACATATGAGGCGGTGAGCGGGAAGGCCGAAGTTACGCTGCAGCGCTGCCAGGCGAGCAGCAGCAGGGTGAGAACGCCGAAAGTGCGCACAAACGGCCCGCACTTTCTGCAGCAGCTCTGACATATCGGGGTAGTTTTTAAGGAACCTCTGCACCACCAAATTCAGCACATGCGCCAGGCAAGGGATGTGCGTCAAACCGGCTAGGCCCAGAGCTGCTATGAGATTTCGCCCGTTATCGCACACCACCAGGCCGGGCTTGAGGCTCGCTGGCAGCAACCACTCATTTGTCTGCTGTTCCATGCTCCTCCACAACTCCTGCGCGGTGTGTGGTTTGTCCCCCAAACAGGCAAGTTGTAAAACTGCCTGCTGTCGTTTACCCCTGGCCGTGCTGAAGTTGGTGGTGAAGGTGTTACGCTGTCCGGATGAGGAGGCGGTAGAGGATGAGGAAGCGGAGTAGGAGGAGTTAGGAACAGGAGGCAAACTGAAGCGCCCTGCAATCCTCGGTGGTGGAAGGACATGCGCCAAATTGCTATCCGCCTCAGGCCCATCCGCCACTGCATTTACCCAGTGTGCAGTTAGGGAGATATAACGCCCCTGACCGTGCTTACTGGTCCACGTATCCGTAGTTAGGTGGACCTTGGCACAGATGGCGTTGCGCAGTGCACACCTGATTTTTTCCCCCACTTGGTTGTGCAGGGAAGGGATGGCTTGCCTGGAAAAGTAGTGGCGGCTGGGCACGACGTACTGTGGGACAGCCACCGACATAAGGTTTTTAAAACTGTGCGTCTCCACCAGACGGAATGACAGCATTTCAAAGGCCAATAATTTTGAAATGCTGGCATTCAGGGCCAGGGATCGCGGGTGGGTAGGGGGGTACTTCCTCTTCCTCTCAAGTGTTTGGGAGATGGAAAGCTGAACGCTTCCACGGGACATTGTGGAGATGGTTGTTGGTGACCCAGGTGGTGGTGTTGCTGACAGATCGTCTGTTTGCGGGGTGGCAGGTGCCGGTATCACTACAGATGTGGCTGGAGCGGCCGAGACTGCAGCAGAAGAGGAAGCAGGATGAGCCAGAGATGTTTCTTGGTTTTGAAGGTGTGTACTCCACTGCAGCTCGTGCTTTGCACTTAGATGCCTGATCATGCAGGTTGTGCTCAGGTTGAGAAGGTTCATGCCTCGCTTCAAGCTCTGATTGCACAGGGTGCAAACCACTCGTGTCCTGTCATCAGCACATTTTCTAAAGAACTTCCACGCTAGAGAACTCCTTTGAGCTGACTTTGGTGCGCTCGTTCCCTTGCTGCGTTGGGCAGTAGCGGGCGTAGTGTCTAGGGCACGGCCGCTCCGCTTCTGCACCCTGCTCCCTCTTCTGCTGTGCTGGTGGCTCTGTGCGACCACCGCCTCTTCCTCCAAACTACTCAGTTCACCTGCATGACGTTCATTCCATGTGGGGTCGAGGACCTCATCGTCCTCCACATCATCTTCCACCCAGTCTTCACCCCTGCCCTCCTTGTCGGTCTCCACAATGCTGAACGCCGCAGCAGTTGGCACCTGCGTTTCGTCATCATCGGAGACGTGCTGCGATGATCCTTGCATGTACTCATCTTGAGAAATAAGTGGTTGGGCATCGCTGCACTCAATCTCTTCCACTTCTGGGGCAGGGCTAGGTGGATGGCCCTGGGAAACCCTGCTGACAGAGTCCTCAAAAAGAATAAGAGACTGCTGTATGGCTTGGGGCTCAGACTGCTGGCCTGATTTGCAAGGGGGTGAGGTGAAAGACGGTTGGACATTGGCTGCAGGTGCCAACTCTGACCTTTCTGCAGTAGACTGGGTGGGAGACAATGTGAAGGAACTGGAGGCACTGTCAGCAGCAAACCAATCTACTATCGCCTCAACTTGTTCTGGCCTCATCACTTCTAGGGGCGTTTGATGCCCTACCAAACACTGATGCAGGTTCTGTCGCCTACTCACACTTGAGGAAGGTGTTTCACTTGTGCGTGTAGCTGGCACAGATCGACCATGTCCTCTCCTTGCAACAGGAGCTCTACCAGCAGCACCACGACCCAGGCCACGGCCCTTATTTGACGGTCTCCTCATATTTCTGTAATTTAAGATCTTGCCCTAGAAAGGTTTTTATTGAATAGCGGAATAGAAAATATGATCCAAAAAAAGTGTATGTATATCACACGTACACAACCACACTAGGCCCCAATTACTATTGTTTGTACCCCTAAAAGGCTAGATGAGGAGTAGGGGGAGTATGGAACAGGCAGCACCCTCAAACCTTCAGAAGTATGAGATGAACCCCAACAACTTGGAAAGGTGGATCTCTCTCACACGTACCGACACAGACTATCCCGCAATTCAATTGATCCTCAAAGGTTTTTATTGAATAGCGGAATAGGAAATGTGATCAAAAAAAGTGTATGTATCTCGCACGTACACAACCACACTAGGCCCCAATTACTATTGTTTGTACCCCTAAAAGGCTAGATGAGGAGTAGGGGGGGTATGGAACAGGCAGCACCCTCAAACCTTCAGAAGTATGAGATGAACCCCAACAACTTGGAAAGGTGGATCTCTCTCACACGTACCGACACAGACTATCCCGCAATTCAATTGATCCTCAAAGGTTTTTATTGAATAGCGGAATAGGAAATATGATCAAAAAAAGTGTATGTATCTCGCACGTACACAACCACACTAGGCCCCAATTACTATTGTTTGTACCCCTAAAAGGCTAGATGAGGAGTAGGGGGGGTATGGAACAGGCAGCACCCTCAAACCTTCAGAAGTATGAGATGAACCCCAACAACTTGGAAAGGTGGATCTCTCTCACACGTACCGACACAGACTATCCCGCAATTCAATTGATCCTCAAAGGTTTTTATTGAATAGCGGAATAGGAAATATGATCCAAAAAAAGTGTATGTATATCACACGTACACAACCACACTAGGCCCCAATTACTATTGTTTGTACCCCTAAAAGGCTAGATGAGGAGTAGGGGGAGTATGGAACAGGCAGCACCCTCAAACCTTCAGAAGTATGAGATGAACCCCAACAACTTGGAAAGGTGGATCTCTCTCACACGTACCGACACAGACTATCCCGCAATTCAATTGATCCTCAAAGGTTTTTATTGAATAGCGGAATAGGAAATGTGATCAAAAAAAGTGTATGTATCTCGCACGTACACAACCACACTAGGCCCCAATTACTATTGTTTGTACCCCTAAAAGGCTAGATGAGGAGTAGGGGGGGTATGGAACAGGCAGCACCCTCAAACCTTCAGAAGTATGAGATGAACCCCAACAACTTGGAAAGGTGGATCTCTCTCACACGTACCGACACAGACTATCCCGCAATTCAATTGATCCTCAAAGGTTTTTATTGAATAGCGGAATAGGAAATATGATCAAAAAAAGTGTATGTATCTCGCACGTACACAACCACACTAGGCCCCAATTACTATTGTTTGTACCCCTAAAAGGCTAGATGAGGAGTAGGGGGGGTATGGAACAGGCAGCACCCTCAAACCTTCAGAAGTATGAGATGAACCCCAACAACTTGGAAAGGTGGATCTCTCTCACACGTACCGACACAGACTATCCCGCAATTCAATTGATCCTCAAAGGTTTTTATTGAATAGCGGAATAGGAAATATGATCAAAAAAAGTGTATGTATCTCGCACGTACACAACCACACTAGGCCCCAATTACTATTGTTTGTACCCCTAAAAGGCTAGATGAGGAGTAGGGGGGGTATGGAACAGGCAGCACCCTCAAACCTTCAGAAGTATGAGATGAACCCCAACAACTTGGAAAGGTGGATCTCTCTCACACGTACCGACACAGACTATCCCGCAATTCAATTGATCCTCAAAGGTTTTTATTGAATAGCGGAATAGGAAATATGATCAAAAAAAGTGTATGTATCTCGCACGTACACAACCACACTAGGCCCCAATTACTATTGTTTGTACCCCTAAAAGGCTAGATGAGGAGTAGGGGGGGTATGGAACAGGCAGCACCCTCAAACCTTCAGAAGTATGAGATGAACCCCAACAACTTGGAAAGGTGGATCTCTCTCACACGTACCGACACAGACTATCCCGCAATTCAATTGATCCTCAAAGGTTTTTATTGAATAG
The DNA here is from genome assembly GCF_965119305.1 of Pelophylax lessonae. Taxonomy (NCBI): domain Eukaryota; kingdom Metazoa; phylum Chordata; class Amphibia; order Anura; family Ranidae; genus Pelophylax; species Pelophylax lessonae. Next base: position 629,015,133 of record NC_138770.1, on the reverse strand, counting down.
CGGAATAGGAAATATGATCAAAAAAAGTGTATGTATCTCGCACGTACACAACCACACTAGGCCCCAATTACTATTGTTTGTACCCCTAAAAGGCTAGATGAGGAGTAGGGGGGGTATGGAACAGGCAGCACCCTCAAACCTTCAGAAGTATGAGATGAACCCCAACAACTTGGAAAGGTGGATCTCTCTCACACGTACCAACACAGACTATCCCCCAATTTAACTGATCCCCAAAGGTTTTTGATTAAATAGCAGAATAGAAAATATGATCCCAAAAAAGTGTATGTATATCACACGTACACAACCACACTAGGCCCCAATTACTATTGTTTGTACCCCTAAAAGGCTAGGAGTAGGGGGAGTATGGAACAGGCAGCACCCTCAAACCTTCAGAAGTATGAGATGAACCCCAACAACTTGGAAAGGTGGATCTCTCTCACACGTACCAACACAGACTATCCCCCAATTTAACTGATCCCCAAAGGTTTTTGATTAAATAGCGGAATAGAAAATATGATCCCAAAAAAGTGTATGTATATCACACGTACACAACCACACTAGGCCCCAATTACTATTGTTTGTACCCCTAAAAGGCTAGGAGTAGGGGGAGTATGGAACAGGCAGCACCCTCAAACCTTCAGAAGTATGAGATGAACCCCAACAACTTGGAAAGGTGGATCTCTCTCACACGTACCAACACAGACTATCCCCCAATTTAACTGATCCCCAAAGGTTTTTGATTAAATAGCGGAATAGAAAATATGATCCCAAAAAAGTGTATGTATATCACACATACACAACCACACTAGGCCCCAATTACTATTGTTTGTACCCCTAAAAGGCTAGGAGTAGGGGGAGTATGGAACAGGCAGCACCCTCAAACCTTCAGAAGTATGAGATGAACCCCAACAACTTGGAAAGGTGGATCTCTCTCACACGTACCAACACAGACTATCCCCCAATTTAACTGATCCCCAAAGGTTTTTGATTAAATAGCGGAATAGAAAATATGATCCCAAAAAAGTGTATGTATATCACACGTACACAACCACACTAGGCCCCAATTACTATTGTTTGTACCCCTAAAAGGCTAGGAGTAGGGGGAGTATGGAACAGGCAGCACCCTCAAACCTTCAGAAGTATGAGATGAACCCCAACAACTTGGAAAGGTGGATCTCTCTCACACGTACCAACACAGACTATCCCCCAATTTAACTGATCCCCAAAGGTTTTTGATTAAATAGCGGAATAGAAAATATGATCCCAAAAAAGTGTATGTATATCACACGTACACAACCACACTAGGCCCCAATTACTATTGTTTGTACCCCTAAAAGGCTAGGAGTAGGGGGAGTATGGAACAGGCAGCACCCTCAAACCTTCAGAAGTATGAGATGAACCCCAACAACTTGGAAAGGTGGATCTCTCTCACACGTACCAACACAGACTATCCCCCAATTTAACTGATCCCCAAAGGTTTTTGATTAAATAGCGGAATAGAAAATATGATCCCAAAAAAGTGTATGTATATCACACGTACACAACCACACTAGGCCCCAATTACTATTGTTTGTACCCCTAAAAGGCTAGGAGTAGGGGGAGTATGGAACAGGCAGCACCCTCAAACCTTCAGAAGTATGAGATGAACCCCAACAACTTGGAAAGGTGGATCTCTCTCACACGTACCAACACAGACTATCCCCCAATTTAACTGATCCCCAAAGGTTTTTGATTAAATAGCGGAATAGAAAATATGATCCCAAAAAAGTGTATGTATATCACACGTACACAACCACACTAGGCCCCAATTACTATTGTTTGTACCCCTAAAAGGCTAGGAGTAGGGGGAGTATGGAACAGGCAGCACCCTCAAACCTTCAGAAGTATGAGATGAACCCCAACAACTTGGAAAGGTGGATCTCTCTCACACGTACCAACACAGACTATCCCCCAATTTAACTGATCCCCAAAGGTTTTTGATTAAATAGCGGAATAGAAAATATGATCCCAAAAAAGTGTATGTATATCACACGTACACAACCACACTAGGCCCCAATTACTATTGTTTGTACCCCTAAAAGGCTAGGAGTAGGGGGAGTATGGAACAGGCAGCACCCTCAAACCTTCAGAAGTATGAGATGAACCCCAACAACTTGGAAAGGTGGATCTCTCTCACACGTACCAACACAGACTATCCCCCAATTTAACTGATCCCCAAAGGTTTTTGATTAAATAGCGGAATAGAAAATATGATCCCAAAAAAGTGTATGTATATCACACGTACACAACCACACTAGGCCCCAATTACTATTGTTTGTACCCCTAAAAGGCTAGGAGTAGGGGGAGTATGGAACAGGCAGCACCCTCAAACCTTCAGAAGTATGAGATGAACCCCAACAACTTGGAAAGGTGGATCTCTCTCACACGTACCAACACAGACTATCCCCCAATTTAACTGATCCCCAAAGGTTTTTGATTAAATAGCGGAATAGAAAATATGATCCCAAAAAAGTGTATGTATATCACACGTACACAACCACACTAGGCCCCAATTACTATTGTTTGTACCCCTAAAAGGCTAGGAGTAGGGGGAGTATGGAACAGGCAGCACCCTCAAACCTTCAGAAGTATGAGATGAACCCCAACAACTTGGAAAGGTGGATCTCTCTCACACGTACCAACACAGACTATCCCCCAATTTAACTGATCCCCAAAGGTTTTTGATTAAATAGCGGAATAGAAAATATGATCCCAAAAAAGTGTATGTATATCACACGTACACAACCACACTAGGCCCCAATTACTATTGTTTGTACCCCTAAAAGGCTAGGAGTAGGGGGAGTATGGAACAGGCAGCACCCTCAAACCTTCAGAAGTATGAGATGAACCCCAACAACTTGGAAAGGTGGATCTCTCTCACACGTACCAACACAGACTATCCCCCAATTTAACTGATCCCCAAAGGTTTTTGATTAAATAGCGGAATAGAAAATATGATCCCAAAAAAGTGTATGTATATCACACGTACACAACCACACTAGGCCCCAATTACTATTGTTTGTACCCCTAAAAGGCTAGGAGTAGGGGGAGTATGGAACAGGCAGCACCCTCAAACCTTCAGAAGTATGAGATGAACCCCAACAACTTGGAAAGGTGGATCTCTCTCACACGTACCAACACAGACTATCCCCCAATTTAACTGATCCCCAAAGGTTTTTGATTAAATAGCGGAATAGAAAATATGATCCCAAAAAAGTGTATGTATATCACACGTACACAACCACACTAGGCCCCAATTACTATTGTTTGTACCCCTAAAAGGCTAGGAGTAGGGGGAGTATGGAACAGGCAGCACCCTCAAACCTTCAGAAGTATGAGATGAACCCCAACAACTTGGAAAGGTGGATCTCTCTCACACGTACCAACACAGACTATCCCCCAATTTAACTGATCCCCAAAGGTTTTTGATTAAATAGCGGAATAGAAAATATGATCCCAAAAAAGTGTATGTATATCACACGTACACAACCACACTAGGCCCCAATTACTATTGTTTGTACCCCTAAAAGGCTAGGAGTAGGGGGAGTATGGAACAGGCAGCACCCTCAAACCTTCAGAAGTATGAGATGAACCTCAACAACTTGGAAAGGTGGATCTCTCTCACACGTACCAACACAGACTATCCCCCAATTTAACTGATCCCCAAAGGTTTTTGATTAAATAGCGGAATAGAAAATATGATCCCAAAAAAGTGTATGTATATCACACGTACACAACCACACTAGGCCCCAATTACTATTGTTTGTACCCCTAAAAGGCTAGGAGTAGGGGGAGTATGGAACAGGCAGCACCCTCAAACCTTCAGAAGTATGAGATGAACCCCAACAACTTGGAAAGGTGGATCTCTCTCACACGTACCAACACAGACTATCCCCCAATTTAACTGATCCCCAAAGGTTTTTGATTAAATAGCGGAATAGAAAATATGATCCCAAAAAAGTGTATGTATATCACACGTACACAACCACACTAGGCCCCAATTACTATTGTTTGTACCCCTAAAAGGCTAGGAGTAGGGGGAGTATGGAACAGGCAGCACCCTCAAACCTTCAGAAGTATGAGATGAACCCCAACAACTTGGAAAGGTGGATCTCTCTCACACGTACCAACACAGACTATCCCCCAATTTAACTGATCCCCAAAGGTTTTTGATTAAATAGCGGAATAGAAAATATGATCCCAAAAAAGTGTATGTATATCACACGTACACAACCACACTAGGCCCCAATTACTATTGTTTGTACCCCTAAAAGGCTAGGAGTAGGGGGAGTATGGAACAGGCAGCACCCTCAAACCTTCAGAAGTATGAGATGAACCCCAACAACTTGGAAAGGTGGATCTCTCTCACACGTACCAACACAGACTATCCCCCAATTTAACTGATCCCCAAAGGTTTTTGATTAAATAGCGGAATAGAAAATATGATCCCAAAAAAGTGTATGTATATCACACGTACACAACCACACTAGGCCCCAATTACTATTGTTTGTACCCCTAAAAGGCTAGATGAGGAGTAGGGGGAGTATGGAACAGGCAGCACCCTCAAACCTTCAGTATGAGATTGTGTTCACTGTACCCCACAAAGATTGTGTTCACTGCACCCCACAAAGATTGTGTTCACTGCACCTCACAAAGATTGTGTTCACTGTACCCCCCAAAGATTGTGTTCACTGCACCCCACAAAGATTCTGTTCACTGTACCCCACAAAGATTGTGTTCACTGCACCCCAAAAAGATTGTGTTCACTGCACCCCAAAAAGGATGTTGTTCACTGCACCCCAAAAAGGATGTTGTTCACTCCACCCCAAAAAGATTGTGTTCACTGCACCCCACAAAGATTGTGTTCACTGCACCCCAAAAAGATTGTGTTCACTGCACCCCAAAAAGATTGTGTTCACTGCACCCCAAAAATGATTTTGTTCACTGCACCCCAAAAAGGATTTTGTTCACTGCACCCCAAAAAGGATGTTGTTCACTCCACCCCAAAAAGATTGTGTTCACTGCACCCCAAAAAGATTGTGTTCACTGCACCCCACAAAGGATTTTGTTCACTGCACCCCAAAAAGATTGTGTTCACTGCACCCCAAAAAGGATGTTGTTCACTGCACCCCAAAAAGGATTTTGTTCACTGCACCCCAAAAAGATTGTGTTCACTGCACCCCACAAAGGATTTTGTTCACTGCACCCCACAAAGATTGTGTTCACTGCACACCAAAAAGGATTGTGTTCACTGCACCCCAAAAAGATTTTGTTCACTGCACCCCAAAAAGATTGTGTTCACTGCAGCCCAAAAAGATTGTGTTCACTGCAGCCCAAAAAGATTGTGTTCACTGCAGCCCAAAAAGATTGTGTTCACTGCAGCCCAAAAAGATTGTGTTCACTGCAGCCCAAAAAGATTGTGTTCACTGCAGCTCACACACAGAAAAATGGATGTGGATCACTGACACCTGCCTATCTCCAATCCCACACCACACAGCAATATCGATTGTAGTTTGTAGAACACAGTTTCCCTAAAATTCAGCAGACTCTGTCCCTAACAGGATTGAGAAGAGATCGTAGATCAGGATTGAGTGCAGACCCCACCCCCCACACAGCAATATCGATTGTAGTTTGTAGAAGACACTGACCCTATATAATTCAGCAGACTCTATCCCTAAAATGCCTACAACTCGCCCTGCCTAAACACTCCGACCTGTCCCTCAATTCTATCCGGACACAAATGGTTTTTTCCTGCCTATCTTTCCCTAATCAGCAGCCAGCACGTTGATGTGTGCTCTGTCCCTGAATCTAAGCAGCATAATGACGCCGCTGCGGCTGCCTCGAACTTATAAAGACTTGGTCACATGCTTCAGACGGCCAATCACAGCTACTGAGACATTTGCAGGCATGGCTGGGATGGCTTAAGGCACACCAGTTAAACGATTGTTGATTGGCTGTTGAAAGCCCGCCATGAAAAGAGCGCCAAAGCATGCAAAACCCGGAAATAAAACGACCGAACACGGATTTTTACCCGAACATACAGTAAAGTGTCCGTGTCCGTGTTCGGGTACAAAAAATCCAATTATTCGGTACGAACACGAATAATACAGTCCGTGTTCGCTCAACACTACTCCTGAGATGTATGACATAATTTGCATAGGCATGGAAACCAGGAAGTAACTGAAGAAATGTAAAAAAAAAAAAAAAGGAGTTTTATGAATGACAGAAGTGCCAAGTGAATGACCCCCTGTGAACAGTGTGCAGAGGTGGAAGCCGCTTGGCACAGAACACAAAAGATTGTGCCTATTACTGTTGTAGAACAGATTACTACAGCACACCTTCCAACTTTTTGAGATGGGAATGAGGGACACCCATTAGCAAAAGTATGTAGGCATAGGACACACCCCCTGCCCCCCCCCCCTTAAAGGAGAATTATACAAAAAAAAAAAAGATTTGTTAAACCCGCAAGTGCTTGTTTTTTACCACTATTATTTCTTTATATTGGCTTTTGACATTTCCAAAAACAGCAATTTAGAAATTGGATGAAAGGTTTAGCACTGGGAAACATTTTTTGAAAGATAAAAAGGGCATTTTATATACAACTATATAGATAAGACCAAAAGAGGGACAGAGGGACTTTGTTCCAAATTTGGGACAGTCCCTCAAAAATCAGGGACAGTTGGGAGCTATGCCACAGTACTTTCCAAATTCCCCAGTGGCCTCAAAGGGATGAAATATGCATAGTTGCATTGGTCCAAGCTATAAATAGAGTTCAGCTTTAAATGATTATAATTGCATGGGATTATCTATGAACGTGTTATATTGGCCCCCGCATATAGCTTTGCATGTGGCCCAGGCTCACTGCCCCCAAGAACTCACAGACAGAGCAATGTATATTAACATGGCAATGTTGAGAGAAAACAGCAAACTCCATATATGGCCACTCTGGACCAGGACACTGACAATGAACAAGCCAAGGAGTAACAGTGCACGCTTTAGACACCCAACAGCATCCGAAAGAGGAGGCGGCTGGAAGGCAGACTGGCAATGGTGCCCCTTAACTACTTGCCGACCAGCCGCCATACTTATACTGCAGCAGGTCGGCTCTGTTCCGCGAAACCACGTACCTGTACATCGTTTCGCAGGACAGCTAGTGGGGGAGCGCCGTGATTTGCGTTTTTAATTCTGCCCAACTACAAATTTTCCAGAAAAAAAAAAACACAAAACATAAAAAACGCAAATTGCAGTAAAATCTCAGCTCAGTAAGGCCCCTTTCACACACGCTGTCCGTTTGTCCGTTTTTTCATCCATCCGTTGACGGATGAAAAACGGACATCAATGCATCTCTATGTAAAAACGGATGACAACGGATGAAAGACGGATAACAACTGACGAAAAACGGATGACAACTGACGTTGTGTGAAAGGGGCCTAAAAGAAAAAAAAAGTGGAAAGCACAGCAAAAAGCACTACAGAAACGCTCAAAAGCAACATGTATAGGTGTGAATCGAGCCTTAAAAAAATTGCAGCCTTACTTTTATTGCAGCATAATATTTTGGCCCCCTCATAAAAATCCATTAAAAAAGCACAAATATTGCATAAAAATGCAAAGGTAGGAGAGTGAACCTAGCATAAGACAGCCACATACAGTACATGAATCAGTTTTTTTTTGTTCAACCAGCAAGTTGAAGAAAATAAACAGACTCGATTCCCCCATCCATCATCAGAATACACCAATCAGCGTAGCCACCTATAGCCTGCAGTGCTGATCGAGCTGCAAAAATCAGACAAGGTGGTTGTAGAAATGTCCATCTGTAAATCGAATTCTGTACAAAGACCCTGCCCACACATGGATTGTAATTAATCCGGTCACTGCTGAATTACGATCCATGCATTGCCATCTTTAAAAAGGAGTTCCAGTCTGTAAAAAAATTGGATTTTTGACTTATCGTGAAATCCATTTCCCTGATGTTCATTGATGGACACAGCTTTTGATCTCCATAACCGTTGGGTTATACTGCCCCAACAGGAGTAGAACACTAGGCAGAAAAAAAGTCTGGCTATGTCCATGGGCAGTCCCAGGCCACTTTTTGCGATTCGGCACTGTGCGACTTTAACTGACAATTGCGCGGTCATGCAACGCCGTACCCAAACGAAATTTACATCATTTTTTTTCCCACAAACAGAGCTTTCTTTTGGTGGTATTTGATCACCTCTGCGCTTTTCATTTTTTGCGATATTAATAAAAAAAAGCGACAATTTTGAAAAAATACCAATATTTTTCTACTTTGACAGTTAAAAAATATCCAATATATTTGATTTTTGCCATATATTTATTTAGGCCAAAATGTATTTAGCTACATGTCTTTGACAAAAAAATTCTCAATGAGCGTATTTTTAACCGCTTTAAGACCAGAAGATTTTACCCCATTCCTGACCAGGCCATATTTTGCGATTTGGCACTGAGTTAATTTAACGGACAATTACGCGGTCGTGCGACGCTGTACCCAAATTAAATGTATGGCCTTTCTTTCCCCACAAACAGAGCTTTCTTTTGGTGGTATTTGATCACCTGTGTGATTTTTACTTTTTGCGCTATAAACAAAAAAAGAGCGACAATTTTGAAAAAATAATATTTTTCACATTTTTTATATGAAATTCCCCAAAAAAAATGTAAAAATCAAATTTTTTTTAACATTTTAGGCCAATTTGTTTTCTGCTACATATTTTTGGTAAAAAAAAAAAAAAAAATTGCAATAAGAGTATTTTGATTGGTTTGCGCAAAAGTTATCGCAGCTCTCAACAACGGAAAATTTATGTCATTTTAATTGTTTTTTTTTTAAGTAGTAATGGCGGCGATCTGCGATTTTTTTTTGCGGGACTGCGACATTGCGGCGGACAGATCTGACACCTAACTGACATTTTTGACACTTTTGGGGGTACCAGTGACAGTGACTACAGTAATCAGTGCTGTAAATATGCACTGTTACTGTAAAAATGACACTGGCAGGGAAGGGGTTAACTTTTATTGGTGATCAAGGGGTTAATGTATGCCTGGTGCTTACTAACGTCTGTGGGGGGAGGGGACTGAGTGACACAGGGACAGATCACAGGTTCAGCTAATCTGACCCTGTCTGTCACTTAGGAGATCCGCCCGCTTTGTTTACACAAGCGGGCGGATCTCCTCACTCGATCCCCGACTATCGGGGAAGAACAGTGGTGATCACCGCCTCTCCTCCCCTGGCCCGACTGCCGCTGTGACTGAATACAGCAGGAGCGAGCCTCCGGCTGCGCGGGCCCGCCGCCCACAAGGGGAGGAGTCCAGCGACGTAGGTCTACGTCGCTGGACGATAACGAGCCACTTTGCCGCAGTATGCTCCATGTGAGCGGTCGGCAAGTGGTTAAGTGTAGCCCCAGCCAAAATAATCATTTTTAAGTTTTTTGGATAGCATAGGGAAGGGTTAACACCCCTGTACCATTTGTTTTGCTGTCTGTGCCCCTGTTCAGAAGATTTCACCTCACTTTCTGTCTCTATGACAACTGGATTTTGAAAATTTTGGGCTGTTGTGGATACAATGATTAGTGATAAAGCTTCAGTGGGGACACCTTTTTCCCATGAGAACTCTTACAGGAGTGAATTTCCCTTCCTAGGGGAAGATTTCTCCTCACTTCCTGTTGTCTCCCTCTGTTTGTAAGTAGGAGTCGTTTGTAAGTCGGATGTTTGTAGCCTGGGGACTGCCTGTAGCGGGACTGTGATATTGTTGCAGACAAATCGGACACCTAGCTGACACTTTTTGGGGACCAGTGACACTAATACAGTGATCAGTGCTAAAAAATATGCAGTAATGACACTGGCAGGGAAGGGGTTAACATCAGGGGCCATCAAAGGGTTAAATGTGTTCCTAGGGAGTGCTTACTAACTGCGTGGGGGAGGTGCTTGTACTGTGGGAAGGCAGAGATCTGTGTTCCTGCTTAGCAGAAACACAGGATCACAGCCTTCCCTTGTCACCGAACGCCAATCTGCCTTGTTTACAAGACTGCTGCTCTGCTTGTGCCTTGAATGAACGATCAGTGGGTCCCGGCTGGATCCGCTGGTTGGCTTCCGCTGTGTCCAATCACAATGGGAAGGGGTCGCCGGCGGTGCGTGTGTGCGTCCCAGACCCAGAAGTGCAGAATCACGTACAGCAGGGGTGTCAAACTCTAATTTAATTGTGGGCCGCATTAGCATTATGATTGTCCTCCAAAGGGCCGGTTGTATCTGTAAGACTAGATGTCAAGAGCATCCCCTACCCTTACGTAAGACGTCAAGAGCCTCTCCACCATCAAATATTGAGCCCCCTACCCTCCCCTACATCACAGTGCACCTCCCTTAGCTTGTGGTGCTGCTGGGAAGAAGCTGGAGGCATTGCTGGAAAGCAGAAAGTATAAGGTCTGGAGGAGGACTGGAGCTCTCCTGCAGCTACAGGAGAGGTGCGAGGGCCACATAAAATGGTCTGGAGGGCCGGATTCGGCCCGCGGGCCTTGTGTTTGACACCTGTGACGTACAGGTATGCGATTCTGCGCAGAGCGGCCACCCTGCCGCAGTAAATGTAAGTGGGGCGGTTGGCATCTGGTTGAGCCAAGAAAGCCAAGCCAAACAACATATAAAAAAAACAAAAAGGTACTACAATGCAGTGCTACACGCAGCACCAAACGCATGAATATCGCACATCAATGGCGTGGCAAGCGCGCTTCAAATGCATGTAAACATGCAGTCAAGAACAGGCAGTTATTTGCAGTTTCTGGTGGGCCCCGTTACCGCCCTGTCACCTGCCTGACCTTACAGGGTCTTCCAGCCCCTAAAAAAATAAAAATAACAGTGACAACAACAGAACCTTATAATTAACAGGGGTGTACAGAACTCCAGGGCTCTGCTGTGTGGGGCTCTCATGTACTCTGACAGGTAAAAGGGCCGCCATTATCAGACAACGGGTCACCGCTAACCCCTGACTCTCAGGCCGAAGATAAATAAGGGGACAATGTGTGGGCCTATCAGATGTATTTATAATTTTATCTTATTTATAAAGAAAATAAATGAACTGAAAATATGAATAAGAGGAACTGAAACAGGATTCCTAAGGCAAACACATTCAACATGGAAGAAGTCGGTGTTATTCATTAACTAGCGATAGTAAATGGCTCCAATATCAGGTCAAGGCAAGCTTCTGTGTAGAAGTGCGAATAGCGGCATTATCCAAGATTAATAAATAACCATCTATGTCCAGGTAACAGCACACATGTATCAATTTCTCTCCATTCACAGTTTAACCACTTCTGCTCCAGAAGATTTACCCCCCTTATGGACCAGACAATTTTTTGCTATACAGCACTGCGTTACTTTAACTGGTCATGCAAAACTGTACACAAATAAAATATGTATCTTTTTTTTCCCCCCACAAATTGAGCTTTCTTTTGGTGGTATTTACTTACCTCTGTGGTTTTTAATTTTTTGCACTATAAACAAAAAATGACCAAATGACAAATATATATATATATATATATATATATATATATATATATATATATAGATAATGTTTTACTTTCTGCTATAAAACATATCCCATAAAAAATGTAAAAAAAAATAGAATTTCTTCATAAATTTAGGGAAATCTGTATTCTGCTACATATTTTTGGTAAAAAAAATCCCAATAAGCGTATATTGGTTGGTTTGCGCAAAGGTTATAGCATCTACAATATATTAGATATTTATGGAATGTTTTTTTTTTTTTTTTACTAGTAATAGCGGTGATCATCGACTTATAGCGGGACTGCGATATTGCGGAGGACAAATTGGACTGACACTTTTTTGGGGACCAGTGAAAGTAATACAGTAATCAGTGCTAAAAGTATGCACTGTCACTGCACCAATGACATTTGCCGGGAAGGGGTTAACATCAGGGTGATCGATGGGTTAACTGTGTGCCTAGCTGGTGTTTTACTGTAGTTGGGGAGGTGCTTGTACTAGATGAAGGCATAGATCCGAGTCTCTGTTTTGCAGGAACACAGAATCAATGCCTTCCTTAGGCCCCTTTCACACAGGCGGACCGTTCAGATCCGCCTGTTCGTTTTTTTTGGGGGATCTGAATGGTCCCCCCCCCATGCATTCCTATGGGGCATCGGATGTCAGCGGAGACATGTCCGCTGACAGCCGACCCGATCCAATCTGTCAAATCTGGACAAATGGAAAACCTATTTTCCATCCGTCCAGCGGATCGGATCGAATGAGAACGGACCGACGGTCCCTTCCTATCCGATTTCCCCCATAGAGATGCATGGGGAACTGACAGCTGTGTCTCCGCACACAGCGCGGAGACACAGCTGTCATCCTTCTGCTCAGCGGGGGATCGGCGGATCGATCCCCCGCTGAGAAAAGCGGAGTCCATTTGAGGGACATCCTGTGTGAAAGAGCCCTTACTGACAGAACCGCGACCTGCCTTGTTTACATAGGCAGATCGCCTTTGTGCCTGTGTCCTGAATGATCAGAAGCTGGACCCACTGATCAACTCCCACTGTGTAGAATCACAACTGGAGCGAGCCTCCGGTGGTGCGCACTCACGCCCAATACCCGGAAATGCAGGATCACACACACATATTATATATATTATATATATACTCACACACGTACATACATACACACACACACACATATATACAAACACACACACACGTGATCCTGCGCAGTGTGGCTGCCCTGTAGCAATAAAACTGCTATAGGGTGGTGGGCAAATGGCTAAAACAGTGCTCCCTGCATCAAGTACATAAAAAAGGTAGGTAGCACTTAAAAAAAAAACAAAAAAAAAAAACATTAAGCAACGAATTAAAGTGAAACTACTCTGAACTGTCTCTGAGCACCACTAACCAAAACGCAATTTAATTTTTAATATTTAAAAGGAAACTCACCCATCCATCCATATCCCCATGCTTTATTTTTTCTAGAAAAATCACTTTGAAAAAACCCTCCTAGCATTTCTGACCAAGGGTAGATGATTCATGTATCATTTACTTCCTAGAATCCATCAGCCTTTAGCTCAGGCATGCAGGTAGGAGGGTGTACTTAGCTATGAAAACCCCTCTGTGACGGTATTAGCCGTCACTGGGAGTGAAAGACTGATACTTAATGGTTTGAATTGCTTCAAGTTGGACAGTAATATTTGTCAGCTGTTTGATTCTGAACATTTTCATTGAAAGAGCTAATCACATTGGATTCTGTTCCATGTTCTTCAATGTCAGACAGGCTTGCCCTATTGTTTGTGTATTGAGATAATGTGTATTTTGTTAAGTCTGCCTGTTTCATTGTTAAATGTTATTGACCTCACATTGTTCTGTCCAGATGGCTAGATAATTAGTTCAGGTTAATTCTGTTCCTGTATACAATTTCATCTGCATATGATAATGTAATCAGGCAACCACTGACCTGTGTGTGGTAATATGATCAGGAGGGGGAGGTCCATGTTGTATATAAATTCTGTGTGACTGTTCAATAAAGAGTCCTACTTCACCCTCAAACTAGAGTCTGGTCTCTCATTGGGGGAATCTGCTATAAGGGATTGCTATGCTCTTCATACTCCCTTGGATAATCACTAAGCTCTTGTAAGATCTTGTTCCTGCTTCACTCTCTGGGGAAAGAGAAGTTTACATACTGGAAACTGGAGCCTTGTCGTAGGTCCAGGGTGGGTAGGAGACGGAGAGACCCCAACCAAGCTGTGGCGGTTCGTGGGGTCTGCGGTGGGTATGGTGTCTGGTGGAGTGCTTGGAGCCCTCGGGAAGCACTAGGAGCATCCATCAATGGAGGTACCCAGTCAGGGTGCCAGTTGATCCGTTACACCCTCCTCCCCTTCTGAAGACTCCTGGGATGTATGACATAATTTTGACCTAGGCCAGAAACCAGCTAAGTAACTAAGTTTACAAAATTAAATATTATATAAATTTCCTAACTATTTAATAATGGAGGCTGCAAAAGGACTAAAAATAGTCAATGTTGATTGAGAGAGTGAAGTTCCACTTTAATTGAATAGCCATTCCTACCCCAGTGTATGGCTCTTTTCTTATATCCAATCAGGATCGAGGGGGGAACAAGAAAAAGGAAATAGGAATCTCCCATAAATGTGCTTGTGTATTTGCCTAAAGCTGGCCATAGATGGATTGAATCTCAGTCGGTTCAACCGGGACCTGCCAAGATTCAGTTCATCTATGGGCAGGCTGGTTGTACTTCAGTCGATCCGTTCTTTGCATTTGATTACTGCCGGCGGCAATAGCTGGCGGCAGTAATCATTGTATTCTGTTGGCAGAGAAAGCTCCCCACTGGCAGAACACAATAGCGCTGCCGGAGGAATTTCCACATTGCTGGGGAATTTAAGTGGTTTTCTTTCCTGTAACCATGGGTTGTTTCATCCATGGCTTGCATAAGCCTCGGTTCACGCTGTTCATCATGAGACACAGCTGGGGTGCCATTGGCTCCCACTGCTGTCAAAGTCAGTTAGCCAATCAGAAGAGAGAGGGGGCGGAGTCGAACCACCACTACGTGTCTGAATGGACACACAGAGCAGTGGCTCGACTCGAGTGCCCCTATAGCAAGAGGTTAGCTGGGGCACTCGGCAAGAGGGAGGGGCAGGAGCGCCAAAGAGGGATGCCTTTCTCCCTGACCTATCTCTCCCCCTGGCCCCTCTCTCTCTATTTTTCTCCAGCAGGATGGAAATGTTATAGGGGGGGGGTAACATCAGGTTTTACCGCAGCAGGTGACACCAACCCTAATGACGCCTCTGGTAGAAGCGGCACATAAAACACACACACAAAACATTGTTAGGCATACAGTTATTCCCTTGATTGCCCCTAGATGTTAACCCCTTCCCAGCCAGTGTCATTAGTACATTGCCAGTGTAAAGTATTAGCATTGATCACTGTATTAGTGTCACTATTGATGTCAGTGTCAGTTAGTGTACCCCCAAGCCAGCGCCAGCTAGTGTGAGATTGCCCGCCACACTATCACAGTCCCTCTAGAAGTCCCTGATTACCGCCATTACTAGTGTTGCATGACTGCACAATTGTCAGTTAATTTAGTGCAGTGGCAAATAGCAAAAGATGCTTTGGTCAGGAGGGGCTAAAATCTACCGGTAATCAAGTGGTTAAAACTATCGTCAACATATTGATCATAATAATTTTGCGATGAACTGTAAGTATAGTCCATTTTAATAAGAGTTCCTTAAAAAAATATATTTTTTAAGGGTTCCTCAGGGGTAAAAGGTTTGAGAAAGGCTGCTGTTGTGTATTCTTTATAGGAATATATGAAGAATGTGTAGCACCCTCCTAGGTAGGTGCTAATGAGACAGTATAGTTTTTGGCTCTGTCTGCCTATGAGAGGAGCAGCAGGCAAATCTATATTGCTTTCTGCTTACCAGAGAGCAGGATCTGTGAGTTAGGTCTGCTCAGTTTGCGATTCATTGGGTCTGGATAGTGTTTCAAACTGTTCCAATAGGGAGGCATATTGGACAGTGGGAGGAAACCTGACCAATGGGTACACAGGCATTTATACAGTCCCGGTGTTTGGCAGAGACTGGCTGTCTCGGTGCATTATGGGATACTGTATAAAAGCCAAGAGCACATGTGCTGCTGGGTTTTTGACTGGTGAGCAGAGTCCAGAGGGAGGGTGACGGCTGCCTCCTCCTCTGTAGTGGTGGCACGTGGTCATAGGCGGTCGGCCTGGGGACTAGAGGAAAGGAACTGAACCCAGAGGTCCAGGAAAACTGACCGGAGGGATAGAGACACTGGAGACCCTCGAAAAACAGTATCGTGAGTACAGGGGATCGTGTCTTGGGACCTGACCTGAGGGGGAACACCCCAGTGTAGGATAGTCAGAGGATAGGTGTCAGTCTGTGGAGTGAAAGGGAATACTAGGCGGGTATCCTGAAGATAATCTACCTAATCAAGTCATCTAACCCAAATTCATCTAGTGGCAAGGTGAATTTGCAGCCTGGCTACATCATCAGACAGGAGTCCTCATCCATTGTGAATAGTTCAATCTGGAGTATCCCACTCTTCCCTTCGCTCATCCCTATTTAAATAAAACCACAAAAACAACTTCATACCCCTAGACTGTTCATTGACTGAGCCAAGGAGTAAAGTGTTAAATTGTGCGTGCTGAAGTTGCTAATGGTAACCCAGGGGGATCCCAAGGTGAAGAATTCAGCAGTCCTCAAGGGGGCAGTGCTACAAATGTTCAGACTGGTGGGAACAAGAAGCTTGTAGTGGCAGTTACTGGCAGTTTACCTTTAGATTTACTGCCCCCCCCCCCCTAGAATTTTACATGTTTTTGTAGCGTTACAAAAAAAAGGAAGAATTAAAATCCATTTAATTGGGATTTTTTTTTTACCGATTTACATATAACAAGCCATAATGCTGATGCGAGAAGGAAAATCTAGACAGTTTTTCTAAATATGTACATATAGTTAAAAAAAAAAAAAAAAAACGTTTTCAAACCCTTGCTGTGAAACCCCTAAATACAGTAGGTTCTGGTGCAATCAACTGCTTTCACAAGTCACATCATTCATTGAATGGAGTCCATCTGTGGGCAAATAAAATGTCACATGTTCCCAAAATAAATACACCTGTTTTTGGAAGGCCCTAGAGTTTGTTTGAATGCATATCTAAACAAAGAACAGGAAGAGTGAGATTTTAATACAAGTTCGGGATAAAGTCCTAGAGAAGAACCAATGAGGTCTGAGCTAAAATATGATTGGCCAAATCCTGAACAGCTCATTGGACACCATTAAACCCATTGGAAAGAATGACACAACCAAGATTTATAAAATGGGGGTTGTGGTGCGCTTCAAGGTGAGAGATGAATATAAAGTGCTTGTCTGTGATGAACGTGAAAAGATAAATAAATCAAAAATGTATAAAATTAATATGTCGTGTCTCCTTCTGTCTGATGTGTGTCCTTTTATATAAAAAAATATATAAATATATAAATATTGCTGTTTCCAAAGTGCTCTGTGCTTCAAAATTAAATCACAATAAAATACTGAATGGATAAATGAATAATCAATTCTAAATCAAAATAATGGTGTATATAACATCTTATGTGACACACAAACATATATAAGTGCTATTTAAAAGTGCTAAGTGCTTACAGTGATATTCCTCATCAACATATCCATATATAAATAAACGTGATAAAAACTATTAATCAATCTATGCAAATGCGCAAAAATCCAATTCTCAAAAGTCTATTCGTGATATTAAAAAATGTCCAATAAATCTTCAAAAGCAATTTTTCTATTTCACATTCCTCAATCCACCTCTATTATGGGTGATGTTAAATAAATATAGTGACTTTCTCCTCCACCGTGTGCCACTTCTAGGTGTACTGTGTACTAAACTCTCACCTCTATTACGAGAGATATGCGCCTGTGGTATATCTCAGGGGCAGTGGTGGTTCCTCTTTCACCTTAATCCCAATACGGTACCAGATCCTTCCAGAGATCCTGCGCAAGTTTCCGGTATTATGGATTCCCTTGGGGTTCCTTCCACTAGTAACCTTGGGGTACGATCTCCTTACTCTATCCTCCTTTCTCACGGGCTCATTAAAAAGATAAGGCTATCATGGTGCAGTATTATGTACTTTTATTTTTGCACAATTAGTAGTACACTTACAGTTAGCTTTCTTGTATCCAGCATAAAAAACACACGAACGCTGTGGGAACTGAGTTCCGTCCGACACGTCACTTCCGGGTTCCTCCTACGCGTTGCGTCACGGGATCACATGACTTCCTCAGGGACTCCCTGAGATAAAGGGGTGCAAATGCTTCTATGCTCCGATGAAAGTCAAGTTGCCCTTTACATCCTCTGTTCAAGATAATATGTGTGGTGGAAAACCAACACTTATCTGTCCAAAGAATGATGGTAATAGTATCATTTTTTGGGGTGGTTTTGTCAGGATGGCCTGGGAGACTGAGAAGGTTGAGGCTAAGATTAATGGAGACAAAAACCCATGGTCTTTAAGTGCTGTGAGGAGCAGAAACATCAGTCTAGTCGGAGAACCTGACTTGTGCCAATCATCAGACTGTAGATAAATTAGACATGCCTGCCTTTCTTTTTTTACATGTGAGTTACCTATTGGCTTTTTATTAAGCAGAGATCGAAGCTCAAAGTGTTGCTGTTGGTTCACTGTCCAATCACAGGTTGGGGGCCTGTGACCAGGTTTTATTTCTTAACTAGAAAATTCAGGTGACAAGGCTGGCTAGTGACCTAACTTTGGTGTATAAAACAGAGGCGTAACTATAACCTTCAGGGCCCTGATGCAAGAAACCATGAAGGGCCCCTCAGACCCCTGGCCAGGGCCCTTACCTTCAAGCCCAGGGCTCTTCCCACTAATCCTGGGGCTCTTTGCACTCGTTGCATGGCCTTTTATTGCGGTCCCGCAGCAGGATTCTTTCACAAGTTCTGCAGTGGGCCCCCTTCCTGCAATCTTGTGGGCCCCCTTCCTGCAATCTTGGGGCCTCCCCACAGTGGTGCAATGCCAGGGTCCGGTCGCAAGTGTGACCCTTGCGATCCTGGAAGTTCACCCACTGGTTTGCTACCGGGCCCCCTGGAGCATGGGGCCCGGTAGTGATTGCAACCCCTGTAGTTACGCCCCTGGTATAAAAGCTGTGTATATTTCAGGACTGAACATACAGAAATGTAACTCCATTTGGCAGATAAATCAGCTTCTATACAGTTGCATCTCAAAAAATTAGAGTATCTTTAAAAAGGTAATTTCAGTAATTCAATTCAAAAAGTGAAACTCATATTATATCGATTCATTTGACACAGAGTTATATATTTCAAGCATTTCTTTCTTTTAATTTTGACGATTATGGCTTACAGCTAGTGAAAACCCCAAATTCAGTATCTCAGAAAATTAGAATATTACATAAGACCAATTAAAAAAAAAAAATGTAATACAGAAATGTTGGCTTACTGAAAAGTATGTCCATGTAGAGTATAGTATGCACTCAATACTTGGTTGGGGCTCCTTTAGCATGAATTACTGCATCAATGAGGTGTGGCATGGAGGAGATCAGCCTGTGGTATTGCGGAGGTGTTATGGAAGCCCAGGTTGCTTTGAAAGCGTCCTTCAGCTCATCTGCATTGTTGGGTCTGATGTCTCATCTTCCCCTTGACAATACCCCACAGATTCTCTATGGGGTTTAGGTCAGGCGAGTTTGCTGGCCAATAAAGCACAGTGATACTATGATCATTAAACCAGGTATTGGAACTTTTGACAGTGTGGGAAGGTGCCAAGTCCTGCTGAAAAATGATATCAACATCTCCATAATGCTGGTCAGCAGAGGGAAGCATGAAGTGCTCTAGAATTTCCTGTAGAGGGCTGCGCTGACTTTGGACTTGGTAAAACACAGTGGACCAACACCAGCAGATGACATGGCTTCCCAAATCATCACTGACTGTTGAAACTTCACACTGGACCTCATGCAACTTGGATTCTATGCCTTTCTACTCTTCCTCCAGACTCTGGGACCTTGGTTTCCAAATTAATGCAAAATTTACTTTCATCCGAAAACAGTCCAGTCCTTTTTCTCCATAGTCCAGGTAAGACGCTTCGGACGTTGCCTCTGGTTCAGGAGTGACTTGACACAAGGAATGCAACAGTTGTAGCCCATGTCCTGGATACATCTATGTGTGGTGGCTCTTGAAGCACTGACACCAGCCATAGTCCACGCTTTGTGAATCTCCCCCAAATTCTTGAATGGCCTTTGCTTCACAATCCTCTCAAGGCTGCGGTTATCCAAGTTGCTTGTGCACCATTTTCGACCACACTTTTTCCTTCCACTCAACTTTCCATTAATATGCTTGGAAACAGAACTCTGTGAACAGCCAGCTTCTTTAGCAATGACCTTTTGGGACTTACCCTCTTTGTGGAGGGTGTCACAAACTGTCTTCATGGCAAATTGTCAAGTCAGCAGTCTTCCCCATGATTGTGTAACCTACTGAACCAAACTGAGAGACCATTTAACCACTTGTCGAACAGTCACGTTGACTGTACTGTGGCAAAGTGGCTCGTTCCCGTCCAGTGACGTAGACCTACGTCGCTGGACATCTCCCCTTGTGGGTGGCGCTCGCGCGCCGCCGGAGGCTCGCTCCCACTGTATTCAGTCACAGCGAGAGTCGGGCCAGGGGAGGAGCGGCGGCGATCGCCGCCGCTCTTCCTCGATCGTCGGGGAATCAAGTGTGGAGATCCGCCCGCTTGTGTAAACAAAGCGGGCGGATCGCCTAAGTGACAGACAGGGTCAGATTGCAGGGTTGAGCATAGCTGAACTTGCGATCTGTCCTTGTGTCATTCAGTCACCTCCCCCCACACACATTAGTAAGCACCAGGCATACATTAACCCCTCCCTCTCCAATAAAATTAACCCCTTCCCTGCCAGTGTCATTATTACAGTAACAGTGCATATGTATAGCACTGATTAATGTAGTAATGTCACTGGTACCCCCAAAAGTGTCAAAAATGTCAGTCAAGGGTCCCATCTGTCCGCCGCAATGTCACAGTCCCGCATAAAAAAAAAAAAAAAACGCAGATCGCCGCCATTACTCGTTAAAAAAAAAAAAAAACACCAAAAATGACAGAAATCTTTCCCTTAGTTAGTAAACGCAATAACTTTTGCGCAAACCAGACAAAATACGCTTATTGTGATTTTTTTACCAAACATAGGTAGTAGAAAACAAATTGGCCAAAAATGTAAAAAAAGTTTGATTTTTGAATTTTTTTGGTGGGGAGTTTCCTTAAAAAAATGTGAAAAATATTGTTATTTTTTAAAAATTTACGCTCTTTTTTTTGTTTATAGCGCAAAAAGTAAAAATCGCACAGGTGATCAAATACCACCAAAAGAAAGCTCTGTTTGTGGGAAAAAAGGACGTAAATTTAGTTTGAGTACGGCGTTGCACGACCGCGCAATTGTCAGTTAAATTCGCACAGTGCCAAATCGCAAAAAGTGGCCCAGACGTAAGATAGCAAAATCCTCCGGTGGTAAAGTGGTTAAAGGCTCAGGAAACCTTTACAGGTGTTTTGAGTTAATTAATTGACACTAAGGCCCCGTTCACACTGGGGCGATCCGACTTCCCGGGGTGACCTCCGAGGTCGCGGTCCGAGCAGCGCGCCGCGACCTCGGATCGGCCGGCACAGACTTCATAACATTGAAGTCTATGACGGTCGCTCCGGGTCGCCCCAAAGAAGCTCCGGACCCTTTTTCTAAGTCGGAGCGACTTGTGTCGCTCCTATTAGAACGGGTCCGCAGCTTCTCTATGGAAGGCGACCTACGGCGACCTGTGAGGCGACCAGGTCGCCTCACAGGTCGCCCCAGTGTGAACGGGGACTAAATCTACAATATTGAAATCCTTCACAATATTCTAATTTTCTGAGATACTGAATTTTGGGTTTTCACTAGCTGTAAGCCATATTCAAAGAGAGAAATGCTGAAAATATATCACTCACTATCACTTTGTGTAATTAATCTATAGAATATAGGAGTTTCACTTTTTGAATTGAATTACTGAAATAAAATTGCCTTTTTGATAATATTGCACCTGTATATGTATTTTATTTTTATATTTACCCAACTGCCTCGAATCAAGCATTAAATAAAAAAAAAAAAAAAAAAAAAAAAACACCTCCAGCTCTAAATGAAAACGAAATGTACTGGTACAAGAGTTGCTAAGTCACGGAACAGAGAGAATATACGTCAATCCAGAACTTACACCTTAAACCTCATCCAACCACCTGCCTTACTGTGATAATATACTTATGAGATGAGCTAGCAGTGGTTTTTGGGTAAAACACCGATGCTCTCTTAGTGGGAAGATCACAGGCATTGCTGGAGACATACTGTACATTTCATTTCTTAGTGACTGAAACTGGGTGGTGTGTGGGGGTGTCAAGGTGAGTGTGGAACGTCTGAAGACTTACACATACCTGATATCCCACAAACAATATTGGGCTTATTACGTATACCTGATCCTTCACATACAACACTGAGCTTATTTAGTAAGGTAAAGTGTGATGGGCAAAGTGCATTAGACCATGGAACCCTATAGCAAAATTAATTTTTATATCATAACACAGAAACATAGAAGAGTGATGGCCGCAAAAAGGCCATCAAGTCAATCCCTTTTTTAAGCCTTTTTGTCTGAGTATAGATCTATGTTTTTCCCAAGCATGTTTGAATCCACAATAACTGACTCACTACCTTTCTCTACTGGAAGTCTATCCCAAGCATCAACCTCCCTTTCAGTAAAATGATACTTTCGAAGGATCATTTTGAACTTTCCACCTGGTAGTTTGAAGTCATGTCCCCTTGTTCTTGATCTTAGTTTTATATTGAAAATACTGCTCTCCTGAACCTCATTCACACCCTTCATGTATTTAAAAAAGTTTCAGTCCTGTCCATCCTTTTCCTTCTTTCCTCAAGCCTGTTACATACGAAAAACTCTCTATCAATGCTACATAACAGAATGTAACGGACCCACGACCCACACTGTTAGTGGGCTTCCGTCAGAACACAGCTTCCTCCAGTCTTGAGCATAGATACAGCATCAGATATTACAGCGCCCTCACACAAAACTAGATGGAACTTAGCTTGTATAGAACTGGAAATAACAACTTTATTGAACAGTCTCACATACAATATATACAGCACAATGAAACACCCCCCTCCTGATCAAATTACCACACCAGGTCAGGTGCCTGATTAGATTATCATATGCAGAGGAAATTGTGTACAGAAATATTAACCTGAACTAATTATCTAGCCATCTGGACAGAAACAATAGTTGAGTAAATTAACAATGGGGCAGACAGGCTTAACAGAAAACACATTACACCTTAATACACAGACAATAGCAGGAGACCACCAGAACCAGACTGTCCATCTCTTACATTGAAGAACATAGAACAGAGGCCAATGGGATTAGCTCTTTCAATGAACATGTTCAGAATCAAAAAGGCCAGGAATAGTCTTCATATATTTCTTGAGATATATGGTTGATAAATATTACTGTCCCATTTGAAGTAATCCAAACCATGTTCTCAGTGTCCATTAAGTACATGGCCATATGGTGGGACTAAATCCCCATTTTTATTTATGGATTGTCTCCATATTTGATAGTCATTTCTTTTGCATGTGTGCGCTATTCTTTTTTAATATACATGTCTCTTGGTCCATAGCTGCACCGGCTTTAGATATACATGTTCAGGGTTTGCTCCCCCAATTTTTTGCTTGTTTATTATGTATTCAGTCTGACCAGACTTCTGAGGTTGAGCATCCCACCCCCCACACACACCTGTACTCCATCAGAGTCCACTATCAAGTAGATATAGGAGGAGTCCCTTGTAGTGCATTAGCACATCTATCCCAGCAAGGAGTGTTGTCTCCAAGGGTTAGAGAGGCTGGATTCACCCCTTTTTTATGGATAGTGTAGGACCCACTGATAATGGGGTACTTTGACGCAGTGGTGGGCTTGAGCACGATATGGCCATATGGTGGGACGAAATCCTCATTTTTATTTATAGATTGTCTCCATATTTGATAGTCATTTCTTTTGCATGTGTGCGCTATTCTTTTTTAATATATAAGTATATATATTGATATGACGCTAAGAAAGCCTAGGCCCTAGGGTGATAAATAGTCTTTCCATGTGCATGTAAAGGCAGGTGTCCCAATACTTTTGGTAATATAATGTATGCTGACCTCATTCCCCCTGCTGGTGATCCCGCTAGTGATGTACCCCAGAAATCTAAAAACAACATATGGACAACTCTGTACCCCCAATATTGTACCGTATGAGAGGATTTTATTTCCCCTAAATGCATTATTTTTCATTTAGCAACACAAAACTGCAGTTTTCTCCCCTCTGACCAATCTTTCAGCAACACCAAATCATGTTCCATGTTACAAATACTTAAAGTATAATCAACCCTATCAAACAGCTTTGTGTCATTGGCAAAAATACATACTGTTCCTTCCTATTCATCAAACCTTCACTTATATTTATACACTTATACAGGACAGGACTAGTACAGAGACACATAGTACATAACTGGTCACTGGTCTTTGTCCCCAAGGGATAAGTCCTAGCTTGCACAACTTTTTTTTTTATGAGATCATAATGTGGAACCATATCAAATGCTTTACTGAAATCAAGATAGGCTACAGTATGCCCACAGCGCCGCCCTGGTCCTAAAACATTTGTGATATAGCACAGTTTGTATGGCTAAATTCGCACCGCAGCCGCACCAAACACGCACAGGACCCTTTTTTCTAGCCGCATCAGGATCGGATCGCACAGCGGTTCACACTTGTGCGATCCGATCCTGTGCGAGCTGCACGATCGCACTGCGATATGCGATCAAACTGGGGGTATCGTTAAGATTACATTGACACCCCCAGCGTATCGCATATGGCAGTGTGAACTGCCGGGGGTGCGTGTGCGATGCGGGAACAGGCTGCGAATTCGCAGCCTTCCCGCATCGCATATATGTGAACCGAGCCTCAATGTATTTATTTATTTTCTTTCGAGGGGAGGGGAGCGATAGGGAGGAAAATAAATAAATAAAAAGAAGGTTTTTACTCTTTTCTGATTAAGCCCCCGTTCACACTGGGTCGACCTGTCAGGCGACCTGGTCGCCTGACAGGTCGCCGTAGGTCGCCTTCCATAGAGAAGCTGCGGACCCGTTCTAATAGGAGCGACACAAGTCGCTCCGACTTAGAAAAAGGGTCCGGAGCTTCTTTGGAGCGACCTGGAGCGACCTGCATAGACTTCAATGTTATGAAGTCCGTGCCGGGCACTCAGAGGTCGCGGTGCGAGCAGCGCGCCGCGACCTATGAGGTCGTCCGGCAAAGTAGCATCGCCCCAGTGTGAACGGGGCCTTAGCCATTTCCTCCCCCTTCTCTACATTAGTAGCATTTATTTTATTTAGCTTGGCCTCCTTATATCTGTCTTTTACACTTCTCTTTCAGCTACAATTTCTGTTTCCTTGTTTATCCTATTTGCTGATTTTGTTTTTCTCCTTCACTATCTCACTTATCTCTGTGATGGTTTACTTTTCCGTTCAGTTTTACACTACAGCGAGGCTATTTACAGTGTGATTATGTGGTGTGACTTTGCATATTATATGGGGCCAAGTCACACTGAAAATCGCACCAGAACAGTGCAGGAATGTTTTCCAAAATTGCACAGTTCTAAAGTCGCATTGATTAGAACGGGCGCCATTGAAAACAATGAGATTTCCTTTGTCATGCCATTCTGTGTGACTCAAGTTGCATTAGAAGTCGAACTAGTGTGATCAAGGCCTTACAATTACTAACTTGACTGATATATAATCAAGTTGCCACCAGGATGGTAGAGTTTAATGCCCACTAATTACTGACTCCTGTCATTTAATTCAAACCTTTAAATTATTTTTTAGCATTTAACCCATTTCAACAAAATCTGCCTTTTTTTTTTTTAAATCAAAAACTATTATTGTTTTTGTGTATGTTTTTTTTCGAATTATATTATATATATATATATATATATATATATATATATATATATATATATATATATATATATAGTCAGTACCAGGTCCTAATACAATGTCCTCTGGTTGGCATTTTTACTAACTGCCCCTTTCACAAGATCCGACCAATCAGGTCCGCCTGTCCGTTTTTCAGGCGGACCTGATCGGGCCACCCATTCTCCTATGGGGAGGTGGATGTCAGCAGACACCCGTGCTGGCATCCGATCCAACAAGATCCCCTGAAAACATTTGGATGGCGATACGTCCAGTGGGTCGCATGCTGTCCATTTTAATCCGATCTCCCCATAGAGGAGAGTGGGACCCTGACAGGTCCGTCTCAGCACAGTGAGCAGAGACAGACCTGTCATCCGCCTGCTCAGCGGGGATCAATGTTACATTGTATTTATTTGCATTTGAATCACATCGCACTGCTCTTAAAATCACATGTGATGTCCGTGCGATGCCAATTCACCCAGACAGATTGTCTGGCTGAATTTGCATCAGGTTTGGACACAACTCGCACAGGACCCTTTTTTGGGTCTGCACCAGAATCGGATCGCATGGTGGTTCACACCTAAGCGATCCGATTCATGTCTGAACTGACAGTTCACACTGCAATATGCTAACTGATCTGGGGGTGTCGTTAATAGTGATCGACTGATATCGGTTTTTCGTTGCCAATACCGATATTTTGGTCAGTGCATATCTGTATCAGCCGATATTTTCGTACCTTTAAAAAATGATTTTTTTTATAGGTACTGTTGTGGAGGGATCTGGGGGTCTTAAAAGCATTCAAAACGCCAAGTTTGGCTGTTTTGAATGCTGTAATTTTTTTAATTTGGCGCCAAGTACCCTGGAAGTGATGTCATGACATCACATCCAGGTTTTTGCATGGAGACCCCATCAGAGCCGAATGCGGCTTTGATCGGGTCTTCGGCGGCTGTGCAGGCTGGGTGCCCGGGTCTCCCGGTGGTAAGGGAGACCTAGGCGAGTCGTGGAAGGCGGCGGGGGGGGGGGGGGATGACCCCTCCCGCTCCTTGTAATGACAGCCGAGCGGCTTCTCAGCCACATCGGTTGTCATTACAAGACAGTCAACCGTCGGCTATGGACACCGGTACTGGGGTGATGCCTCTAGCTGCAGGCATCTCTCCGGTACAAGCACTTTCCGAAATATCGGCAATATCGGTAACCTCCGGGGCCGATTCCGATATATCGGGGAAAGTGCTGATCGGCCCTCGATATATCGGCTTTGCCGATAATCAGTCAATCCCTAGTCGTTAACCTTTTATTGACACCCCCAGCGTTTTGCATATGGCAGTGTGATCTGTCTTCAATTTGAATGCGATGCGGGAACCCGCAGTGGATTTGTAGGGTTCCCGCATTGCATATACGTGAACCAGATGAGGTTGTAAACCTCAGGAAAAAAAAAAAAAACCTAAAAGACAAAAAGGCATAATGAGCTAGTATGCATCGCATACTAGCTCATTATGAAATATTTACCTTAGAACGAAGCCCCCGCGGTGCCGCCCGCTCACCAGTGAGATGGCCGACATGTTCATCCGTTTTATTTGCGGGTTCCTGTCCACCTGATTGGCCAGAGCCGCTATAACGTCACTCCCGCGCATGCGCGCAGGAGCCGCCGTTCACGGCACGGGGCTCTGAAGAAACAGCACGGGCGGCCGTTCCTTCAGAACGCATGCACCAGTGATGTCACTGGCTGCATGCAAAGTAAATATCTCCTAAACGGTGCATGTTTAGGAGATATTTCCACTACCTATAGATAAGCCTTATCAAAGGTTTACCTATAGATACAGGTTACAGGGGAAGCTTTACTTCCTCTTTAATGACCCTTTGTAAACCCTGATCAGCCCTAATCACCTTCTTCCTCATCTTCTACCCTTAGTTATTATTATTATACAGGATTTATATAGCGCCAACAGTTTGCACAGCGCTTTACATCATCAGGGCAGACAGTACACT
This sequence comes from Pelophylax lessonae, assembly GCF_965119305.1. NCBI lineage: Eukaryota > Metazoa > Chordata > Amphibia > Anura > Ranidae > Pelophylax > Pelophylax lessonae. The sequence continues at coordinate 628,987,530 of NC_138770.1, read as the reverse complement.
TACAATACAGGAGAAACCAGAGGGCCTCGCTCAATAGAGCTTACAATCTAGTTCTTTTTTTTTTTTTTTCAGTTTTTTTTTTAACCATTACATTTTTAAACTCTTTATTACTTTCATTTTTTTTTTGTTTGTTATTTTTTCAGTGTGCCATAAAAAAAAAAAAAAAAACACAAAATTGGAGGGGGAAAGCCTTAATTTTTTTTGTAAAGAACTACAATGCTTTTTACCACAAGCTTTAGCATCATTATGAACACATTATACAGAAAGAAAGATCAATATATAAAACAAAACCAACTTTTAAAAAGGCACCCACTTACAAAAATGTAAAATAAAAAATATTTTATTTGTATACTCAGCATTTTGGTTACAATAAGCCACATATTCTGAAAATCATCCTCATCCAAATGTCACACTACCAGTATTACAAAATACACACATACAACCATTTCTCAGGTCTACAAAGAATGGTCAGAAAAGGAGAAAATATCCAGTGAGCGGCAGTTGTGTGGAGGAAAATGCCTTGTTGATGTCAGAGGTCAGAGGAGAATGGGCAGACTGGTTTGAGATGATAGAAAGGCAACAGTAACTCAAATAACCACTCGCTACAACCATGGTATGCAGAATACCATCTCTGAATGCACAACACATCAAACCTTGAAGCAGATGGGGTACAGCAGCAGAAGACCACTCCAGGTGCCACTCCAATCAGCTAAGAACAGAAAACTGAGGCTACAATTCACACAGGCTCACCAAAATTGGACAATAGAAGATTGGAAAATTGTTGCCTGGTCTGATGAGTCTCAATTTCAGCTGTGAAATTCAGATAGTTGGGTCATAATTTGGCATAAACAACATAAAAGCATGGATTCATCCTGTCTTGTATCCATGGTTCAGGCTGATGGTGGTGTAATGGTGTGGGGGATATTTTCTTGGCACACTTTGGGCCCCTTAGTACCAACTGACCATCATTTAAATGCCGTGGCCTACCTGAGTATTGTTGCTGACCCTGTCCATCCCTTTATGACTACAGTGTCCCCATCTTCTGATGGCTCCTTCCAGCAGGATAATGCACCATGTCACAAAGCTCAAATCATCTCACCACTGGTTTCTTCACCATGACAATGAGGTCACTGTACTCCAATGGCCTCCACACTCACCAGATCTCAATCCAATAGAGCACCTTTGGGATGTGGTGGAATGAGAGATTCCCATCATAGATGTGCAAACGACAAATCTGCAGCAGCTGCGTAATGTTATCATGCAGTGTTGCCAACCTACCAGATTGAAATTTACTGACACAACACCCAAAAATTACTGGCACAGCCATGTTTTTACTGGCATTTCCAAAAGTTACAAAATTACAGTTTTAGTAAGTAAGTAGCTTAGGGACAGGACAGGAGGGCAAGAAATAATAATGGAAAGGTGCACACACACATACAATGGACTACAGCACAGATGATGATGACACGTCCTGAGTCACAGTGAAAGTCTCTCTCTCCACACCAGGTGATCCCTTCAGTCCACTCCAGTCCAAACAGCTCCTGGCTTGCCTTGCTCCCATCCCCCAGGTCCGGCCACTCATTTGGGCTCCTTTGCACTATGACATCACAAGACACGCTCAGGCACTGCCTCTGCCAGACATTTCCCCCCGCTGGCACTGCCTGAACACACTATAGAAGGCACTTGGATGATCTCGGCCAGCTCCAGACCCAAACATTGCATGGGCAGTTCCAACCTGAGCGTCACAGCCATATTGGTTACTGGCAGCCTTTTCCTTTCTCTGGCTCTTACTGGCAGGAGAAAAGTGCCCGTTTGTTAATAGCAGAGAAAATGTCACCTAGTACCCAGTGTTAGTGGCCATCATCCCGGTAAGAAGAAACAAGGAAGGTACCCCCAATTGTTTGGGACTGTGAATGCCACTGAACACTGAAAAAAGTGTACAACTGAGTAAAAAATATAACAAGCTTTATTTATACAAAAAGAGAAAACAAATATACAAAAAATGCATGTTCCAACTAGTTTGCAGCTGGGTATACAACACAGGTTAAAATTGCATGCAAAAAACAGACCGCCCTCAACATAGAAGACTCCTGGGTACAGCTGGTGATAAGAACCGGACAGGACCCTACGCGTTTCGGGTTAATACCCTTCCTCAGGGGTCAACCAAAGTTCAAAGCACAAGTTGCACCTATATGGATTTATCCATGGTCTGTTTTTTGCATGCAATTTTAACCTGTGATGTATACCCAGCTGCAAACTAGTTGGAATATGCATTTGTTGTATATTTGTTTTCTCTTTTTGTATAAATAAAGCTTGTTATATTTTTTACTCAGTTGTACACTTTTTTCAGTGTTCAGTGGCATTCACAGTCCCAAACAATTGGGGGTACCTTCCTTATTTGTTAATAGCAATGCTGCCAACCATCAGCCAGTATGTCATTTTGAACCAAAATCTCTGAGGAATGTTTCCTTGTTGAATCTATGCCATGAATAATTAGGGCAGTTCTGAATGCAAAAGGGGGTCCAACCCGGTACTAACAAGGTGTACCTAATAAGGTGGCCGGTGAGTGTATATGTGCAAGGAAAAATCACTGGCATCCTTCAAATTACTGCAAGCTACTTCATTATTGCAGAAGTTTGTCTAATAGGGAAGGGTAATGCTACATTTCAAAAATGGGCTTGCAGTATCAGAGGGCACCTCATTGGTGGTATTGGTGGCATATTGCCTCCAGCAGGCACCATTTACACAGGAGCCAATGAACCTATCAGTAAGTCTTTGGAGTGTGGGAGGAAACCTGAGTACCCGGAGGAAACCCATGCAAGTGCAGACATTCCATGCAGATAGTATCACCATTAGACCTCCTTTAAAAATCAAACTCTTCCCTTACATTTCTTTGTCAAACCTAGAATTTAGATTAAAAATAAATAAATCTAAACCTATTATTAACACACCATACATATAAACATACAATTCCTACTAAAAAGGGTAACTAAACCCAAGAACAAACATATAATGTATTGCACATAACAGTGGCATTTGCCTTTTTTTTTTTTTTTTTACTTTGGACGTTTGTAGTGAATGCAAAAAATAACAGTTGATCTTTTCAGAAATGCCAAGTCCGTATAAGCAGAACTGGAAATCAAAAACAATATTCCAGTATGATAAAATAACAAAGAGCCTAATCATTAATAGAGCTACTTGTGATTAGGAACTTTGTTATTTAATCATACTGAGATATTTGTTTAGTCTGAGTAAGAGCCGGTTCACACTGCAGCGACCATGAGTCGCCCCATGTCGGAGCGACTTTTTACCGCGTCTTTACCGCGACTTCAGCGCGACTTGTGAATTATTTTGCGCGACTTATATGACAGACGACTTTGTATTTGGCCAATCAGAATATGATGTGTTGTGACCCAATTCCCCTTTTCTGATTTTTTTTTTACTCATTTCCTCATTGCCCACCAGTGCCACGTATCAGTGTCCACCAGTGCCACTGCCCACCAGTGCCACGTATGTGTCCACCAGTGCCACAAATCAGTGTCCAACAGTGCCACATATTAGTGCCACGAATCAGTGTCCACCAGTGCCACATATCAGTGCCACGAATCAGTGCCCACCAGTGCCACGTATCAGTGCCACGAATCAGTGTCCACCAGTGCCACATATCAGTGCCACGAATCAGTGTCCACCAGTGCCACGAATCAGTGTCCACCAGTGCCACGTATCAGTGCCACGAATCAGTGTCCACCAGTGCCACATATCAGTGCCACGAATCAGTGTCCACCAGTGCCACGTATTAGTGCCACGAATCAGTGTCCACCAGTGCCACATATCAGTGCCACGAATCAGTGTCCACCAGTGCCACGTATTAGTGCCACGAATCAGTGTCCACCAGTGCCACATATCAGTGCCACGAATCAGTGTCCACCAGTGCCACGTATCAGTGCCACGTATCAGTGTCCACCAGTGCCACTCACACAGACCAAGCAGAGATAATGGAATATATATACCATTACACATACATTATATATATATATATATATATATATATATATATATACACATACCATATAGGCATGGCTGCAATGTGGGGAATGCCTGGCTAATCTCTTTCTTCTTCCTGGAAAGTCGGATCACAAGTCGCTTCAATTAAGATAAGGAGGCGACTCCCATTGAAGTATATGGGACAAGTCGGATCACAGGTCGCCTCAAAGTAGTACAGGACCCTTTTCTGAAGTCGGAGCGACTTCAGTAGTGCCAATTAAGACGGCACTGATTGATTAACATTGCTTTTGTTATGTCAAGCGACTTGGGGCGACTTGAGGGCACACAAGTCGCGCTAGTGTGAATGGGCTCGTATGGTGGCAGAGTTTTTTTTTATATATCCTGAAGAGTTTGTTGTTACATAGATTTGATTTTGGAATTTACACCTCTTTTTTTTTTTTAGATATAAAACAATAATATTCCCTTCTGTAAACTACAAATTTCACTGTTCAAATAATAGAGATGAACAAAAGCAGACATGTTTGATGTCCATGTAGACATTCCACGTGACAAAGTTTTCTTAACACTTTCACTTGTATGCCAAATGCAATTACAGCTTCTGGCAATCGCACTGCACCAATCCTGTTTGTCCAGATGCACAAGAAGTCTGAATGACGTCAAGATGGGAAATCGACTCGAATTCAGCTGAGCAGAAGCAACAAGCCTCCTGGTACTGCCTGGGCTTTTTGCTAAAGTCTAAAGCAGGCCATACACCAGTAGAATTTTAGATGAAAGTTTGTATGAAAAACCCTATGAAGTCACTAAAACATTGTTATTCTCTTTGTTTACTGGGTGAAGCCTCCTCAGCAATACATTCAATTATTCTGCTAGGCAAGGAGTTACCAAAAGTGATTACCTGGGTGATCAGTTCATCAATATTCCAAGCCAAAGCTCTGCCAGTCATCATAAAATTATATAATAAAATTGTCACCGCGCAGGAAAAACAAAAAAAAAAAAAATAGTGCACCCTGTGATTCACTCACAGAAATGACAAACAATGAAATATCAAAATTGTGCAGCACTCAAACTTCACATATAAAATCACATGTGAAAATACCAAAAATACATTTTGAAAAATAAACATTTTTAATAAATTTAATTGTGCCAATATATAAATCATAAATGTATACTCAAATAGGCTCAAAGTGGTATATATACACACACACACACACACACACACACAGTATCGCACAAAAGTGAGTACACCCCTCACATTCTTTTTTTAATATTTTATTATATCTCTTCATGTGACAACACTGAAGAAATGACACTTTGCTACAATGTAAAGTAGTGAGTGTACAGCTTGTATAACAGTGTACATTTGCTGTCCCCTCAAAATTACTCAACACAGCCATTAATGTCTGAACTGCTGGTAACAAAAGTGAGTACACCCCTAATTTAAAATGTCCAAATTGGGCCCAAAGTGTCAATATTTTATGTGGCCACCATTATTTTTCAGCACTGCCTTAACCCTCTTGGGCATGGAGTTCACCAGAGCTTCACAGGCTGCCACTGGAGTCCTCTTCCACTCCTCCATGACGACATCATGGAGCTGGTGGATGTTAGAGACCTTGCGCTCCTCCACCTTCTGTTTGAGGATGCCCCACAGATGCTCAATAGGGTTTAGGTCTGGAGACATGCTTGGCCAGTCCATCACCTTTACCCTCAGCTTCTTTAGCAAGGCAGTGGTCATCTTGGAGATGTGTTTGGGGTTGTTATCATGTTAGAATACTGCTCTGCAGCCCAGTCTCTGAAGGGAGGGGATCATGCTCTGCTTCAGTATGTCACAGTACATGTTGGCATTCATGGTTCCCTCATTGACCTATAGCTCCCCAGTGCCAGCAGCACTCATACAGCCCAAGACCATGACACTCCTACCACTATGTTGGACTGCAGGCAAGACAGACTTGTCTTTGTACTCCTCACCTGGTTGCCGTCACACGTTTGACACCATCTGAACCAAATAAGTTTACCTTGGTCTCATTAGACCACAGGACATGGTTCCAGTATTCCATGTCCTTGGTCTGCTTGTCTTCAGCAAACTGTCTGCAGGCTTTCTTGTACATCATCTTTAGAAGAGGCTTTCTTCTGGGACGACAGCCATGCAGACCAATTTGATGCAGTGTGCGGCGTATGGTCTGAGCACTGATAGGCTGACCTCCCACCCCTTCAACCTCTGCAGCAATGCTGGCAGCACTCATACGTCTATTTCCCAAAGACAACCTCTGGATATGACCCTGAGCACGTGCACTTAACTTCTTTGGTCGATCATGGTGAGGCCTGTTCTTAGTGGAACCTGTTCTGTTAAACCGCTGTATGGTCTTGGCCACCGTTCTGCAGCTCAGTTTCAGGGTCTTGGCAATCTTCCTATAGCCTAGGCCATCTTTATGTAGAGCAACAATTCTTTTTTTCAGATCCTCACAGAGTTCTTTGCCCTGAGGTGCCATGTTGAACTTCCAGTGACCAGTATGAGAGAGTGAGAGCGATAACACCAAATTTAACACACCTGCTCCCCATTCACACCTTAGACCTTGTAACACTAACGAGTCACATGATACCGGGGAGTGAAAATGGCTAATTGGGCCCAATTTGGACATTTTCACTTAGGGGTGTACTCACTTTTGTTGCCAGCAGTTTAGACATTAATGGCTGTGTGTTGAGTTATTTTGAGGGGACAGCAAATTTACACAAGCTGTACACTCACTACTTTACATTGTAGCAAAGTGTCATTTCTTCAGTGTTGTCACATGAAAAGATAGAATAAAATATTTACAAAAATGTGAATCTCTCTCTCTCTGAACTTTAATGGCATTCCAGTCTTAGGCCCCGTTCACATAGGGGCGATCCGACTTCGGGGGGGCGACCTCCGAGGTCGCGGTGCGAGCAGCGCGCCGCAACCTTGGAGCGGCCGCCACAGACTTCATAACATTGAAGTCTATGGCGGTCGCCTCCGGGTCGCCCCAAAGAAGCTCCGGACCCTTTTTCTAAGTCGGAGCGACTTGTGTCGCTCCTATTAGAACGGGTCCGCAGCTTCCCTATGGAAGGCGACCTACGGCGACCTGTGAGGCGACCAGGTCACCTCACAGGTCGCCTTAGTGTGAACGGGGGCTTAGTCAGTAGGGTTCAATATTGAGTTGGCTCACCCTCTGCAGCTATAACAGCTTCAACTCTTCTGGGAAGGCTGTCTTTTTAGGTTCAGGAGTGTATCTATGGGAATGTTTGACCATTCCTCCAGAAGCGCATTTGTGATGACCTCATAAATGTTGGCACTGATGTTGAACGAGAAGGTCTGTCTCCTAGTCTCCGCTGTAATTCTTCCCAAAGGTGTTCTATCGGTTTGAGGTCAGGACTCTGTGCAGGTCAGTCAAGTTCCTCCACTCCTAACTCGCTCATACATGTCTTTATGGACCTTGCTTTGTGCACTGGTGCGCAGTCATTTTGGAACAGGAAAGGGCAATCCCCAAACTGTTCCCACAAAGTTGGGAGCATGAAATTGTCCAAAATGTCTTGGTATGCTAATGCCTTAAGAGTTCCCTTCGCTGGAACTAAGGGGCCAAGCCCAACTCTTGAAAAACAACCCCACACAATACACCCCCCCCCCTACCCACACACCTCCACCAAATGATTTGGACCAGTGCACAAACCAAGGTCCCTAAAGACGTGGATAAGCAAGTTTGGGGTGGATGAACTTGACTGGCCTGCACAGAGTCCTGACCTCAACCCGATAGAACACTTTAGGGATGAATTTGAGTGGAGGCTGAGGGCCAGGCCTTCTCGTTCAACATCAGTGTCTGACCTCACAAATTGGCTTCTGGAAGAATGGTCAAACATCCCCATAGATACACTCCTAAACCTTGTAGACAGCCTTCCCAGAAGAGTTGAAGCTGTTCTAGCTGCAGAGTGGGCCAACTCAATATTGAACCCTATGGACCAAGACTGGGATGCCATTAAAGTTCATGTGCATGTAAAGGCAGGCGGCCCAATACTTTTGGTAATTTAGTGTATGTCTTAGTGGGGACTTGCCTTATACTTTAATTACAGTTCAAATACTTAAACCATCATAGTAAGGATGGTGTGTGGGTTGAAAGGTTTTAAACTTAGGAAGTGGGAACTTACAGACATAATAAGAGCATATTTTTAGAGTAGTACAGTAGTATGTTTGCCGTTTATAAACTGTGCCTACAGTGCTGGGGTTTTCACACATTCATATTTCTCACATAAGGGATTTTTTAGGGATTTTTTTTTTTAATACACTAATATTGTCTTGTTGAGGCTGAAATAAGTTAATTTATGGCAGCAGAGACCAGCAGCAAACAAATAAAAGAATATCAGTGCAACAATGTAAACCGGTACGTACAATCCTTTTTTCTATTAGGTTTGGCTGTGCTTCATTTCCCTGCCTATGCAGCTATATGCGGTTGCATATTTGCTTTTGTTCAGGTGACAAAGCTATACCAGAAGTCATGATCTCTCCAAAGATCATACATACAACTTCAAAAAGTGAATCTGTAAGGTCAGTAATAGAGGCTTTACCAACTTGGTTAGGGACCACACACATCAGATGGTGGGCACTATGTTTCTGTACCTTTCCTGCTTTTTTCAATGCACACACTGGTATGGACTGAAACAATAGGTCAAGCTTTCCCAAGCTTTTTACTCCAAAGGAACCCTTGACATAATTTTCAAGACTTGGGTAACCCAAGCTAAAACCAATCGGTGGGTCTGTGGGAAAATGCCCCCTACATTAGTGGTCAGTGGGAAGAATGCTTAAAGAAAATAATATTGCTGCGCCAAGTCTTTCATTGGAGATAAATAAATAAATAAATAAATATGTTTGGTGTACAAAATGTTATTACAATAACTCTAAGCCCCTGTTCACACTAAGGTGACCTGTGAGGCGACCTGATCGCCTCACAGGTCGCCGTAGGTCGCCTCCCATAGGGAAGCTGCGGACCCGTTCTAATAGGAGCGACACAAGTCGCTCCGACTTAGAAAAAGGGTCCGGAGCTTCTTTGGGGTGACCAGGAGGCGACCGCCATAGACTTCAATGTTATGAAGTCCTTGGCGGCCGCTCCGAGGTCGCGGCGCGCTGCTCGCACCGCGACCTCGGAGGTCGCGGTGCAAAGTAGCGTCGCCTGCATGTGAACGGGGGCTAAATCAGTCCATCAACTGTGATACTAAAGTGATAAATCAATTTCTGAGCCGTGATTATAAAATCAATAATATTAATATTCCCAATCCTCAGTGAAAATAGTGACTGAAAGAAAATCAAAAAATCTTCATCCACAAACGTGATCAAAAGTGCTGCATGCTTCACTCCAGGTGCTCCTAGTGACTAGTCACAGATTAGCAGCTCACCTTAGGAACAGACTCCTGAGAGTCAATACACACTCTGGGATAATCACTGCAGTCTGGTTTGCCTTCCCATCACCGCCTCCTGGTAGTCCCTCCAGGTTTATATGGGATCGGTGTGGAAAAAATAAAAGCAAGATCTAGTGCTCTCTGATTTTAAGGCTATTTATTAAATCATAAATGGTGAAATCGCACTTACATTTCAAAGCACTTCAGCAGTGCGGACTTATCATAGCATCAAACGCTGCCTGTGGTCTCCGGGAACCGACGTGATGACATGCAGGCTCCTCCCCCGTACACGTTGCGTCATAGACTTCGTCAGCGGTGGGAAGAATGCCCCCTTTACAGTGGTGGTCAGAAGACCAACCTTACAGCCAGCTGAAAAGATCATTGGCGTCATGCTGCTGTCTCTACCAAGTGGAACTGTGCAGGTACCATCAAAAGGAAGGTCAGTTAGCCACGGCTGTGGGAACCCCAACAACCTCTGGAGAAATCCAAGGGTTTCATGGAAACCTGGTTGAGAATGGCTGAAATAGGACATAAATTTCATTGTTTATGCATTGAGACCGTGTTGGGCAACTCTACCCAACGCAGCCAAATAGAGCTGGTGTGAACTAGCTCTAAAAGGTGCAGGAATGTCATCTTGCATTTACCATCTAGTGAAACATCTACCTAGAGCATTACCAATGACACTGCTGCATCTTGTAGTAATATATGAATCACAGAATAGAACCACAGCATGTGGCCGGAGACACAGCCACTTAACACTCTTAGAAGTGTCAAATGCAGAAGAATCTGATGGAGACTACAATGGTGAAATGGAGCAAAAAGTTGAAGAACAGGCAGCAAGAGAGTTGGGTATAAGGCCATTTTTACACAGGCAGTGAAGCATAGTTAAAAAACAGCCCCTTAACCTCCCTCCTACACAATGACAATGTGCCTGCACAGGACGCAAAGTTTCACGATATGGCAATTTTACCTTGTCATTTCGCTGTTTGCAGATGGCATGCCCAATGAAACTCGATGGGACCATGCCACAACCATGGCTGTTCCAACACACTAGTTCAGTGATTTCCAACCTTTCTTCAGTCAAGACACCATTTAAAACTATGCACACACTCTCGAGTCACTCCATTCTAAACATGTAAGAAAACTAAATAAAGTTTTACATAATGCAGATGCTGCAACGCACGCAGGACACTCAACGTTAGAGGGGATTTATTCTTCCAAAGCAAATTTATTTGCACATTGGTACTGATTGGTACTGATTAGTATTCCAAGTATTGACTGACCGATCTCGTTTTTTGTAACGCTGGTACCGATATTTTGGTCATCAGATATCGGTATCGGCCGATATTTTTGGACATTAAAAAAACTTTTTTTTTTTAACCACTTTACCACCGGAGGATTTTCCTGCTAAAAGACCAGGGGTTATTTTGCGATTTTTTACTGCGTGACTTTAACGGACAATCGCGCGGTCGTGCGATGCTGTACCTAAACGAATTTCACGTCCTTTTTTTCCCACAAACAGAGCTTTCTTTTGGTGGTATTTGATCACCTGTGCGATTTTTTGATCACGCGCTATAAACAAAAAAAGAGCGTATTTTTTGCAAAAACAACAATATTTTTCACTTTTTTTTATATGAAATTCCCCCCAAAAAAAATGTAAAAATCAAAATTTTTTAAAATTTTCGGCCAATTTGTTTTACGCTACCTATGTTTGGTAAAAAAAAAAAAATCGCAAAAAGCGTATTTTTATTGGTTTGCGCAAAAGTTATCGCGTTTACTAACAAAGGGAAAGATTTTTGTCATTTTTGGTGTTTTTTTTTTTAACGAGTAATGGCGGCGATCTGCGATTTTTTTTGCGGTACTGCGACATTGCGGCGGACAGATCGGACCCTTGACTGACATTTTTGACACTTTTGGGGGTACCAGTGACATTACTGCAGTAATCAGTGCTATACATATGCACTGTTACTGCAAAAATGACACTGGCAGGGAAGGGGTTAACAGTATTGGACAGGGAGGGGTTAAGTGTGTCCTAGGGGCGTGATTCTAACTGTGCAGGGACAGGTCTTCTAGTGTAAAAACAAAGATCAACAGTTCTACATAGTAGAACTGTTTGATCTTCACTTTTACACAGGGAGAACTGACAGGTGGCTTGTTTACACAAGCCGCTCTGTCTTTCTCCCGCTGTACCGGCGATCGTAGTGTGACCGGCGGACATCGGGTCCGCCAGTCACACTCCCGCACTCCTCCGTGAACGAGCCGAGGCGGGCGCGCGCCTCAGCGGGCGCGCGCCCGCCCGCTATTGGCTCTGGAAGGAGTGACAGGCGAGCGACGTAGACCTACGTCACTCTGCCTGGCCGGGGCCGACTGCCGCAGTAAATATACTGTGCGCAGTCGGCAAGCGGTTAAATGTCTAAAAGGTACTCTTGTGGAGGGATCAGGGGGTCTAAAAGACCCTAAACCCCTCCTCTGCACTTAAAAGCATTCAAAAACGCCAAGTTTGGCTGTTTTGAATGCTGTATGTTTTTTTAATTCGGCGCCGCCAGTACCCGGAAGTGATGTCATGATATGACATCACTTCTAGGTACTCGGCACCAAATTAAAAAAAATGGAGACCCGATCAGAGCCGAATGCGGCTCTTCGGCGGCCCTACAGGTAGGATGCCCGGGTCTCCCCTACCACTGGTGAGGCGGAAGGCGGCGGGAGGGGGGGGGGCATCCCCTCCCGCTCCTTGGAATGACAGCCGAATGGCTTCTCAGCCTCATCGGTTGTCATTACAAGACAGCTGACCATCGGCTATCGACGCCGGGGTACCGGGGTGACGCCTCACTCCAGTCCAGCACTTTCCCGCAATATCAATAGATCCAAAGGCCGTTTACGATATATCGGGGAAAGTGCAATTCGGCCACCCATATATCGGTGTTGCCGATAATCGGTCGATCAATAATTCCAAGGTTTCTCTTTTCCCTCAGTTTCTTTCCCTTAGTCAGCTAATGTGACCCCAGAGCTGATGGAGTTGCAGGCGAGGTGCAAACAAGGATGCTGTGTAGGCGCACGTCGTCCTCTTTGTGAACTGATGGTGTCTTTGGTTGTTACGACGCCAGTGGCAAGAAGTTTGTAATGGTGCACAATGAAAACCTGTGGCTTTGTGTAACTAAAAGGCGGGCTTGATCCACCCGCTGGTTTGTATACAATTTTTGGGGCAATTTTAAGGAATTTTGTCAAGCACCCCTGAAGAAACCTGAAGGCACCCCAGGGTTCCTAGGCACCTTGGTTGAAAAAGCCTGCCCAGTTCAATGTAAAATCACTATTTAGGAATCAAAAAAAACAAAAAACGAGCTCAAGAGGTGGCATTATCGCCTCCTGATAACCCGTAAACTGCCTGTCAATTACAGAATGAAAGGGTTCCACCACAGATTGTTTTTCAGACTGCTGTAAAGTCTGCCGCCCATGTGAAGGAGCACCAATACCTTTTATATTGCAGGCTGACAAGGTCATGTTAAAAAGTCAGCAATGGTAGCCCCAGTTTATCTTCACAAATTCCATGTAAAGGGGGTGTACCAAGTGATCCTATTGATTTTAAAAAGGTTCTTCAGAAACATTTCAGAAAAAAAATAAAAATGATATATATCTCCATCCATTTAACAGCCAATGTTGGTCACTACAGATTCCACGATGGGCCTCCACCGGCTGGTTGTGGTGGTGCCATAATCTTCTCTTTCTCGATCTTAAGACACCCTGTGGCTTTTCTCTGTAGAGCTGCTGATAACGTATTGCCAAGCAACACAAACAACTGAACACATTTGGGCGATGGAGGACTCCTACACATGCACAACACTGAAGTCCAGGAGACCAGGTAATGACAGCAAGTCACATGGTCTATGCCATTGTACAAGCCACAAGACCAAGGAGGGAGGCCGCTGTCATTTTACCTAACTTGTCTTTTAATATTTAGCATACATTTTATTGCATCGTATGACTTGTATGACTTTTACTTGATCCAATAACATTTCCAGTGATAAGCGGCATAAAGTGATAAGCCCCACCAAAACGTCTTCCATTTAGTTTTAGAATAGCGATGGATGAGAAGCCTATCAGGTTTTCATAATTTATTTGACTCTAGTGGAAAGATTTTCCCTCAGTTTGTACTAGAGATGCGCATCTTCATTGGTCTCACGATTCGATTATCAAGTCAACGATTCGATTCTATTCCGTGATGCAACACGATTATTGCCCATGGTTTATCATCAAAAAAAGAAGAACTCAATTTTTTTTTTATTTTATCTGTTCCTAAAAAAGAACACTCCCTGCATGTAACAAAAGTCTAAACGCAACAGACTTAAAGAGGAGCTCTAGGCTCCCCCCCAAAATACTAAAGGAGATGGTCAGAGATTGCAGTCATACTACAGGAGATGGTCAGAGACTGTAGACATGATACAGGAGATGGTCAGAGACTGCAGACACGATACAAGAGATGGTCAGAGACTGTAGACATGATACAAGAGATGGTCAGAGACTGTAGACATGATACAAGAGATGGTCAGAGACTGTAGACATGATACAAGAGATGGTCAGAGACTGTAGACATGATACAAGAGATGGTCAGAGACTGTAGACATGATACAAGAGATGGTCAGAGACTGTAGACATGATACAAGAGATGGTCAGAGACTGTAGACATGATACAAGAGATGGTCAGAGACTGCAGACCTACTACAGGAGATGGTCAGAGACTGCAGACAAAGTACAAGAGAGGGTCAGAGACTGCAGACATGATACATGAGAGGGTCAGAGGCTGCAGACATGATACAAGAGATGGTCAGAGACTGCAGACACGATACAAGAGATGGTCAGAGACTGCAGACATGATACAAGAGATGGTCAGAGACTGCAGAGATGATACAAGAGATGGTCAGAGACTGCAGAGATGATACAAGAGATGGTCAGAGACTGCAGACATGATACAAGAGATGGTCAGAGACTGCAGACACGATACAAGAGATGGTCAGAGACTGCAGACACGATACAAGAGATGGTCAGAGACTGCAGACACGATACAAGAGATGGTCAGAGACTGCAGACACGATACAAGAGATGGTCAGAGACTGCAGACATGATACAAGAGCTGGTTAGAGAATGCAGAGATACTACAGTATTTATACGGCTTCTGCACTAAGAGTTGTTAAATGTACGAGTTAGAGGTCAGAAGACCATACAACAAAAACACAAAATGCAGGATGGATTGCTCTACTGAAGGCCACTGAACTCCAAGGTGCCCTCTATCTATCCTTCTCAGGAAGGAATGCTCTAAGGCTCCATTCACACCTGAGCGTATTATTTCCAGGCATTTTTGGGGGCTTTTTTCAGGAGTTTTTTGTAGGGGTTTGGAGGCAGGCTATGACATCTGACCAAAAACGCTTGTAATCTGCCAAAAAAGAAGCTCATGTACTTTTTTGAGCTTCAGACATTTTGCTTCAGGTGACAAAACGCTCAGATGTGAACAGGAGCCATTGAAATTAATGGGATTTTGCTTGTTGGGCATTTTGGAACTTCAGAGATGAGAGTTTTACGAGTTGAAAAATGCTCAGGTGTGAACAGGGCCTCAATCATTAGGCCCCTTTCACACATACGGTCCGTTCAGTTCATCAGTTCAGTCACGTCAAAATGTATCAGTTTTTCAACTTTTTTCATCCGCTTTTTTTTTTACACCCACTACCAATGCAAAAACGGATGAAAAACGGACCGTTTACATCCGTTTTTCGTCCGATCCGTTTTTTTTAACGGATGAATGAAAAACGGACCGTATGTGTGAAAGGGGCCATAGAGGTACACTCCTTGTAGATATAATAAAAACATTAATGCAGATATGGGTTTATTAGAACATTGTGAAATGACATTTTAAAGGCATAATTCACTGTTTATGCAGGTAAGGAGCACCTGTAGATAAAAACAAAATGAGCAGCTTTAACCAAAGTTGAATAATGCCTGTGCTGTAGATGTAGGCCATTTATGTACCTCCCAAAGCCTAGCTTAAAAATTCCCAGAGATGGCAGGACAGGATAATGACATCTCTGGGAGTTTTTTCGGGAGGTATGCAAGTGGCCTACACTTATAGCAGGGGCAATACCCAAAGTCAGTAAAAGCTGTTGCTTGTGGAGGATTAAGGGAGCTTTCACACAGGCTTGCCGATCCGGTCCGTCTGTCAGTTTTTCAGGCGGACCTGATCGGATGCTCCATGCACCTCTATGGAGCAGTGGATGTCAGTGGTGACATGTTCGCCGACACCCGCTGCTAGCTGATCCTGTCCATGAAATCCAGACGGATTGAAACCCTATTTTCTATCCATCTGGAGGATCGGATCAGATGAGATCAGATGAAAACAGACAGATGGTCCGTTTTCATCCGATCTCCCATAGAGGAGAGCGGGGATCTGACAGTTCCATCTCTGCACAGTGAGCGGAGACGGAGCTGTCATCCGCCTGCTCAGTGGGGATTGGCGGATCAATCCCCACGGAGCAAAACAGAGTCCGCCGGGCGGAAAGCCGGTGTGAAAGCACCCTAAGGGCTCTTTCACACGGGCGTTCCGTATGTCCGTTTTTCATCCCATCCGTTTGAGGATGAAAAACGGACATAATGTATCTCTATGTAAATACGGATGTCATCGGATGATCATCCTCTGACATCCGTTTTTTGTCAGTTCAGTTCAGTTCAGTTCAGTTTTTTTGAACGGAGGAGAAACCTATTTTTTCTTCCTTTCAAAAAAACGGAACAGAAGCAAAAACGGATGTCAGTGGTGTCATCCGCAGACATCCGTATTTACATAGACATGCATTATGTCAGTTTTTCATCTGCAAACGGATGGGATGAAAAACGGACATACGGACCGGATGACACAAGTGTCATCCGTGTCCGTTACAAAAAAAAAAAAAGGACCTGATCGGGCAAAAAAAAAAAGGAACGCCCGTGTGAAAGAGTCCTAACTAGAACTAGAGTACTCAGAATCAGGTGCAGCTGTGCATTGTGGCCAATCAGCTTCTAACTTCAGCTTGTTCAATTAAGCTTTGAATACAAATTAGAAGTTGATTGGTTTCTGTGCAGAGCTGCATCAGATTTTGCATGTTCCAGTTTTAGTAAAAAGCCCCCCCTTTTTTTTTTTTTTTATCTAAAGACAGTTTTTTTGGTAAAAGGTGAATTAACTCTTTCAGCCCTGGTTTACACGATGCGATACCGTAAACGCACAAGATTCAATGTGTTTACCTGCATTACACTGCATAGCAATTGCACAGCGTCCATGCGATCTGCTGCGGGTGTCAATGTTAGATTAATGACACCCTGAAACAGATTGCAAACTGCATTCCAATTGCCAGAATCGCATCACATGATTGTGCATACCCATGCAATGCGATTCAGGTCCGGGCAAAAAAAGGGGTCCAGCGCTATTTTGGTGCAGATGCAATGCGATTTGGGCTATATAAAATGTATAGCTCAAAGGGCACCGCACAGGCAATGCATGTGATGTGCACAGAAATGCGGTGCGATTCCTGTGCAAATCACATGTGGTGTTCAGCATGCACTAGTGTGACCCCAGGCTAAAGCTGAATTGCAGCTGTGTGTGTTTTTATTTTTGCATAGGTATACATGTTCAGCTTGGTCCAATGCAAGTATGCATATTTTTAAATGGCTGTCCTATGTAAGCAGAAAATTACTGTAGTAGCTGCAGCTACTACAGCGATTACTGCTGTCTTGTGGGTCCCGTGCCAAGTGGCTACCATGCTGCACAATGAAACCAATGGAGAGCTGGCTCAGCACAGACACCATTCGGAGAACGCCTTCCATTTCCTCCGCCAGTATATCAGTTATGTACTTCACCTTCACTCATTTATTTTCTAACTGCGATAACATCACTACTTACATGAAATGAAACCACTACTCAGCAATCATGGACAATGACAGCACACACCAGACAACATCAAAACTCACCAACAATGTGTTTTTCTATGCAAAATAATCTTTAAATAAATCTTTAAAAACACCGATGAAAAAGGTTATTAAAAAAAAAAAGCAGTTTACCGCTGTGGTGTGTGTGGAGGGAGATTTCATTTACTTCCCCCAGTTCATTAACTGCCAGTAAAGAGTTGAAGGCCTAATTAATTTCTTGGAAAGGATTTGCCCCCTTAATGACCAGGCTATTTTTTGCAATACGGCACTGTGTTATTTTAACGGACAATTGCGCGGTCGTGCGACGCTGTACCCAAATAAAATTGATGCCCTTTTTTTCTATCAAACAGAGCTTTCTTTTGGTGGCATTTGATCACCTCTGCAATTTTTATTTTCTGTACTATATACAAAAAAAAAAAAAAAAAAAAAAGCGACAATTCTGAAAAAAAAAAAAAAACAATATTTTTCACTTTCTGCTAAATAACATTCCCAAAAAAAATAGAAAAATCAAAATCTAACATTTCAGGCCAATTTGTTGTCCGCTACATATTTTTGGTAAAAAAAAGAAAAAAAAAAAAAAAAAAAAAAAAAAAAAAAAAAAAAAAAAAAAAATCGCAATAAGCGTATTTAGATTGGTTTGAGCAAAAGTTATCACGTCTACAAACTACGAAAAAGATTTGTCATTTTTATTGTTTTTTTTTTTCACTAGTAATGGCGGCGATCTGCGATTTTTAGCGGGACTGCGACATTGCGGCGGACAGATCGGACCCCTAACTGACATTTTTGACACTTTTGGGGGGACCAGTGACATTACTACAGTAATCAGTGCTAAAAATAGGCACGGTTACTATAATAATGACACTGGCAGGGAAGGGGTTAACACTGTGGGTGATCAAGGGGTTAAATGTGAGCCTAGGGGAGTGATTCTAGCTGTATGGGGGCGGGGCTTGTAAAATCATCACAGAGACCTGTGATCCTACATAGAAGGATCACAGGGGCTCTATGATCATTGCAGAGAGAAGAACGGTCAGCTGTGTTTACAACAGCTGACCGTTCTTCTCTTTCAGCGGGGAGCAATCGCGGGTGTCAGGCGGCAATCACGCGACCGACGTATACCTATGTCGGTTTGCGCAGGAGGGGCTGCCTGCCGCAGTATAACTGCGGCGGGCGGTCCTTAAGTGGTTAATTAGTACAGTTTTAGTCCGAAAAAAAATCTACGCATGCTCAGAAATGAAAGAAAAAATACAAAACAATTCAACACATGACATCACTTCTGAAGTCGAATTCTGTCCTATGAGAATTTTCATATGAAAGTTCCCTCTTCACTTTCCATATAAGACTAACATGCAACAAAAAACGGACGAAAATTTGTGCGATAATCTGATCGTGTGTGCGAGGCTTTACTCCCAGTCAAATACCGCGTCCTCCAGATCTCCAACTAAGACTCCATTCACACTAATACGACCGTCGCGGTCCATTGTGTAGTACAGGAACGGTTCTAACAAGAGCGACACAAGTCGCTCCGACTTAGAAAAAGGGTCCTGTACTACTTCGGGGCGACCTGGAGCGACTTGCATAGACATTCATTATATGAAGTCCGTGCAAGTCGCGCCGTAGTCGCACTGCACGCGACTTCACAGGTCGCCCCCGAAGTCGTGCCGCTGCAGTGTGAATGCGGTGTAAAAGCCTGTGTATGGACAGGGAGCTGAGGAAGGGTCTACAGGAGCTTAGCATTGCACCCACTATCCACTGATTGGGGGTGAAGTATTTGGCGAAAAAATGTATAAATGCACATTTTTTTCCTGCAAATATGTGCATTAATTATTAGGTTTTTTTTTTTTTTTTTTTGTTTTTTAATAAAAAGGTGGAATTAACCTTTATTGCTAAGAGTTTTACAGTATACTGCCTTTGGTTCCAACTTCCATCCATCACCTAGGGCTGATTTATACCAAGCTGTAGGTGTTGGAAGCTCAATGGCAGCACTCACTCCAGTGTTTGCTTGTTGTCTCACACAGGTGCTGCTTGCAATGCCTGGCTCGCTCTAGACACAGCTTCCCTTGGTGGGTGCATTTACCACACAGGCAGACGCCACCTGAAGTCACATCAGCAATGCATTTCCTCTTTGCAGTCAGGTCTATGTTTAACCCAAACCCAAAAGCAAACAATTATTATGTCGCAGCCTACCAATTCTTAGATGTGATGGCTGCATTAGTTTTCTTTTCTTTATTTCCATCTGGCGATCCTGCCAGTGAGGCCCCTTTCACACTAGTGGACCGTTCAGATCTGCGTGTCTGTTTTTCAGGTGGATCTGAACGGATGCCTCATGCATCTCTATGGGGCATTGGGTGTCAGCGGAGACAAGTCCTCTGACATCTGATCCAATCCAGTCCGTCAAATCTGGACGGATGGAAACCCTATGGGCGGTCCGTTCTCATCCAATTCCCCCATAGAGAACAGCGGGACCTGACAGCTGTGTCTCTGCACACAGCGCGGTGACACAGCTGCCATCCACCTGCTCAGCGGGGGATCGGCGGATCGATCCCCCGCTGAGAAAAAACGGAGTCCACCGACGGACTCCACAGTGTGAAAGTCTTTTCGTTTTCTCTTAGAAAATGTATCAGTTAAAAAGGTTGAGACAAACCATTTACCACTGGCAGGGGTGCTTACAATGATCAGCTTTTATTTATGTTTGTAAAACCTTTATCCAAAAGAAAAAAAAAAAACTGTTTGCTGTAGTGATCGGCCGATATTTTTGTACATTAAAAATAAATTTAAATAAACCCCTCCTCTGCACTTAAAAGCATTCAAAACTCCAAGTTTGGCTGTTTTAAATGCTGTCATTTTTTTTGGCGCTGAGTACCCGGAAGTGATGTCATGACATCACTTCCGGGTATTTACATGGAGACCCGATCAGAGCTGAATCACGTCTTCTCTTTGGCGGCCGTGCAGGCTGGTTGCCCGGGTCTCCGCCGGAGGGCGGTGGGGGGACGGGGGTGGGGAGGGCATCCCCTCCCGCTCCTTGTAAAGACAGCCGATCGTCAAGTATGGACGCCGATACCGGGGTGATGCCTCTAGCTGCGGTACAGCACTTTCACCAAATATCGGTAATACTGATTTATCGGAGAAAGTGCATATCGGCCCTTAATATATCGGCTTTGCCGATAATCGGTCGATCCCTAGTTTGCTGTAACTCAGGGGTCTCCAAACTTTCTAAACACAGGTCCAGTTTACTGTCCTTCAGACTTAAGGGGGGGGTTGGACTGTTGCCCCTGGGAGTAGAAAACATCCCGACATCAGTGGGAAAAAACAATGCTCCATCATTGGTGTCAGTGGGAGCAATAGTGCCCCATCATTGGTGTCAGTGGGAGGAATAGTGCTCCATCATTGGTGTCAGTGGGAGGAATAGTGCTCCATCATTGGTGTCAGTGGGAGGAGTAGTGCTCCATCATTGGTGTCAGTGGGAGGAGTAGTGCTCCATCATTGGTGTCAGTGGGAGGAATAGTGTCCCATCGTTGGTGCCAGTGAGAGGAATAGTGCCCCATCATTGGTGTCAGTGAGAGGAATAGTGCCCCATCATTGGTGTCAGTGAGAGGAATAGTGCCCCATCATTGGTGCCAGTGGGAGGAATAGAGCCCCATCTTTGGTGTCAGTGAGAGGAATAGTGCCCCATCATTGGTGTCAGTGAGAGGAATAGTGCCCCATCATTGGTGTCAGTGAGAGGAATAGTGCCCCATCATTGGTGTCAGTGAGAGGAATAGTGCCCCATCATTGTTGTCAGTGGGAGGAATAGTGCTCCATCATTGGTGTCAGTGGGAGGAATAGTGCCCCATCATTAGTGTCAGTGGGAGGAATAGTGCCCCATCATTGGTGTCAGTGAGAGGAATAGTGCCCCATCATTGGTGTCAGTGGGAGGAATAGTGCTCCATCGTTGGTGTCAGTGGGAGGAATAGTGCCCCATCATTGGTGTCAGTGGAAGGAATAGTGCCCCATCGTTGGTGTCAGTGGGAGGAATAGTGCCCCATCATTGGTGTCAGTGAGAAGAATAGTGCCCCATCATTGGTGTCAGTGAGAGGAATAGTGCCCCATCATTGGTGTCAGTGAGAGGAATAGTGCCCCATCATTGGTGTCAGTGAGAGGAATAGTGCCCCATCATTGGTGTCAGTGGGAGGAATAGTGCCCCATCATTGGTGTCAGTGGGAGAAATAGTGCCCCATCATTCGTGTCAGTGGGAGGAATAGTGCTCCATCGTTGGTGTCAGTGGGAGGAATAGTGCTCCATCATTGGTGTCAGTGGGAGGAATAGTGCCCCATCATTGGTGTCAGTGAAAGGAATAGTGCCCCATCATTGGTGTCAGTGAGAGGAATAGTGCCCCATCATTGGTGTCAGTGAGAGGAATAGTGCCCCATCGTTGGTGTCAGTGAGAGGAATTCTGTAGGCTGATTTGCAGAGGGCTGGGCACAGGAGATGCCCTCACAATCTGACAGATTTGGAGTGAAAAGAAAAAGTGGGCAAATATTGCCAAATCAAGATGTGCCATGCTGATAGACTCAAAAAGACTGAGTGCTGTAATAAAATCAAAAGGTGCTTCAACAAAGTATTAGTTTAAGGGTGTGCACACTTATGCAACCATATTATTTTAGTTCTTTATTTTTACTTCCCGCCAACTAAAAGATTTCAGTTTGTTGTTCAACTGAGTTGTACGGTTCACATTAAAGGTGGAAAAAGTTCTGAAATGAATTATCTTAGTCCCATTTTTATTTTCATCACCTGTTACAAAACCTGACATTTTAAAAGGGGTGTGTAAGCTTTATATATCCACTGTATATGTAAATACCTGTAATAAATAAAACTATATTTCCTGCATATATTCAAAAGATCTGCGAGCTCCTATGGGTATACTGAGGGTAAGCTGCTAGCACCAATCACTCCCCTTAAGGTGAGTGTGTAAGCCATCAAAATAACATTTAAATAAAGTGCTGCACAATATGTATCCAAATCCACAATGTGCAAATATGACAAATCATAGTCTTATTTTATGTGCAAAAAAAGGAATAAAAAAAAAAAAGCAAAAAAAATTGAATAAATATTCCTATATGAAATATGAGAATACAATGATATAATCAAAGTAAAAATATTAAATGTGCTTAAATACAAATAATAAAATTTCTGTGATTGAAGATAAAATATCAATGATAATAGGATGATATAACGGATCCCAAACCCCAGTGCTTGTATTTAAAATAAGAATAAAAGTAAAAAGTCAGTGAGAACTATTTCCAATGTTGATTAATGTGCCACCTCCACCCTCTGGGTGGGTGTCTCACCTTAGGGTGTGTGACCTCGCAGCTAAGCTCGGTCAAATAAAGCCTCAAGCAATCCCCACGGGTGCTGAAGAAGTTCTCTCCTTCACTGTTCTGGCTCCCAGCTTGACTGTTCTAATGCTTTATCCGCTCACATAGATGGGAAAAAAAACATATCTCCATAGTGCAAATATTGTTGGTTTAAGAGTAATTTTATTTAAAAGAAGAGTACTACTCACATTTATTGGGTGCTTATATTTCCAGCATACTAATGTGAATGTACAATATATATATATATATATATATATATATATATATATATATATATATATATATATAAAGCGCTGCATAAGTTAACAGCGCTATACAAGCCTCCTTAAATTATGTTTATTATTAAAATCAACCCATGTGCCATTAAATGCATGGCGCATTGGGTTGATTTTATACAGCAGCAGGGCAGCCCTCCTGCGCAAACCAGCGTAGGTGTAATACGTCGGTCGCACACCTGCAGCTAGGGGGCGGGCGCGCTCCCGCTCGTCAGCGGAAACACAGATGCACGGGGCAGGCGGCTCTGATTGCCGCCTGACACATCACGATCGCTCCCCACTGAGAGAGAACGGTCAGCTGTTGTAAACACAGCTGACCGTTCTTCTCTCTGGAATGATCACAGAGCTCATGTGATCCTTCTATATAGGATCACAGGTCTCTGTGATGACTTCACAAGCCCCACCCCCATACAATTATAAACACTGACTTCACAAGCCCCACCCCCATACAATTATAAACACTACCCTAGGTACACATTTAACCCCTTGATCACTTACTGTGTTAACCCCTTCCCTGGCAGTGTCATTATTACAGTAACAGTGCATATGTATAGCACTGATTACTGTAGTAATGTCACTGGTCCCCCCAAAAGTGTCAAAAATGTCAGTCAAGGGTCCGATCTGTCCGCCGCAATGTCACAGTCCCGCAAAAAAAAAAAAAAAAAAAAAAAAAAAAAAAAAGCACATAATAAAAATTTCATATATTTACTGCAGTTAGTAGACGCGATAAATTTTGCGCAAACCAATCAAAATATGCTTATTGCGATTTTTTTTAATCAAAAATATGTAGCAGAAAACAAATTGGCCTCAAATGTTAAAAAATTAGATTTTTTTTTTTTTTGGGAATGTTATATAGCAGAATGTCGCTCTTATTTTGTTTATAGAACAAAAAAAAAAAAAAAACAAAAAAAAAAAAAAAAAAAAATCGCACAGGTGATCAAATACCACCAAAAAAATTTGTGGGGGGGGGGGGGACATGAATTTTATTTGGGTACAGCATCGCACGGCCGTGCAATTGTCCATTAAAGTAACGCAGTCCCGAATCGGAAAATACGGCCTGGTCATTAAGGAGGAAAATCTTCCGGTCCAGAAGTGGTTAAGGACATAGTGCACCAGCACCATTTTTTTGGTATATTGGTTGTCACTTCAGACCTGGAATTCGGGTGTAATGGAGTGTAGCAGCTCCAATCTTTTTACAAAGCTAAGCACGGGGTTCTGCTTTGCTTTGCACGCTATATAAGTACCTGTAATAATAAATAGTGAATTTGCACCGGAATGTAATCCCATCCATATTGTGGGAAGTCGATTTCTATACATAGGACGTGCAGCAATTTGGTGTAAGCCGCTCGTGTTAAAGAACAGGTGTACTTTTTAGTAAACTTTCCCTAACTCACTCCCACCCTATTTATTTATCTATCTCCGCACCACAACCTCCTCCAGTATCTACAGCCTGCCCTATAAAATGAAATCTACTGAGCCTCAACATGTGGCCCATTCCTGCCTATGGGGGCTTTGTGCGCAGGCAAGGCATTAGGAGAGGCTAAGAGAAGAGGTAAGTATGCAGCTGGGGTGGGTGGGGGAGATCGGTGAAAGTTTCTCTAATTGTACACCTGTACTTTAAGGGATTTTCCATTTACATGTATGTGCGTGCCCAGAGGTGCATTTTTTGTAGTGTTTGGCAGGTCTATTGTCATGTGTCAACAAGAATTTCCTTTGCGAGTGTCATTCTCACATTTTTGAATTTTGGAATTTAGAGTAGATGAGGTTAACAGCCATTGATCAAGGCTTGGTAATACCTGTCGTCGATGTATCTTAGCACGTGATTTGCATTTTGTTGCACTGCTTTTGACTTCCCAATGCACTAAAATGCAGGAAAAAAAAATCTGACATTTGAGGGTTATTTACTAAAACTGGAGTGTGCGATCTTTGGTGCCGCTCTGAAAAGAAACCAATCAGCTTCAGTATTTTATAGTAAAAGCTTAACTGAACAAGCTGAAGTTAGAAGCCGATTGGCTACCATGCACAGCTGCACCAGATTCTGAGTGCTCCAGTTTTAGTAAATCTCCCCCATAGTAGTTACCCAACTCAAATTCTAAGATAGGAAAAGACATAATTTATTTTACTATGGGGAAGTTGGACACATGCGTTTAAGTACTTTGCAACCCCTGAGGGATGAAACGAACGAAATGTGTCGAGCAGATTTAGCGTTCTGATGTCACTTAGGACATTCCAACTGCATTTTCTGTGAGTTGAAGTATTACTAAACCCAGAACAGTAAAATCAGACTGTATATGCAGTAAAGCATGCTTGTTATACTCGTTGTGGGAACTAAGGGGTTAATCTTCTACATTGTGTAAAAAAACTGTTTGATCCCATCTTCTCTCATCCTCCCCTTCTTCCACTGTCCCAAATCCATCTCCTGATAGAACAGAGGCTAGGGGACAAGCTGCACATGCTCAGTTTAGTGTGTATTGCTAGAGAGTTTTTTCTTCTTGGGAGAGTGCATGTGATCAGCACAGGGCCAATCAGCACTGTCCAGACAGAGGGCCAGGGGTCCTGCAGCCTCATAGGACAGTCAGAAAACTCATCCTGCAAGCTTTAAAAAGACACGATCACAAGACTGCTATTTACTGCTGATGAGAAAGGGTATTTAGCAGTTTATATTTACTAAAATAATTGCATTTCCATGTTCTGTGTACTGTGGGAGAGCAGACATAGTGAATGCAGGTTCCTGGGTTCAGTAACATTTTAAGTTGGCCTTTATCTATGTGTCTTATAAAACCTGGATATTTTTCCTTAAATACAACCTCAATTCCAAAAAAGTTGGAACACTATGTAAAAATCTACATAAAAACAAAATGCAATGGATTTGCAAATCTCATTTTTTATTTAAAATAGAAATGTTTAAATTGAGAAAAATAATAAGATAATTTTGAAATTGATGGCAGAAACACGTCTCAAAAAAAAAAAAAATTAGGACAGGGCAACAAAAAGCTACAAAAAGTACAAGGAAGAGCTGGAAGAATATTTTGCAACTAATTAGGTTTGTTGGTCACAGGTCAGTAACATGATTGGGTATAAAAAAAAAGAGCATCTTAGAGAGTCAGAGAATCTCAGAAGTAAAGATGGGCGGAGGCTCACCAATCTGTGAAAAGCTGGGTCTAAAATTTGTTTTGTACGGCGTCCCAGCTTTTTTTTTTTTTTTTAGAATTGGGGTTGTAATATTACATTATCTTATACACATTGGGGTTCATTCAGAAATTGCTGAGACCGGCCCCGCTTTTTGCTGCATGTGCACCAGTGTTAATTTTGGCAGCAAATTGCAATTAATTTTAGTCTTAGCACTAAAATGACATTTTAGTTTTAGTCCCATTTTAGTCTTCTGCAAGTGTTTTAGTTTTAGTCGTATTTAGTCGACTAAAACTCCAGTACATTTTAGTTGACTAAAACTCCAGTACATTTTAGTTGACTAAAACGTCCTACATTTTAGTCGACTAAAACTCATTTTAGTCATCTATAATGGAATGGGTGTAGTTCAATTGTAATTTGTAATGCATTATTTAAGCATTTCTCTACAATTTCCAAACTCATTATATACTACTGCTGGTCCTGGAGTGAAAAATCTAATATGTTATTATTTATGGTATTAAGCTTTGAGCATGCACCAGTGTTAATTTTGGCAGCACATTTCGATTTAGTTTTAGTTATAGTCTTTTGACTAAAATGCCATTTTAGTTTTAGTCGTATTTTAGTCGACTAAAATTGTGTTAATTTAGTCGACAAAAAAGTTTTAGTCGGTTTTAGTCGACGAAATTAACACTGAGGTGCACCCACCTCAGAGCTGCATGCAGGCAGCCCATAGACGTGGATGTAGACAGAGCAGCTGCATGGGCACAGCTGCACGCCAAATGCCATGTGGGCAGAAGCAGGGGCATGGATCGGAACACAGACACTGTGCACAGAGGATGGGTCTCAGCAGCTGTCTTATGCCTGCTACACACAAAGAGATTATCAGACGAATGATCGTCCATTTTTTTTGCAGGCTCATTTCATATTGTAAAAAAAAAAAAAAAAAGGTTACAAAAGTTACGAAAATTCTCGTACGACAGAATAAAAAATTGGGAAGTGATGTAATGTGTTGTATTGTATTTTCGGCAGACGGCTGTACTGATTAAATGAAACTGGTACGAACTGGTTTAGTACAAGAAACATTTTTGTGTTTATCTAAAAAATGCAGCTTGCAGCTTCACAGCCGGGTGCCAACTGCGCATGCGTGAGTCGCGCGGAGCATCCTGGATTGGCGGATGCAGTCTGAGACCTGTCAGTGTCCCAGAAGACTGCAAGGAAGAGGTAGGGAGGAGAGTGCCATGGCGCTGGAAACAGAAGTGGGAGCAGGTACCTCTCAAAATCGGGTCCCTGCTCCCCCCCGCTCCTCAAAAGTGCCAATTGTGTAAGAGGATCGGGGGATGAGTCCTTAAAGCAGAAAACTTCCCCTTTTCGGTGGAGTTCCGATTTAATTCTTTTTACATTTTTTTTTTTTTTTTTTTTTTTTTTTTTTTAGGAGCTGCATTGGGGGACTTTGGTGAAATATCAAGAGTCTAAACAGACCCCTTATGTCTCACTTTTGAGACAGAGAAAGGGACTGAGGACAGAGAATCCTAAAGGTTCGTACACACGATAAGAAAATTGGAAGTAAAATTTCATCCGACGAACGATCTGCTGATTTTCGGATCGTTAGTACAGTGCTTTCGACAGCCGATTATGAATTTTCGTACAATAAACTGGATGTGCCAGCTATAAAATGGTTATCGTATGTGAACACAAGGTCCGATGTTCATTTAGTTAGTACAGTTTTCATCCGAAAAAAAAAAAAAAAAAAAAAAAAAAAAAAAATCGGTCCCGCAAAAAAAAAAAAAAAAACATGACATAAATATTTCCCCTTAGCTAGTAGACGCGATAACTTTTGCGCAAACCAATCAAAACACGCTAATTGAAATTTTTTTTTTTACCAAAACTATGTAGCAGAAAACAAATTGGCCTAAAATGTAAAAAAAAAAAAAATTGATTTTAACATTTTTTTTTGGGAATGTTATATAGCAGAACGTGATAAATATTGTTTTTTTTTTTTTTTTTTCAAAATTGTTACTTTTTTTGTTTTTAGAGCAAAAATTAAAAAAAAAAAAAAAAAAAAAAATCGCACAGGTGATCAAATACCACCAAAAGAAAGCTCTATTTATGGGGAAAAAAAGGACATCAATTTCATTTGGGTACAGTGTCGCACGACTGCGCAATGGTTTCGTTAAATTAACGCAGTGCCAAATCGCAAAATAGGGCCTGGTCAGGAAGGGGGGTAAAATCTTCCGGGCTGAAGTGGTTGATGTTATTACTGTAACATACATAATAGAAAGTAAATGTACAGTTTGAAGAATATACAGTTGGTCCTAGGAACTGGCACTCCGTTATGGGCGGGATCACACGTTTGCAGAGTTCGGAGGTCACACCAATAATAGAGGGCCTGAAATTGTGTGCTGCTTGAACTTCCAATCCAACATTATGCCCCTATACTGATTTATGGGGGACGAATAGGACAAGACAATTTTGGGCACATTTTGGAACAGAGAGTTTGGACACTGTAAATGAAATGTTCAGCACAATAGTATTGTCACTTGTATTACCTCATTAAATGTGGTTTAGTGTAGGGATTCAGGTAGGGTTTAGGGTTAGGATTAGGGTTAAGGGTCATTTTTGGTTTGCCTAAGAACAATATTTGCCGTTATAAGTAGATAACAATTAGGCTTCATTCACATGTCAGCGTATTGATCGCGGGCAGAATCCCCGCGATACTGCCCGCGATCCGGAAATCATTGCAAATCGCGGGACGCCTGTGCATTGCCTGGGATTTGCAATAGCACCCCAAACGCTGTGCGATGTTGCCGCGATTTGCGCCTGCCGAATCGCGGTAACATCGCGCAAAAAAAATCGCGGGACACATGACGCCCCAAAGAAGCTCTTGTACCTTTTTTGTGCGTCATGCGTCCCGCAATTTTTTTTGCGCGATGTTACCACGATTCGGCAGGCGCAAATCGCGGCAACATCGCACAGCGTTTGGGGTGCTATTGCAAATCACGGGCAACGCACAGGCGTCCCGCGATTTGCAATGATTTCTGGATCGCGGGCAGAATCGCGGTGATTCTGCCCGCGATCGATACACTGACATGTGAATGAAGCCTTAGGGTTTGTTCAGAGGGGCGCTGGTCCTGGGTTCAGTCTGCCTTCGCACCGGCATACGCCCCGAGCTGTATACAGGCAGCCTACAGAGGTGGACCCATATGCAGCCGCTGCATGGACACAGCCGCATGGAAACAATGGGCATGCCCGAGGCGCCGCAAAGTCCCAGACGCAGACAGTGTGTGTTCAAGGCCTTAGGAGAAAATTTGTAAAGCAGGGGAATCTTCCTGGGACATTGAGTAATTGAGTCATCACCTGTGAATGTTCAGTGAATGGTACATTCAAGTCATTTTTAATATGACCCAGAATTTCATTCTACTGAAATTTCAGTGTTGCAACCCATCCTTTTCCCTTCACTAAAAATTACCAGGGCAATTCTTGTAAGTTGAAAATACGTGTGTGTGTTTATGTATATGTGTATATAACGTATATTACAGGCAATGTGTGAGATCACGCCTTCTATAGAATACCTAGGCAATGTACGGAATGCCAAATTTTATACATTGCCTGTAATATATATATGTGTGTGTGTGTGTGTGTGTGTGTGTGTGTGTGTGTGTGTGTGTGTGTGTGTGTGTGTGTGTGTAATATACGCTGCCTTGACAAAAAAAAAAAAAAATCACCACAAAAAAAAAAAAAAAAAAAAGAAGTCACATACTCTAATATTTCAATGGCTTTGATTACGGCACACATTCGCTGTGGCATTGTTTCGATAAGCTTCTGCAATGTCACAATATTTATTTCCAACCAGTGTTGCATTGATTTTGCACCAACATCTTGTATTGATGATGGGAGAGTCGGACCACTGCGCAAAGCCTTCTCCCGCACATCCCAAAGATTCTCAATGGGATTAAGTTCTGGACTCTGTGGTGGCCAATCCATGTGTGAAAATGACGTCTCATGCACCCTGAACCACTCTCATTATTTGAGCCTGATGAATCCTGGCATTGTCATCTTGGAAAATGCCCGTGCCATCAGGGAAGAAAAAAATCCATTGATGGAATAACCTGGTCATTCAGTATATTCAGGTAGTCAGCTGACCTCGTTCTTTGGGCACATGAAGGAACTGTCCACAATAGGATAGTTATTGCATGCTCAGTTTAGTTAGTTGCTTAGTGAATTCCAGGTGGGGACTCTTTTTTGGACAGGCAGTATATATATATATATATATACATACACACACATATTTACATATACACATACACCCCCCTAAGTACATACAGTATAAGCAATTTCAAAACATGAGTAACATGCCTGGGTATTATCTACAACGCTAAGTGCCGGTTCACACTTGTGCGGCTGCGGCGATCGCATGTAATGTCGGAGTGCACTGCTCCTTCATTACATGCGATCGGCTGTGCGGTGAGAATTCAGCCATACACTTTGTATGGCTAAATTCGCACCGCACCCGCAGCAAAGACGCACAGGACCCTTTTTTGCAGCCGCATCAGGATCGGATCGCACAGTGGTTCACACTTGTGCAATCCGATCCTGTGCGAACTGTCAGATCGCACTGCGATATGCAATCAAACTGGGGGTGTTGTTAAGATTTCATTGACACCCCCTGCGTATCGCATATGGCAGTGTGAACTGCCAGGGGTGCGTTTGCGATGCGGGGCTTAAACTGATATTATATTTTTTTTTTTTTATTATTATTATTATTATTACAGATAATGTGCACAATTTGCTATTTCATACATTGCCTAGGCTATATATACACACTTCTGATTTCACACATTGCCTGTGAAACATGTACACTATACACACACTATATAATTAATATATATATATATATATATATATATATATATATATATATATATATATATTTTTTTTTTTTTTGTTATTTATTATATAGTATATACATATGCAGACACAATACTAATTCCTATGTGCACACATGATTAATCTCACGGTTAGAATATAAATCTTCTCAGCTCGGCTTCATTTTCCCGCCTGTCTAATATATGGAACCCAAGCACTGTGTATTATGTTATATGATCCCTGTCATTGTAATGGATGGCTTACATTTGCTGACAAAGTAAACGCACGTTAACTCTCTCCCCCCAGATTCTCCATAGATCTAATTAAAATATGACATCTTTCCCACCATTGTCCACTTTGGCCCAAGGGCTCACACACACACGGGTGCAAGGAACGTCGCTTTCAGATCTGGACTTTTTTTTTTTTTATGGATCTGAACCCACAGGTCACCTATAGCCAAAGGAGTTGATATACTAAAGGAATTTTCCATTTAGCTTAGCGAAGGCGGGAAAGCTGCGCTGACTTCCATCATCCAATCATTGGCAGTAATACAGGTCATAGTCAGCCTACATATGAGTATTTTTCTTACACCCGTGTGAATGAGCCCCACCACTGAACTCCGGACACCCACAAAAGAACACCTGTTTTGGGAAGAGTTTAGCCAATGTACGCGCACGGCACGCACAGGACGGGTCACATCTTTCACGCTGACTGTTGGCAAATTGTGATTTTTAGTATTTCTCGCAGCGGGGAAAAGGTTTTGATTATGACACTTACCTCTAAACCACATGTGTCAAACACAAGGCCCGTGGGCCGAATCCGGCCCTCCAGGCCATTTCATGTGGCCCTTGCACCTCTCCTGCAGCTCCAGCCCTTTTCTGGTCCTCCTCCAGACCCTGTACTTTTTGCTTTCCAGCAACACCTACAGCTTCTTCCCAGTAGCACCAGATAAGGGGGCTGCACTGTGATGTAAGGGAGGGTGGGGGACTCAATTTCTGATGGTGGAGAGGCTCTTGATGTCTGACGTAAGGGTAGGGGATGCTCTGGACATCTAGTCTTACAGAAACAACCGGCCCTTTTGAGGGCAATCATGATGCTGATGCGGCCCACGATTAAATGGAGTTTGACACCCCTGCTCTAAACCATGGACAAGGAGCTAGCCTAGACTTGGAGATATCACAGCGGTAAACTCATTTATTAATTGCCTATCATACGATGACAGATCTAATATACACGAGACAAAATATATCATTTAAATGTATTATTCTTATTTTAGATTAGAAACTGGTCATGATAGAAACACAGGGGGCCGACCATGTACATTTTCTTCTAAAAATACTATCTGTCTGGCTGCTGATAATTAAGAGTCACTGACCCAAAACAAGCATACAGATCAGGAGAAGCAGAAAGAAGCCAAGCTTATTATCTCTACATCAGTCATGGGTCGGTGATTCAAAGTACCGAAGCCAGAGGGTCAGCAGGAGAGCCAGGAAATCAGCATTTTCAGAAGGAGACCTAAGCTATCTCTCTATTTTTCTGACGCAGGTTTCCTTTCAGAACGAAATAAAATAAACATACCCCCACTGGATATATTTATTTCACTTGCA